>NC_050069.1:186661700-186961700 GCF_009764565.3 Dermochelys coriacea | reverse complement strand
AGAGCCCTGCATCCAACCCAAGCCTGAAAGTCTACACTGCAATTTTATAGCCACTCAGCCTGAGCCCCATGAGTCAGAGTCAGTTCTCCGAGGCCAGCAACAGGTGTTTTATTGCAGTGTAGACATACCCTGTGGGATTTGAATTTGAGTGGATGATTTCAGTTCTGATTTGAGCCCAGATGTATGTGGAATTCTACATCTTTTTAGCATGTCCTTTAGTCTGTTTCTTAATTTAGTCTGGTGTGTGATTTGTACCTAGTTATTTCAAAAGTAGGTACAATTTTTTTTCTCTCTGCAGAGGTCTTTGTAACACTTAGATATACATAGAAGGAACAGAATGAGTCAGAATACTGATCAGCCATAATAATTTTGTGTTTTGGTAAACATCTGACCTGGATGTCAGCTATTTCTGAAAACCTCTTACAATACCATGAATACAGAAAAACTGTTCCTCCAATCATCATTAGGGGAAAAAACCACCCATACAATTATTATATACAGGGCACCAGTGGTGAGCTGGAGCCAGTTCGCACCGGTTTGCGCGAACTGGTTGTTAAATTTTGAAGCCGGTTTAGAACCGGTTGTTAAAGGGTGGGCAAACTCCAGGCCGCGGGCCACATCTGGCCCACAGGACCATCCTGTCCGGCCCGCCTGAGCTCCCTGGCCGAGAATCTCTTTTTAATTTTTACGCACCCAGCCACGCTCCGGGTCTTTGGTGGCACTTTGGCGGCTGGTGCTTCAGTGCTGCCAAAGATCTGAAGCAAGTGAAGGACATGCTGCTGAAGTGCCGCCGAAGACCCGGAGCAACTGAAGGAACTGGTTCTTCACATTTTGGCAGCTCATCACTGGAGGGCACTAATAACATATTGGATTAAATCCAGATTCCATATGTACATTCCACTTTCTTCCATTGCTCATGACTCTCTCAAACAAATTCTTTTTTGGGTTGCAAAGGAAAATTGCTTTAATTGTTCCTTAGTTACTCGAATGAGAAAAATATATTTTTCCTATATGTTACAATTAACTCACTTATATAAATAACAAAATACTTTCAAGTAGAAGGTTCACTCTGTGGTTGTCTTGTACATCTCAATTAAAGTAAAAAAATCAAGCCAAATTTGAAGACAAAAAATGGTTCCGTGGTTTTACAGTTACGAGCATTTAGAGATGCCGGTTTCACACGTAGGCATTACAATTTTTTTTTAAGGTTTTTCTTGGAGCTTTTAAAATGTTGGTTCGGCCAATCAGCCCTTCAGCTTTAGTGGTGCCCTTAAACTGAGAGTTTAGTTGAGACATGCATATGAGACGAAGGCTTTTTAGTGGCAGTGGTGCTAACTATAGTTCTTGCCCTATTCAAGGAATGTTGAAGTGAATCAAGTGCAGCTTGTAATCTCCCCATGCCAAATAGCTCCGAATTTCTTTTTTCATTTTTCCTTTAAGGAAACAAGATAACTAAATATAAAAATACTTCAATGTTAAGCTTGAGAAATCAAGCACGCCCAAGTAAAGAAATTGAAAAGTTAAGGCTGCTTCTGCTGTATTAACTCAGCTAAATTGCACATATGTATTTTCTACTCCTGTTTTACTTGTTAAATGTTAACTTTATTGTGGTTGTGTTATAGTGTATACCATAAAAGTATCAAATGATCAACCTGGTGGAATTAATGTCCCAAGAGCAATGCTAGTAAGTTATGATGCCATTCAATAATCATACAATTATGATTAAGACATTTTAGTGTTTGTGGCCTCAAATTAGACACAACTTATTTTTAAAGATAGTATAGATTTTTTTCACAATATTTTCCCTTCATAGTATACTATAGGGGAGAATCAGAATTGTTTGAGGATCTTAATTTTGTATTTCCATACTTTAACATGTTTGGAATCTTTGATAGTTTAACCTTAACTTTGAATTCACTGGGTTAGTAATGCTTGCTTTTAGGATAATTGAAAACTTCCTGTGGTGATCTTTTTACCTTCAAACAACCCTGTGGTGATTTTTTACCTTCAAACAACCCTCAAGCTTCATTCTGTCTTGTCTTAGCTTTTTGTCTGGAAATAGTTAATAATGTTTGATTAATGTAATAATAATTATTTTAATGTTATATTGCAGTATAATTATACTTCACCTTTGTTTTATTATATATTTAAAGAAATCTAATCTTTTAAGTTGTATGTAATATACAAGATACAGTATTGTAATATCAATGACTGTAGAAGGAAGCATGTGGAAGTGGGTTTAACCCTGAAACAAGATTATCTGTAGCCAAATAATGCCCATTTAATCTTGCAGCTTTTACTGGAGGAAGCTAGGGTTTAGCAATGGGTAGGTCTGAGACACTCAGAGTATGTCTACACTGTAATTAAAAAGCCACAGCTGGCCCATGCCATCTGACAGGGGCTTGCAGGGCTCGAGCTAAGGGGCTGTTTAATTGCAGTGTAGATGTTTGGGCTTGGGCTGCAGCCCTAGCTCTGGGACCCTCCCATCTTGCAGGGTCCTAGAGCCCAGGCTCCAGCCCAAGGCTGACGGTCTACTCCATAATTAAATAGCCCCTTTGTCTGAGTCCCGCAAACCTGAGTCAGCTGGCATGGGCCAGCCATCGGTTTTTAATTGCAGTGTAGATATACCCTAACATGAACAGGCATGAGCTTGTTGCAAGAGGAGGACTTCAGTATGTAGGATGCCATGAATAGTTTTGATGATGTTGAAATGCAGGTGATCAGATGGAGTACTACCTATTTGCCTATTATGCTGTCACTCTTATATTGAGAAATACATTTTTTGACATCCGAGATGGGGACAGAGTGAGGATATCTGAATGGAGGCATCCTTATTTGCTAGTCAGAGGATGCAGCATGTACCATCTGCTGACTTGACCCTGACCTCAGAAATTGTGATGGTTGGTCCTGTCCAAACTTCTGACAGGACACTCCTTGATCTGTCAGACGAGGAGCACCACATTGACTGTCCTGTTTCTCCCACAGACCACTCCAAGTTGGGAAATTCATCCAGAGAGAAGTGTCAACAACCAGGATCCCTTCACCTCGGATTAAAAAAAAAAGACTGAATTCCTTGGTGGTGGGAGCAGGGCACCTGGGTGATGTGAATTTCCTGACAAACTGTGCCATCATGGTCAAAAAGAGCCATGTCATAGATTCATAGATACTAAGGTCAGAAGGGACCACTCTGATCATCTAGTCCGACCTCCTGCACAGCGCAGGCCACAGAATGTCACCCACCACTCCTATGAAAAACCTCACCCATGTCTAAGCTATTGAAGTCCTCAAATCATGGTTCAAAACTTCAAGGAGCAGAGAAGCCTCCCTCCAGTCAACCATGCCCCATGCTACAGAGGAAGGCAAAAAAATGTCCTTCTTGATAGTGAAAGCCAGTAGGGAACACTGCTGACCAACTTTTAAAATCCTGTCTTGGGAGGGTCTTCTACTTCACACATTCTGCCCTCTTAACTGCCAGTTCAATATTCTATTCAAGGTATTGTCCTAATCTTTAAATCCTTGATGGGTCTAGGTCTGATCTGTCTCAGAGATCAGCACTGATTCTGTGACATGGGATAACTTTGAACACGAAAGATACTGCAGCTGGGAGTCCCAGAGATGAAATTCAAATGCTGGAGGCAGGGTGTTCTCGGGGGGAAGCCCGAGCTGCAGTGTTCCCTGCCAACAAAGATCCGGATGATCCCAAACCTTACTACTTTTAGGACACAATGTAATGTGTCTTCTTGACTTCTGTATAGTCAAGTCTTCCAGTAGTGGAGCTATACAAAATTGTTTAGCCTTCTAGACAACAACAACAACCAACATGATGTGAGGGCAGAGTGAAAAGTCTAGCTCCTATTTTTGGAAAGAAAATATTTTTACATATTTATTTGGTGCCTAGTGCTCCTTTGGGAAATACTTAGATTAGATATTGGCAGCCAGAGCAGAAAAGAAACAGCCTGAATGACTGATTTCATTTTAAATAAAAAAGTCACTGGTTTTGTGACACATCCTTCTTTCCTTCTGCCACACACTCACATATATCAGAACATTACATCAAGCAATATTATGTGGATCCTTTCATCTCTAGATCACTATTTCAAATTTAGCCCAGGTTGGTAGTGACCAAAAGTTGTTGCCATCTGATAGCAATGCTGCAGTCTTAGTGGGTGGTCACAGTCCAGTTCCCAGTAAATAGATGTCCACAATTGAAATTGGTAATTTCAGCAGATATGTATCAAGGATTCAAAGCCCACAGAAACCTTCTCACTCCCAAAATTGGTTCTTTTTAGGACTGGGGCACATCAGCAGGGCAGCATTGGGGAGCTTGCACTGCCATTGCCTTTTACCTGTTGTGTGGATAAATAGAGGACTTTGGTTTTAAGAGAGATCAAGCCGATGCTTTTCAGGTTACTATCAGTTTAATTTTTGAAAATCCGTTTTTCACATGTGAAGATTTAGAGTGGTGTTTGGTGGATTCAAAGGAAAAGCTCACAAACATTTCTAAAATGAATTCTAAAATATTTAGCACCTTCTGGAGATAAGGTAGTATAAATTTTTATATTTTAGGCAGTGAAGTGGTGTTAAGTTTACCAGCCTCCCTACTGTAATTCTCATTTGTCATCTTGGAATAAGTGCTAATAGCTATTTGCAACAAAATGACGCTCTTGTGACATATTTGCCTGTCAGATTAATGACCCAATAAAAGCAGTAAGTGAGCTGCCAGTGAAAGAAAGGAAGAAAGAAAGAGGTGCAATGCTTTCTGAAGGCATGATGATCTTTTGCAACTACTTTTTGAATTTAAATATTAAATCTGAAAGCCCTGTGTGAAGCCCTCCAGCATGGTACAGTATGTTCTTTAGGTTTTCATTCCAGCCTCTTCTTTGTGTTTATTTTTAGGTTTCTGAAAGTTGGAAAATGAACATCCCACAGATTATTCTGTCTTCCTCAAATCTCTGATGATCAAGCATGGTGGGGGCTCACATACAGTATATTATAAAATAGCTATTCTTTATAGTGAAAACCCTATAATCATTCTCGGTGTTCTGTACTGAAGTTCTCAGGACAAATATACTCATTCCCAGCCCCTCTCCACAGCTGCCTTTCATCCCCACCAGAGCTGTCATCTCCTTCCCTAATTTTCATTGTCTTCTTGAAGAGAATGAGACTCTTTCCACTCCACCTAGCCCTATGCAGGAGATCTCGGTTCTGTTCCTGGCTCTGCCACTGATTAGCTAGGTGAGCTTGGACAAGTTACTTCACCTCTCTGGGTCTCTCTTTCCCCTTTCTTATCAGCTCTTTGAGGTAGGGGCAGTCTCTTACTATGTCTTTATACAGTGTCTAACACAGTGGGAGTCCCCACCGAAAAAGAGCCCCCCTCAGGTATAAAGCAGAGTAATGGTTTTAAGAGCGACCATTTACTTCATTGGTACTTATATTTTTTGTTTTCTTTTCTCTAATTCTTAAGAAACACATCTTAATTGTACTTTTCTATCAGGGTTTGCCATACGACCCTAGTGTCCTATTTTCCCTCATAAAATAAGAGTTACATATATTCCATATGCTTCAAGACATGCTTTTGTTGTTTTGGGGGTTCTTTGTATTCTTCTTAATATTTTACATAGTGAGACCAAGGTTTGGTGCCTAAATTATTTAAACATCTAAACAGATGGCCTAATTTTTCAAAAGTGCTGAGGATCCAGCAGTTCCTAGTAATTTTAATGGGAGCTGCTGGTACTCAGTCCTACAGAGCTATTGCATTCTGATGTGCTGGAGCAGACTGCTGTTAATTATGAATAGTTTAGCATTCTTCATAATCATGTGTACTCAGGGCAAATCCTCAACTAGTGTAAATTGTCATAGCACCATTGACTTCAATGAGCAGTTGAGATCAGCCCGTGAGCCTATTGTGGCTCAGAAAATAGAGAATATTTTTGTCTTCTTGCACCTTTAACATGCTGACAGTGCTTAGAGGGAAGAATGGGGACACTTCTTGTCTCACCCACCCACCCACCCCACTTCCTCTTTTAATACTACTGAAAAGTTGTATAAAAGGACCTGTTTATAATCCTGCCATGTACATTGTAGGGATGAAAATAGTTTTCTTGGCTTTCAGGCCTGCAACCTATTTCAGGGACTGGGTTGGTAAGAGAAAAAAAGAAAAAGTTTGAGTGACAGAACCTATCTTATTCCTTTTTTTTTAACTGGATTTTTTTTTAATTCCAAAAGTATTTTAAAATTAATTTTAAACACTTTCATTTGGACAAAAAAGAGTGCTGGAAATAATTACTTTCATTTGAAGTTTTTTTCATTTATAGTAAAATTTTCTATCCTTTGGAAAAAAATAATTGGAAACTGTATTTTATCATTAAAAATGCATGTAGCCCAATGCTATCTAAAGTAACTAATAGCAGTCACCAAAGCTAATAATTCCCTAAAGTTTAAGAACCTAGGGACAGTATTCTGTGGAAAAACATAACTTTGTCAACACTAGACACTGACAGTAAATGGGCTAATGTACTTTATTCAGGAGAACTTTGCAAATACAAATGGAAGGAAGCAATAGAGTAGAGCAAGGTTAAAGAGCTGAGAAACCAGCTGAAGGCAGAGTTCACAAGTTGGAAAGATGTTCTTGTGGTTAACTCTCAAAACTAGGAATCAGATGACCTGGATTCTGTTCTTGGCTTTGCTATGGAATTGCTGTGTGACTTTGAGCAAGTCACTGTTTCTTTCCTATGTTGTTATAATGCACCGCTGGCCATAGTATTGCATCTACTGATATGTGCCACATGCAAAAATAAATGTGGCTATGTTTCTGTCCAGGACGACAGAATTTTGCACTCTTCCATTTTCTTAAGTGGGATTATTATGTTGATGTTGCTGTGCTTCAGTTTCTGCATCTGTAAAATAGGGATAAGACCAACCGATATCTTCTGGTGGGGGAATTCTGCACCAAAACATGAAAAATTCTGTGCACAATATTTTAAAATACTGCATATTTCATTTATCAAAATAGCACAATATAATTATGCCAGTTTCAAAATACCTGTCAGCAAATATGTCTGTAACAATACAGACAACAAAAAAGATTCAGGAAATATTTTTTGACAAATAGATTCCATACTAGGCATATTCATGCAGAACTTTGAATAATAATTCATTTAAACTACAATACAGAAATATATTTCCTGCTCCCCTCAGAAGCAGTGCAAAGGCTTAGGGGAGACGGGTAACAAAGGAGCTGAGGGAGAGGGAAGTAATTGCTGGGAAAGAGCCTGGGTGTGAACTTGAAGGTTGTTGGGTGTGGGTGAGAGAAGTATGGATCAGGGGTTTTTTGGGGTAGGGAGGGATTGTTAGGGAGCCTCCATCATGCAGACCTTGACTGTACACCAACCTGTTTTATTCAGTCAGGCACATAGGTCCCTGTTCCCATGTGTCAATTTTACTTATTTTTGTATACAATAGGACTGAGGTAAAACACTCTAGATTAAACCAGAACTAACTTAAAGTTTCCCAATCCATACATCATACAGGAAAATACACTTTTTTGCTTGTTGTGAAGATGGTAAACACTCAAGGTCTAGCTTTCAGAAGTGCTGAGCACCTACAACTCCTGTTGAAGTCCATGGGAACTGTGGGTGCTCAGGACCTCTGAAAATGAAGTCCGGATGGTTTACTATATGAGGGAAGGAAAGAATGGCTTTGTGCTTAATGCACATGATTTGGAGCCAAAAAATCTGGCCTCTGTTTCCATGTCGCTAATGACTACATAGATATGTACCATTAAATAAGTCTCTATGTCTCAGTTTTCTTAGCTATAAAATGAGGGTAACTATACTTCCTTACCTCACATCATGTGTTGGGAAGGTTCCTGAATGTTTGCAAAGCACCTTGAAATTCAAAGGATTTGAAGTGTTACTTACTGCTCTCTTGTTTCCTGAAGAAACTTATTTGACAGTTGAGAACCCTATTTTATTTTTATCAGCTTACCTGTCCCTGACATAACTATCCAGTCTTTCCCCTTCTTCCATTTTTGTCTTTGTGCTTTTTTTCCATATGGCTTTCCCATGTCTGGGACCAGCTACCTGACCTGATCCACCATGCATTCAACATTCTTCTGAGGTTTCTCCCTAATACACCCTTCTTAATATTTATTATTTGTTTTGTTATTTTCATAGTGCCCAAAGGTGTACTAGGTTCCTCACAGAAACGAATAAAAAGACATGGTCCTGTCATAGGGAACTTACACTTAGATATCATGTGACCAGTGAGGGTAACAAATAGGAGGGGATAGGATGAGAAAGAACATTGCTTCAGCAGTATGATCACACAGTGACTCCATTTAGACATGAGCACTCAGAGATCTCAAGTGAGATAGTGGCCCCGTAATGTTAGGCCCAATAGTTTGGCACCCTTGCCCCAACAGTTTTACCATCTAGATAAATTATACCTGTAAATGTTGGTCCACTGATCAAAAATTGTGTAGTTCTTCCCAGTGCCTACAAGAAGTCCATCAATTGTCACAGTTATCTAAACCATCACAATGTCCTCATGCCTAAACGGAGTCACTGTGTGATCATATAGCTGAAGCAATGTCTTCTTTCATCCAATTCCCTCCTGTTTGTTACCCGCACTCATCACGTCAGCTCTAAGTGTAAGTTCCCTATGACGGGAACATATCTTTCAATTTGTTTTTGTGAAGAACCTAACACTCCTTTGGGCACTATAAAAATTAATAATAACTAATAAATTTACACTGCATGGCCCCATTGACTTCAATGGGCTTTGGATCAGACCCTGTGTTTATTTATTTTGTCCACAGAGTGTCTGACCCTGCACTACTGAAGTCAATGAGAGCTTTGCCATTGACTTCAGTGGCTGCAGGATTGGGCCTGTAAAGTGTAAGGCTCATATCCTCTAAAGCATTTAGGTGCCTAACCTAACTCTCAGAATGGGAGTTAAATTTGAGGCTCTGGGCCTACATTCCTTTAGAGCTTGGTACACTGTTGGTATTCAATAAATAATAGCGAATGATAGCATCCAAGATATTGACAGCTAGCTACTCAATATTTTCTGGATTTAAACAAGCTATTTTGTGGGCCAAAGGGAATTTGATTGAAACAATGTATTTCTAAGATTAAAAGTAAGATGAATATATTTTAGAACTGTGTATTAGGTGATCTATGTACACTCACATCTCTGCAGCATCAGCTGTACATGACTGATTTTGTGCAAGGTAACAGCATAGTTAGCTTATCTGAATGAAACACCTGAGACTTGGTTACATAAGGATTTCTTTGTGGCCAGTGTCCCTCGGTAATAATATTACCCAAAGTGGGAAAGCTTGTTTGAGAGCAAACATTCATGCTGGTTAGGGTGGATTTTGCTGTTTCCATTCTCCTTACCCAATGGTACCGTCGGCCAGCCAACCTCTGGTGCATGCGGAAAAAGAACAGTCCACTACAGCCCGTCTCAGTTCCTCTGCAGTGGCTAAGTGAGCACCCAGGTCAGCACACAATTTCTGAGTTGCAGTTAGGTCCAGACCCTGAGAGCTGTTTCTGGATTCAACTGTGAACAACTTCCCTGCAGCACCAAAGACAGACACACACAACAACAAAATGTGTCACGTCACATTGTATTAAATAAATACACAAATATATTGTGGATTGTGACCTATCAACTGCAAAATTAAACTTATTTTCTTTTATGATCTCAGTTTAATTTTAACTGAGCTCCTTGATCTTGGGAGCTAGTAACTTAGGCCTAGATCTTCAAAGATATTTAAGTGCCTAATGTCTATTAAAATCAATGGGAACTGGGCATCTAAACACCTTCAAGGATCTGGTCCTTGCTTCTGGCCTGTACCACTCGTAAATTACTACTCCTGTATACAAGCGTGTGCACACACACATACACATAGCTTGATTTAGCTACCTTGGTCAGTAATTAGAGAAGTGGGGCTAAGTTTCCACATATTTCTGATCCAGGTGAGTGGCTCCCCTTACTCCTACATGCCTGGATCCAAAGTCTGTATAGCTCTTGAAGTGTAAATAGGGGTTCTTAATCCCTCATATGGGTGTATAGTCAGAGTCAGAATCTATCCCGTATGAACTGGTAACGGAAACCATTACAAAGGCACCTGGATGCCTTACACTTAATTTATAAAATCAATCAAATTTATAAAATAACATATACCAGTTTAAAAAGGTAGCAATGTAACTCGGTCTTCCATATCAGCAACAAATTAATTCCCAGTCTCTGCTAGGAAAGGAAAGGTTTCATATACTTTGCAATAACCTGGACCTAAATTCTGCTGCAAATCACCATGGTTTTCATATCATACTGGAGCTGCAGATGGGAAATTATGCAGAACTTTCAAGTACATTTTTAAAAAGTGGAAGGCTTTTATTGAATGAAATATGAAAATGACTAATAGAATCAGCAGAGTATTCCTTATTGTTTGATTTTGTTTTAAACTCAGTTTATTTTACCCTGACTTTAAATTTTCAATGCATGGTAGATTTTTGTTCTTACAACGCACTCCTGCATTGTGGACTTTATCGGGGTAGTAGATAGAGGTTGTAGCAGTTGGGCAGAGGGCAGATAGGGTTTTGCATCAAAGGCAGCCTAGGTCATGACTGATTTGTAGAATAAGCATATTTGCTAGATGATTCCGCAAAAAATGATAAGCAGCAAAATAATTAACAATGTTGACATTTACATTTTCATAATTAGATTTTGAAGTTAACACCCCACTGAGTTAAGGCAAGTCTCGCAGCATTTGTTTTTGGATGTGTGCAGGCCCAGGAAGACGACAATACATCAGTTTACAACAGTTTATGTCAGGAAGGGCTTCTTTGTTATTGTAAGTAACATTTTATTTAAATAAAATCTTAGATTCTACAGTACAATTTGACAGCAATTGGGGCATTAGGTAGAAAATTCCCTCATCCCAGATTACATGGGCCCTGACTAAACTAAATCAGGAATCCTTCAGGTGATCCATCCTACATTGTATGTCAGGCCCATCACCTTCCTCAAGCACTTCTGGCTTTAGCAAACAGATAACCCCAACCTGAATCTAACTAAACTTTGGCTCTAGCAGATTGCTGGAGGGAATAACTTCCAGAGATGTGGCCCTATGACTGACAACATCCTGCCATCAGCAGCAGAGATTTTAACCCAGTAACTGACAATGAGATCAAGAGGATCACAATTCCTGCAATGAGAAATGTTGAGTTATGTTTCAGGTAACACACAGAGACCCCAATCAAAGATTTGGTCTCTAATGTGATAGGCACTGTATATACACCTTGAATTCCCATCAGAAATGAGCTGGAGCCAGTGCAGAGCAGAGAAGGCAGCAAGCCTCTACATTTTCTACTACTGAAACTTCTGAATATTTTTCAAAGGCAACAAATAGAGCACATGGCAGTAATGTATCCTGATGGACACAAATATGCAGATGACTGTGTCAAGGTCTTCATCAGAGGAGATGTTGGTAGACCCTGCGACCAACTATAGCCTGAAAAAAAGGTGCCACAACTGGCACCTGAAAATCTAGGAGTGATAATGTCTCCAGTGAGACCTCAAAAGGGCAGAAGAGCATGTTTTCACCATCACCATTTGGGATCTCTCCTCCAGTAGGAAATTTGTCTACATTACAAGCCATCACACAGGTCAGCACAGTCGAAGGTCTCTGTTCAGGACTGAGGTGCACCAGCAGAGTTGTCTGGA
Source organism: Dermochelys coriacea (assembly GCF_009764565.3). Classification (NCBI taxonomy): domain Eukaryota; kingdom Metazoa; phylum Chordata; order Testudines; family Dermochelyidae; genus Dermochelys; species Dermochelys coriacea. The sequence goes on along the minus strand of NC_050069.1, from coordinate 186,949,967 downwards.
GCAACCATATGCAGCATCTGGCTTGAGCAGTAAATGTTAATCCTGCTTCTTAATAAGCACTACTTTCATCCACAAACATTTTAATTAAATGAATATAAGAGAAAACTAAGTTGATAAGTGATCAAGCTCCATCAAAATGTAATCCGAGGTAGTGCAGCTCATCATTAATTTTCTTTTACCAGCAGTCCATATCAATTGCAGCTTTGCAGGATTGCAGCAAAGGTTGTTTCCTTTTCCAGCCAACCAAGACTGAGAGCTAAGGGACAACTTTCCTTATTTATTGTTATTAGTGTGCTGGTAATTATGGCAAATCAATCACTGTTCTTCAATGAGGCTTTATTGAAAATTCTGAAGATTCTGACAACCTATTTTTTTTTTTAATTTTTTTTAATATAATACAGTCCTACCTGTCTGAAAAGTTTTGTGAATGTCCAAAATATTTGGATAAATAGATTTATGGGAAACATGGACTGATCCATTGTGTTGGGGAAAGTTACTAGGAAGTTTTGGTTAGATGGGGTACAAATAAACAAGACTGACCTGGATACCAGATTGACCTATATACTTTTTCTAAAGTTTTCAAGAACATTATGGCTATCTGCCTAGTTTGTAACAAGTGTTTTTAGTTTTATTTGCTTTCTCATTTAAAATGAAATAAAATGAATAAGCTTTAATCCTCTGGTATTTGATTTGCAAGACAGTTGGCATTTCCAATGTGTCTACATCATTTGCAGTAGTGTCACATTAGAGCAGTGTTTTGGGGAATGAAAGGAAAAATATACTAGTACACCTATTTGGTAAGTTCCCTTATATAAATCAAAACTACAATACTGGTTTTGAATTCCACATCTTATAATGGTGTTACAAAAGTTTTTGGGGCTATTAACATATAATTTTATTTATAGGTGGGCATTCTTAGGAGCCTCATCATTTGATAACTGAAATGAATAATCAAAATTGTAAAAGTAGCTTTTGGTCAAATTCAGCCCTCATGTACAAAATTGCAGCTCTTAAATCAGTGGATGTTTTTTGCACATATCCCAAGACAGAATCTGGCCTGGAAACATTTCTAATGGAGGGCTTGCAAAATATGTATGAATAGAATTTCAGGTGCATCTTCGCCTGTTGAAATTGCAAGGTCTTTAAGGCATGGCCTGCCTTTTTGTTATATGTTTATACAGCACCTAGCACAGCAGGGCTCTGGCCACTGGGCACTAGAGTAATAATAATAATAATTAATAATTAATAACATTTTGATTTTTCAGGTTGCTGGTTGAAAAGGCTTATCTACATTGAGGATTTTTACACCAGTGTAGTAACTGCTTATGAGCCCTTCACTTTTATCAGGGGCAAATTCATAAGCACACAAAATTTAAATGAGGAAAACATTAATGTTCTGGGGGCACATATACTGACATTAGGGCTGAGAGCTTAACATGTTGTGACAGAAGTACTAGATAGATGGAGTTAATCCTTTTGAATTGATAACCTCAAAGGTTCACATGTTCATTCTGCTTTAGATAGCCTCCTGGAGATACAGCACTAAAGGCATAACCCATGGGTTGAGGAGGCAAAGGTGGCTTTTGATGCTTGATTAATTTGCTGCAGTTTGTATCTTATAAAGCAAAGGTAAGGGAGTCATTTTCACAGTCATTGCATTTTGGTTTTTTAGCCTCTACTGTAAATGTACTGATATTATTACACTATTTTGTTTTTAGCTTTTGATCTGTTGGAAAAAGAAAAGCTTTGCCAGAAGCTGGGACTGGACGACAGGGGATGGAGGATCGCTCAAAATTGCCCTGTTCATTTCCTCTGAAGCATTTGGCACTGGCCATTATCAGAAAACAGGATACTGGGCTAGATGGACCATTGTTCTGATCCAGTATCGCCATTCTTATGTATGTTCTTATGAAAGTTATTATTTATTATTTGATTAGCATGAATAATATATTCAACACCCTGTAACATACAAATGTAAAATAGTTTACAGTAAAAATAATGCATTCTGATATATAGAAGACAAGATGCCTTGGAGTATCCAGAGATATATAGATTTTAAGGCCAGAAGAGACCATTATGATAATCTAATCTGTCCTCCTTTGTAACAAAACTTAGCTTTCATCCTGTGACTCCTGTCTCCAGACCAATAATTTGTGGCTGAACTAGAATATGTCAGCTAGAAAGACATCCAATCTTGATTCAAAGACTCCAAGAAATGGAAAATTTACACCTCATTCCTTAGTAATCTGTTCCAATGGTCCTTACATGCACTGTACCTTATTTCTATTTGAAATTTGCTGACTTTAGCTTCTAGACACTGAACCTTTTTATGCCTTTGTCTGATAGATTAAAGAGCTTTCTACTTCCAGACATCTTCTCCCTCTGCCAGGGATTACAGAAATAATCAAATTGCCCTTACCTTCTCTTTAATGAGCTAAATAGATTGAGCTACTTTGGGTATGACTTAAAGCCAGAACAGACTTTACATTCCTAACATTTCTAAGATAAAAAACAAGCCAAAAATAAAACAACAACAATAAAAAACCCTGTTTCTTTGACCAACACTTTTCAGGCTTTCTTTATGCATTAGAGAAAAGCAAAGCAAGAAAAGCCATAAACTTAGCATTCAAAAAATCCTTTGCAGCTCATTTTTATAGGGGGTTCCCAACCATGAAGCAGTTCCATTGAACAATCATACAGCCCCTTTCCTGCTTAATCTCCAAAAACCAGTAGGCCAATGGTATGGATTCCTCCAAATCCACCCCCAGTCTGTGCCCATCCAACGCAGACCTGCTGACTCCCCAAAAATGCCCACCTAGTTTGCTGACCCCATGACCGGATGCCAGCAGGCTGGTCCCCTAAAGTTATATAACCTGATGAGTCACACCAAACCAGAGGTGGTGACCATCTGGAAATGGGGAGAGGTACATTTTTGGGGGTCATTATTTCATCTGTAGTGAGAAAGCAATTTTATTGCTGTTTCTATAGCTATGGAGTACTATGGCCTTGGCTGTAATAGCAAGGGTGGAGTGTTCAATTACAGACAGCAAGATTTTGGCAATTATCAGCTGTGCTTGTTCATGAATGGAGAGTTTATTTCTGTAAGGATCTAAAAGGATTGATTGCTTTTTATTTAATTCAAACTGCTTAAAATATTACATAATTGGAGAAATAGCAAAGTGGGAGACCAACTCTGCAGTTCTTATTCAGGTAAATTCAATTTTACCTTCTGTTTTACCATAATAAGGGTTGGATTTTTATTTATTTATTGATGCAGCTGACAAACTTATTTTCTGTGCTTTGTAAATGGAAACCTGAATTACTTGCACCTGCTGCTCATGCACAAGTGCCTGGAGATAATAAAACAAAAATAGAATCATAGAGTTTGAGGCCAGAAGAGGTCACCAAATCATCTAGAATAGGATAAAGGAAAATTCCCATTCATTCTCTTGGGTTTGATTTACACCATTAATGTAAAGAATCAGTATCACTTTTTTTTATTATTATTATTTTACATTTTTTAAAAATCATTTCCCCTTCCATCTAAATAGATAAAAGCAATAGTAACCAAGTGTTCAGGAGGGAACTGGGAGCTGCCTTTGTCACAGCTTACTTAATCCATTTTCAGTACAGGAAGTTGCTTCTTATTACTTTCCCCTTATTCTTTGAAATGTATCAGTTTTTCATCTGTCCATTAGTTCCTTTGGCTTTTTTGTTTACTGATAGTTCCATAAGAAGAAACCCCACATTTGAAATAACCTGCACTCTGTGTGTGTATGTGAATATTAATGGCAGTTTTGTAAGCACATATTGAGATGAGAATACTCTCAATTGTATTTGGGAAATGAACCAAAACCCCATATTTGAGTCCCACAAAGCCTAATTTTAGAAACATTAGATATAGTTTGAGGTCAGAATTTTGTAGCTCAGGCCAGTGTCTAATTGTGTCTAACTTTATAGATTCAGAATTCCTGGAATTTCTTTCACTTGCAGTCTATGTATTGACCCAATTAGTGGAGCGGGCAAAATGTTCTGCATGTAACACAAAACTTAAAAAATAAAATTACTTCTTGCTGGAGCAATTTTGCAAGCTTCTGCCAAAAGTAAACTACTGATGTTCACTTCACTATTATATTAATTGTACTGATTAATTATTGTCATACTGTTACAGCATTTTGTTCATCTGACCAAATGTTCTATGGAAAACTATTGTTCGTACATATGGACATTTTGGCAGCTCTGAAAAAGGTAAAACAGAGAGTAAAAGTGTTAATTCTTATACAACTTCCACACTGCCTGATTCATTTAACTCAATGTAAATGCAAACTCCAGTTTCTCCACATTTATACTGGTATAGCTGAGGCCAGTCATGATCATAATGACATAGCTAGAATCTCTGTCTTTACAAGGGTGAGGGTTAGAGTTTATTTTGATGTGCAGGTAGTTGTACTAATGCAAGCTATCCATGTAAATCCTTGTGAATATACATTCCCTCCATGTACAAATCTGGAATCTACCTGTGATTGTCATGGATGAACAGCCCTAGGGCTTAGTTCTCTACTTACCCTTGTTTTATTCTGTAGTAACTCTACTGACTCTAAGGGAGTTCAAATACTCCTGATTTACACCAATGTAAATTAAAGGATAAACGGTCTTAGGGAAGCTTCTAGCTGACTGACCTCAGTCCAGGTGCCATTAGTGGACACATTTAGGCTATGTCTACACTACACAGCTTTTAGCAACAGGGCTGTGTCACTACAGCCGTGTTGCTAAAAGGCACACAGTGTAGCCGCTGTTTGGCATTCTCCTGCGGACAAAAAACTTCAACCCTCAACTAGCAGTGTTAGTGTTGTCAGCAGGAGAGTGCTCCTGATGACAAAGAGCTGCTCACACTGGAGCTTTTTGTCAGCAAAACTTTTGTCTTTCTGGAGGTCGGGGTATTTAACACCTCTGAAAGACAAAAGTTTTGTTGTTCAGTTGCCAGTATAGACATAGCCTTAACTTATAAAAGTCACACAGAAATCCTAAATTATATTTTATTTTAGCTTCTACCTACATCTTCATGGATTCTAGCTACACCACGTCCATGTGTGTTGTGGTGAACTATTAGTCAAAAGAGATTAAAAAATCCTTGAGGCTTTACACCTCTACCAGGCCCGTATGATCTCTAGTTATATTGTCTACACTATGTCATTATTTGCATGTCTGAGAATAAAGCCAGAATCTCCCTTAGGGAAATATATTATAAACAGTTTCTGAGGTTTGCCTATACAGAGGCCAGGCTTGGTTTCATGAGGTTTTTACAAAGTACACTCTAAATCCCCTGAGCAGTTTGCAAAACATTGTTATTTTTTGTTAAAAGTAACAAATATATATATTATCCAGAATTGTTCCTTTTCATGTCATCACCACATCTACAGACCTTACAGAGCAGGAATTGTCTGTAAAATTAAATTTTCATCTATAATTTTCACAAATGAGATGGTTTCCTGTTCAGGCCAGTTCAGAATCCATTATGAAAGGAAATATTGTTCCTGGTTTATACTCTCAGATTTATTTAAACCTGGCAATTCTACATAGTGACATAACTTCACATAAAGTGATTTCTCAGCATTACAGGAGTTGGCTTAAATCATGATATTAAGAAAACACTTTGAATAGCTTGGTAATAATGAACCAACAAGTCAACCAGAATGTCATTTAGAAGAAGTTAAATAAAAATGGAGACTATTTATCATTTTATAATAATGCTTTGCACTTATATTGTTCTTTACATCTTCTTTCCTATAATTTTTAATTATTTTACCATATCTGTGTATATTTCATGTGTAAGATGAATGTGACAAACTATTGAATGCCTGTTAAAATATGTCATGAACTCTCTTAAGTAAGCCTTTAAAAATGGTCACTGAAATACTGTTCAACAACATTTTTTCCTCTCTGTGTAAAAGCTCCGAAGTTTGTCTCTCTCACCAGTAAAAGTTGGTCCAATACAAGATATTATCTCACCCACCTTTTCTCTTGACTATCTCAGAGGAGGTCAGTTTAGGATGGAACCAGAAGCCAGTCATTCCAGACATGCAGTAAGGTCTCTGGGATAGCTACCACTGACTGATACTTAAGAAAAATCTTTCTGAACCAAGCAAAAAAGTATTCTTTTCTCTGTCTCCATGTTTCCAAATATAGTGAAGTATTTTTTCTCCCCACAAAGCAATTTTGCTATAAGAGGATCCTTCACTAAAACTGGAATTGCAGTTTTGCAAGCTGCAGTGTTTTGAAAGGATGTGACCTTTTCTTCTTCATTCTTAACTCAATTTCATTATCACCAAATTCATGACAGTGGATACTACTACTACATAAACCTTTATTATACACCGCATGCAATAAATATACACATGCAAGGAAAGTTTGTCTCCGTTTTTTCTTCCTTCTCTTATTTCAATTATCAAATGAAATAAATGAAAATCGAAGACAAAAAACGAAGACGAAATATTCTCGGAGCAAAATGAAAACATTGTTGTTATTCAATAGTGTTTGTCTTACCATCCTCTGTAATCACATAGCAAACATCAATGGAATGAGGTTAGTGTACTTAAAAAACTGAAATCAGGCATAACTCTACCCCGATTTTGAGCATGAAGAAAGAAGCGTGGCCATTCAGCACTGCTCTCTCCCAGGAAAACAGACTGTTGTTTTTAAAATAAATCATGTTCTTGTTAAGGCAGTTTGATCATCATTAATTAAGGTGAAATAGTTAAAACTGTACAGGGGTCTAGGAAGGAAAAGCATACAGTACATTCAGATTATTGTCAGAGAGCAAAACGGATCATTTCAGGGTAGCTAGTAGCTGGTGCTTTCAGCCAAATTCATGTTCCATTGAAATCACCTCGCAGTGAAATGAAGAAATTTATGCTCATGCAGTAATGTTGGCAGATGTCTTGACCGTGTTTAGTACCGGAGAGAAGACGGTACAGGGGAAAGTCTTTGACTTTTGTCTTCCTGTTTTTCAGGTACCTGATGCTTGCAACCCAGAGGGACCTGTACTGAGGAGATGTCAGGTTCGGTATTTGGGGAGACATTATTGATTGTGGGAGAAGCTCTCTAAAATTTAACTAGTTCTTCTTCTTATCCTGCCTTTTTATTATTATTTCCCCTGGACAAGTTCCCTGTCACATAATTTTGTTCTAATAACATAATCTCATCTTTATGAGCGCTTAATTCCTTTCTCTGTTTAACCCCAGGATATTTGTAGAGTTTCAAAAAAACTCAGAATCAGACGTTCCTAAACCCGGAATGGGGCGTATATTTAAGTTGTTTTTTGTTTAATTTTTTTTCAATAACAGCATACCAATCGGATTCCACTAATACTAACTCAGCCCGAACTGCATTGAACTCACCATCAGCCTCAACAGAGACGATCTGGAGGAGGAAACAGACAGATCCCATGTACTGGACAAAGGTGAGTGTGAATTTCTTAGAGTCTGGAGCCATTGCCATGCTATTAAGTCCTCAGCCGCAGGAGGTTGGCTATAACGGGGTTTTATTTCTTCTATGAGCCTCAGGCGTAGGATCGGTGGTGGTGATGATTTCAATGAGCACTTTCCCTCGGCAGGATCCTGCGTCTTGGGCTTGCACGAAAGGAGGAAGGGATGGGAAAAGAAAGGGAAAGAAAGAGGAATCCTTCGCTCGGCTGCTACAGTGAGAGAGTGGAGGGGGAGGAAAATGTCCCGCCAGCTGGGTTTGGGGAGCGGTTTTATCTGGCCCAATTCTGCAGGGCAGTGCACATGGAGGATCGGTGTTAAAAGTCACATGGCGCTGTCAGTAAATACTTAATGGGTCAGAGTGGAAGAAATATAAAAGCCCAGAGGGAGAGAAAGGGGAAGCTGCAAGCATCAAGCAGGCGAAATCCCTGACTGAAAGGAGAAGGGGAGTTAGATAGCGGGTGGTGCTGTGAGTGGTGAGTTCACGGAGGGGCCTTTCATCTCTGGAGATTTGGGTTCAAAGGTGTGGAGAGCGCGTGGTCGGCACCGCCTTCTCATCACCACGCGGTTTGGCCGCCTCCGCTCAGAAGAGGTCCAGGTCTGGGGCAGTACGAGGTGCTGTTATCAGGGCTGAGCGCCTGGGCTGAGCCGTGTGGATTCCTAGGGCTGGAATAGCAGGAAGGATGCTGCAGGTCAGGCTGAGGTGAATTGATTAAGTTGTGTGGGAACCCCGGACTGAAAGGGCAGAGCAGAGGCTAGTGCAGCTCAGGGGCCAGGTGCGTGGGCTGGAGGTCTGGAGAGGAGGTTGGGGTGAGGGCTGCAGATCAAGAGAGAAGTATATCCGCCCGCTACGCACAGACCAACGGGGTAGGGCCGCTCGGGAATGAAGGCCACGCACAGAGCTTCGGGTGGGAAGCCTGCAGCTTCTGTCAGCACTCCTGGGCCCCTTACTGTCAGCACTCCCCGGTCCCTTACTCTCCCGCCCCCCAGCACGTGCCCAGATTAGACTAAAAGGAAGCCCCCAGGACTGGATGCAGACCGAAAGGGACTGACAGCTGTGCCAGGAGCCATTCCGCGAAATACATAAACGGCACATAGTTTCGTGTTGCTGTTGGAACTGAGCTGAGCGCAGAAATGTTGTTTTTCATCGTCTCGTTTGGGGATGGGGTTTTTTTCGGCTTCTTAAAATCCCCCCCCCCCCCAATCCCCGGACATGTGAGATTGGGCAGGAACGCGCCAGCCTGCTGTAGAACCGTAGAGCCAGCGAGAGAGGAAACTGCAAGCGGAGGCTCGCGCTGCCTTCCCGCTGAACCCCCTCCCCATGTGTAGTAAATGAAAGGGGGCTGATACCTAGCGGCACTGCAGACTACGTTGCTACTGTGTTGAACCCGCAGAAAGTTATTTTCACAGGCTAGTTGGAATGGCTCAAGCTCAAGAGTCTCTGTGTGTGAGCTTCAAGGGAGACTTTGGGTGCTGGATGCCCTAGAAATACCTTAAATAGAATGGATTTGATTAGTCTAGATACATAATGCTCTCCCTCAGCATTCTCTCTCTCTCTGTCTGGTGTGTGTGAATTTAATCCTTGCAAAGGGTTTTAGATTGATAGCTTCGAAGTCTTCTATTTATGCACAGAAAACACATAGAAGGGAGCTTTATTGCTCTACCAATCTGTCTCAAACCTAACCTGGAAGGACAACCACCACTAGGGGTTAGAAGTTAGGTCAGTTTCCTGCCCATTCAGTCCTTGGCCTAATGTCATTATTTGATAACACTTTTTATTACAGCAAATGTGTGCTAAATATAACAGATATTAATGTACAACGTGATAGCAAGGGGAAAAAGAACCTTTTGGAGTTCTTTGGATTTATTCATTTGATTCTTTTACTAATGATGTAGCTACTGAAATAAAACAAACCTGATATTTGCTATTTGTTAACCCTCTAAAGGAACCTATATTTTGTAGTCTTACTCATGCAAAAAAAAAATCCTATTGGCCTCAAAATACATGCATAACTACAGTGTGCAGGATTTGGCCATCTGTCTTAAGACAGAACACCAATGTTTAAGTATAAACTATTTAAATTTGGGGGGGGAGTGTATATGTATATTTGCCTTCTTAGGGACTAGTTTCTCAGCCTGGAATTTTTTAAAAATTCATTAGAAAGTATTAAATTTTATATCTGCATGAGATAGCAATTAAATGGCATCCTGTACATTTTTAATTTTAAAATCTTTAGGTCCTTAACAAACATTCTATTAAACTTTTAAAATCTTTTTGTGCCAAAGGAGAACAAGCACGCCAGTCTGTGGGTGGGTAAAAACAATATCAGTAAAAAATTCCTTCCTGAGTCCTGCCTCCAGACGAGGAGTTTGCTACTTTTTTAAAATGCTAAATTGAGGATCATCCATCAGACCTGCAGAACTGAGGTGTTACTTGTTTCGTGTGCTGGTAAGCTTTTAAGTATTCCAGAACAGTATACCAACAGTAATGATTCACATATATAGTTACATGCAAATATACAGTGCTTAAGTGATATATAAGAACTAAATATTATTATTAGTAATAATAATAATATTAAGAATGTCCCATTGGTAAAGGGCCATAGCTTGTCTCTGGGCAATGCAAAGAGTCATATCACATATGGAGGAAACAAGAAGCTAGGCCTCACTATGTCCTAACACATGCATATTGTTTTATTGTCAAGACATTTTATCTCCAGTACACATCTGTTAGGGCAATGGTTCTCAGCCAGTGTTACATGTACACTTGGGAGTATGCAGAGGTCTTCCAGGAGGTACACCAACTCATCTAGATATTTGCCTAGTTTTACAACAGGCTACATAAAAAGCACTAGCGTAGTCAGTACAAACTAAAATTCTATACAGAAAATGACTTGTTTATACTATTCTATATACTATACACTGAAAAGTAAGTACAATATTTATATTCCAGTTGATTTATTGTATTATTATATGATAAAAATGGGAAAATAAGCATTTTTTCAATCATACTGTGCTGTGTCACTTTTGTATTTTTATGTCTGATTTTGTAAGCAAATAGTTTTTAAGTGAGGTGAAACCTGGGGTACATAAGACAAATCAGCCTCCTGAAAGGGTACAGTAGTCTGGAAAGGTTAAGAGCCACTGTGTTAGGGCATGTCATAACTTGTACCTTCTAGCCCTTCTCTCCCCCTTATTGGGCAGCCTTTCTATATCAAAACCCTATGATTTTCTCTCTTGCTGGTATAGAATCATAGAAATGTAGGGCTGGAAGGGACCTCAAGAAGTCATCAAGTCCAGGCCCCTGTGCTGAGGCATGATCAAATATATCTAGATCATCCCTGGCAGGTGTTTGTCTAACAACCTGTTCTTAAAAACCTCCAATGACAGGATTCCACAACCTCCCTTGGAAGCTTATATATAGCATTAGTAGCAAAGACATATCTCTTTTGTCCATTGCTAGGAGAAGGTGATCCATCATGTTAAGGTTTTTCTACACGGTGTGGGATGATCTAATCCAGAATAAAAGGTGTCAGAAAATGTAATAGTTTCCAGATGGGACTGAAGCTGTTCAATCACCATCTTCTGAATAACCTTTCCCAAAAAAAGGAAGATAGCAGGCAAAAACATCAAGAAGGCTGAAACAGTTCATTTACTTGGTCATCACTATATTAGTGAATAGAGACCTCAAGAAAGAAGTGACATCAAGAATAGGAAAGGCATCCACAGCATCCACCAAATTCAACAACATAATGGACATGAAAGATACACAATACCAAAACAAAACAGAATTTTCAACTGGAATGCAATCTCAGTGCTAACATATGGTAGCAAGAGCTGAAGACCTATTAAAATGTTATCTAGAAAACTAGATGCCTTTGAAAACAAGGGCCTGTGAAAGATTCTAGTCCTTGGATGGAGAGATTTGATCACCAATAGGGTGACCAGACAGCAAGTGTGAAAAATCAGGATGGGAATAGAGGGTTGTCATAACCATACAACTAAGAGTAGCCTAGAATTCCTCCTTACCAGTAAGGGGTTAAGAAGCTCAAATAACCTGGTTGGCACCTGACCAAAAGGACCAATGGGGAAAGAAGATACTTTCAAATCTTGGCTGGGGGTGGGGGGAGGCTTTGTTTTGTGTGTTCTCTTGGGAAGCAGAGAAGCATCAGGTCAGAAAACTCCTTCTCCTATAAACCATCCTAAAAGTCTCTCATATTACAAAAATTGTAAGTAACAGCCAGGCAAGGCATGTTAGATTATCTTTTGTTTTGCTTGTGAATTTTTCCTTTGCTGGAGGGATGTTTATTCCTGTTTTTTGTAACTTTCAAATTATGCCTAGAGGAAGTTCTGCTGTGTTTTCAAATCTTTTGTTACCCTGTACAGTTATTTTCCATCCTGATTTTACAGAGGTGATTTTTATCTTTTTTTAAAATAAAATCCTTCTTTTAAGAACCAGACTGATTTCTCTATTGTCCTAAGACACAGGGGTTTGGGTCTGTGATCACTTTGTAACCAATTGGTTAGGATATTATTCTCAAGCCTCCCCAGGAAAGGGGGTGTAAGGGCTTGGGGGGATATTTTGGGGGAATAGGAACTCCAAGTGGTCCTTTCCCTGATTCTTTGTTAAATCACTTGGTGGTGGCAGCGTACCCTCCAATGGTAAAGAATTTGTGCCTTGGGGAAGTTTTAACCTAAGCTTGTAGAAATAAGCTTAGGGGGTCTTTCATGTGGATCCCCACATCTGTACCCTAGAGTTCAGAGTGGGGAGGGAACCCTGACAGGGGTAATAGGAGCCTATATAAGAAAAAAACCCCAAAATTGGGACTGTCCCCATAAAATCGGGACATCTGGTCCTCCTAATCACCAATGAGGAGATTTGAGAAATAGTAGTTTTTAGTAGTTAGATAAAGGAATAAAAGCCCGGAAGAGCTGGATTCTATTCTTGATTGTGTCACTGACTCTCAGTGTAACTTCATGTAACCTGTCTGGGCATCTTAAAAGATAATTTAGTAATATTACATTGTTATTGTGGGAAATTTTTACCTTCTGAAGCCTCCAGCATCAGCTGATGCCAGAAACAGGATACGAGACAATATAAAAGTGCCTAGCCTTGGATGGCAAATCTTATGTAAAGGGAACTGAAATATCCAACAGACAATGCAGCATTTACAAGCACTGCAATGGTGGACATATGGATCCTAAGGGATGTGGAGCCTGTGTGCCTGAGGTACTCGGAAAACTCTCGTAGTACTGTACAACTATTGTACGCATTGTACATTGTATGCATGCAGTACTGTATACTGTCAGCTGAATTTTTTTTGCAGCTATATCCAAGCTTCTAATCCCCAAAACCAGATGAGAGGGATGAGGGGGAGGGAAAGAGATAATTATTTCTTTGTTTATAAAATTTGAATTATTAAGCAACAGCAATGGAGACAAACATTTTTCAGTGTGTGGCTGTCAGCAGCAGTCTGTTAGCCACAGGGAGCTTTTTATTTTATTTATACAGAGTGTTTGCACCTCGTTAAATGAAAAGCAGGAACGTGCAGAGGTACCTAAAAGTAATTCAGGAAGCTGCCAAAAATAAAATAAAAAAGCATGTACCCCAGTTTGTGGGTGGTGTGGTGAAAACTGTGTTATGGTTCTATGAGAATGGGTATGATTCTTACATTTACATCATGTTGTGCAGGTCGAAGGACATCATGTGACAGGCCAGGACCCACATATAAATCATTGCAATGCAATGTAAACTGTAAAAATCACACTTCATTCCTGGAGGACTGAGCAGACTCAGGGAGAGAAAGCAGAGGATGCCAGGCCAGTAAGCAATAATATTAATAATAATCAATAATTACTAAAAATATAAAGTTCACATGTTTTATTGAGATCAGTTTAATCTGCTGAAGAACATAAATGTACAAGACACTATCAGGATTCTTTTGTTTGTTTGTTATTAGATTTTTACTTTGTTTTCCTCTCCATTGTTTATAATATCCTCTTAGAAAGTTTAAAGAGATGAAAATCATGCAGCGTTTAAAAGGTACTTTATTTAACCCGATTGTATCCCCTAGTTCTGTGCACCCTCTGCACATGAATTTCCTCCTCCTATGTGGAGGTTGGAGGGGTCAGCTACCTCTATTCCATGGTTTCCCCCTTCCCTAGGCCTCACAAAGGGATTCATTGGGTTCTGGGGATGAGTGGAGGCAGCAAGTGAGGCCGACGAGGAGTGGGCAAGTCAAGGGGATGTATTGCATCCTCCCACTTCCCCTGTGTAACAGTCAGGGCAAAAAGGTAATACAGTTTTGGGCAGGTCCCAACTAGAGCTGGTCGGGAATTTTCTAACAAAATGTTTTGTTGGAAGATGCTGATTCATCAAAACCAAAGCTTTTTGTGGCAATATATCAGATTCTATGGGAGGGTTCCTCAGCTCCAGAATGGAATTTCTCGTCACAGGGACCGAGCGTGGGAGAGAGATCAGAATAGCCAATAACCCAGTGGTTAGGGCACTCACTGAGAAAATTTTTGAAAGGTCTCAGTTTCATCCTGATGCAAAATGGCAACAAAAATATGGAGAAAACCATTTTTTACCCAGCTCTAGTCCAAGCCTTGCTGGGAATCCCTTTAAAGGGTATGTGCGGTGTGGGATACTTGGGCATAGTTTTTGATTGCAGTAGTCTGTCTACATAGCACCCCTGCTGCAGCACAGAGATGCGGAAGTGACTAGAGACCCAGAGCCAACATGAAGCCACACCTTTCTCCCTAAACAATTGGGGAGAAATATCTGGGAGGAAACTCTCAAACAAAGTACTTCCGGTTTAGCCCCCTGCAGCTACAGGCTTTCTTGCAAGAGGAAGCTATGAAGGCCTCTGTTAGACATTTGGAAGCAGAATGCTCTAGCGGTTAGAAAATAGGACTAAGAGTCTTGGGGCATAAAGCACGTGCAGGTCTTCTGCAATGGGATGGATTTTTGCCCTCATTTTCTCAATCAGCAAATTGAATATAATACTACTCACCTTAGAAACTCATGGATTCTGTTGCATTTGCCAGGGAGTTCACCTCATGCAGCAGACTACAGGTATTGAAGGGTATGTGCTGTTTAGGAAAGACAGAAACAAAGGTAAAGGTGGTGGAGTAGCATTGTATATCAATGATGAGGTAGAATGTAAAGAAATAAGAAGCGATGCAATGGATAAGACAGAGTCCGTCTGGGCAAAAATTACATTGGGGAAGATAACTAGTAAAGCCTCTCCTACGATAGTGCTTAGGGTGTGCTATAGACCTCCGGGATCTAATCTGGATATGGATAGAGCCCTTTTTAATGTTTTTAATAAAATAAATACTAATGGAAACTGCGTGATCATGGGAGACTTTAACTTCCCAGATATAGACTGGAGGACCAGTGCTAGTAATAATAATAGGGCTCAGATTTTCCTAGATGCGATAGCTGATGGATTCCTTCATCAAGTAGTTGCTGAACCGACTAGAGGGGATGCCATTTTAGATTTAATTTTGGTGAGTAGCAAGGACCTCATAGAAGAAATGGTTGTAGGGGACAATTTTGGCTCAAGTGATCATGAGCTAATTCAGTTCAAACTAAATGGAAGGATTAACAAAAATAAATCTGCAACTAGAGTTTTTGATTTCAAAAGGGCTGACTTTCAAAAATTAAGGAAATTAGTTAGGGAAGTGGATTGGACTGAAGAACTTATGGATCTAAAGGTAGAGGAGGCCTGGGATTACTTTAAATCAAAGCTGCAGAAGCTATCGAAAGCCTGTATCCCAAGAAAGGGGAAAAAATTCATAGGATGGAGTTGTAGACCAAGCTAGATGAGCAAGCATCTTAGAGAGGTGATTAAGAAGAAGCAGAAAGCATACAGGGAGTGGAAGATGGGAGGGATCAGCAAGGAAAGCTACCTTATTGAGGTCAGAACATGTAGGGATAAAGTGAGACAGGCTAAAAGTTGAGTAGAGTTGGACCTTGCAAAGGGAATTAAAACCAATAGTAAAAGGTTCTATAGCCATATAAATAAGAAGAAAATTAAGAAAGAAGAAGTGGGGCCGCTAAACATGAGGATGGAGTGGAGGTTAAAGATAATCTAGGCATGGCCCAATATCTAAACAAATACTTTGCCTCAGTCTTTAATAAGGCTAAAGAGGATTTTAGGGATAATGGTAGCATGACAAATGGGAATGAGGATATGGAGGTAGATATTACCATATCTGAGGTAGAAGCGAAACTGAAACAGCTTAATGGGACTAAATCGGGGGGCCCAGATAATCTTCATCCAAGAATATTAAAGGAATTGGCGCCTGAAATTGCAAGCCCATTAGCAAGAATTTTTAATGAATCTGTAAACTCAGGAGTAGTACCGAATGATTGGAGAATTGCTAATATAGTTCCTATTTTTAAGAAAGGAAAAAAAAGTGATCCGGGTAACTACAGGCCAGTTAGTTTGACATCTGTAGTATGCAAGGCCCTGGAAAAAATTTTGAAGGAGAAATTAGTTAAGGACATTGAAGTCAATGGTAAATGGGACAAAATACAACATGGTTTTACAAAAGGTAGATTGTGCCAAACCAACCTAATCTCCTTTTTTGAAAAAGTAACAGATTTTTTAGATAAAGGAAATGCAGTGGATCTAATTTACCTAGATTTCAGTAAAGCATTTGATACCGTGTCACATGGGGAATTATTAGTTGAATTGGAGAAGATGGGGATCAATATGAACATCAAAAGGTGGATAAGGAATTGGTTAAAGGGGAGACTGCAACGGGTCCTACTGAAAGGCGAACTGTTGGGTTGGAGGGAGGTTACCAGTGGAGTTCCTCAGGGATCGGTTTTGGGACCAATCTTATTTAATCTTTTTATTACTGACCTTGGCACAAAAAAAGGGAGTGTGCTAATAAAGTTTGCAGATGATACAAAGCTGGGAGGTATTGTCAATTCAGAGAAGGATCGGGATATTATACAGGAGGATCTGGATGACCTTGTAAACTGGAGTAATAGTAATAGGATGCAATTTAATAGTGAGAAGTGTAAGGTTATGCATTTAGGGATAAATAACAAGAATTTTAGTTATAAGTTGGGGACGCATCAATTAGAAGTAACGGAAGAGGAGAAGGACCTTGGAGTATTGGTTGATCATAGGATGACTATGAGCTGCCAATGTGATATGGCTGTAAAAAAAGCTAATGCGGTTTTGGGATGCATCAGGAGAGGCATTTCCAGTAGGGATAAGGAGGTTTTAGTACCATTATACAAGGCACTGGTGAGACCTCACCTAGAATACTGTGTGCAGTTCTGGTCTCCCATGTTTAAAAAGGATGAATTCAAACTGGAGCAGGTACAGAGAAGGGCTACTAGGATGATCCAAGGAATGGAAAACTTGTCTTATGAAAGGAGACTTAAGGAGCTTGGCTTGTTTAGCCTAACTAAAAGAAGGTTGAGGGGAGATATGATTGCTCTCTATAAATATATCAGAGGGATAAATACAGGAGAGGGAGAGGAATTATTTCAGCTCAGCACCAATGTGGACACAAGAACAAATGGGTATAAACTGGCCATCAGGAAGTTTAGACTTGAAATTAGACGAAGGTTTCTAACCATCAGAGGAGTGAAGTTTTGGAATAGCCTAACTAAAAGAAGGTTGAGGGGAGATATGATTGCTCTCTATAAATATATCAGAGGGATAAATACAGGAGAGGGAGAGGAATTATTTCAGCTCAGCACCAATGTGGACACAAGAACAAATGGGTATAAACTGGCCACCAGGAAGTTTAGACTTGAAATTAGACGAAGGTTTCTAACCATCAGAGGAGTGAAGTTTTGGAATAGCCTTCCAAGGGAAGCAGTGGGGGCAAAAGATCTATCTGGTTTTAAGATTCTACTCGATAAGTTTATGGAGGAGATGGTATGATGGGACAATGGGATTTTGGTAAGTAATTGATCTTTAAATATTCAGGGTAAATAAGACTAATCACCTGAGATGGGATATTAGATGGATGAGATCTGAGTTACTATAGAAAATTCTTTCCTGGGTATCTGGCTGGTGAATCTTGCCCATATGCTCAGGGTTTAGCTGATCGCCATATTTGGGGTCAGGAAGGAATTTTCCTCCAGGGCAGATTGGAGAGGCCCTGGAGGTTTTTCGCCTTCCTCTGTAGCATGGGGCATGGGCGATTTGAGGGAGGCTTCTCTGCTCCTTGAAGTCTTTAAACCATGATTTAAGGACTTCAATAGCTCAGACATAGGTGAGGTTTTTTGTAGGAGTGGGTGGGTGAGATTCTGTGGCCTGCGCTGTGCAGGAGGTCGGACTAGATGATCAGAATGGTCCCTTCTGACCTTAGTATCTATGAAATTGTGCTCCAGAATCTCAGTTTTCATTTTTTTAAATAATATTTTTAGTCCTTTTGGTTGCATACAGAACTTTGAAAATGCAAACAGACCATAACCAGTGCAGTGATGCTCACCAAAGTCTGCACACAGTCTGGAACAACAGCCCCACAGCTGTGAGCTGCCCCAATCAGGGCTCTGTGGACTCTGCAATGCCCTGCTTGTGGAATCTGTGATTTTTCTAAGAATTTGTGATATATGCTTTTCCAAACACTTCATATTTTGGTTTTTTGTGCTCCTTCCTTGCTGGACCTTCCTGCAGCAGCCTCTTGCTCTCTAGCTTTTCCTATGAAGGGGAGTTAACTGAATCATAGTGCACGCTCCCTGACTCTCTGTTCCACATCCTCTGCTACTCGGCTCCTGCCAGGGTGGCTCTACCCCTTCATAAAAGGGTTTCTAAGATCACTAATGCCCTGTGGCAGACCCCCTCTTCCTTGGCCCCATCTCTAAAAGGGCTGAATGCAAGAACTTTGTGCCAACCAAAGGGCATGAGAACTTATACTCCCACCCAGCCCCCAATTCCCTTGTAGCTGAGGCAATTAACCACAAGGAGAAGCAGGAACAACCTGGGGCCACCCCCAGAAATAAAGACTTGAGGAGGATGGATCTTTTCGGGTGAAAGGTTTATTCGTCTTCCAGCCTTCAGCTGAGAGTGGCCAACCACCAATCCCACCTTGGCCGATATGACTTCAATATGTCAGTGAAGCCATGGCCAAGTTCGAAGGGGTGCTTCCTGAGTCTT
The DNA here is from genome assembly GCF_009764565.3 of Dermochelys coriacea. Classification (NCBI taxonomy): domain Eukaryota; kingdom Metazoa; phylum Chordata; order Testudines; family Dermochelyidae; genus Dermochelys; species Dermochelys coriacea. Next base: position 186,931,348 of record NC_050069.1, on the reverse strand, counting down.
CCAAGAAGGAGTTCAGAGCAATCCTCAATGAGGATTGGCCAGGGCGCTTCAGGCAGCGTCAGATGCTGTGGACGCTGCTGCCCGCACCATGGCTTCTGCCTTCTCCATGTGGTGAGCCTCTTGGCTGCTCTCTCTGGGTCGTCTACCGAGGCTCAGCAATCATTGCAGGACCTGCCCTTTGATGGCTGGGCCCGATCTGCAGAAAAAACAGACAACAAATTGCATGGCCTCTCTGTCTCCGCTACGACGTGTAAGCAGTTCAAACTGCAGCAGCCATGGGACCAGGGGAGTCAGCCTCGGCAGGACCAGCCCCATAAATGAGCCAAGGGCTACAAGCACCTCCCAAGCCACCTGCCTCCACCCTCTGCCCAGTCGGGTTCGACCTGTAATAATCAGGGGGCCAAATGACCTCATTGTGCCACAGAGTACACAGACCCTTGCCTGCCTCAGTGGGATCTGATGAGGAGGCTTGATATTTGTAAATTGTTTTGAAATCTTTTGAAGAAAGGTATTAATAAGAACACTATTTTGTGCTTTTAAAATAAATCCTTAAATTATGAAAACTGAAAGATTTTTAAAAATCTAATTTATTTTCACCCGTTGATTTCTTTTTTGCATTTCACTAAGCATGGGCAATGAAACTAGAGTAACAAATGTTCTTTCAGGGGTAGTGATTTACTTTAAGGAATCCTTTACTTCTCATTAGCAGAGTTAATGCTGCCCTCTAGTGCTGCACAGAACACTAGGAACCGGGCCTATATTATAGCAGAAAGAAAAGAAGTAGTTGTGGCACCTTAGAGACTAACACATTTATTTGAGCATAAGCTTTCATGAGCTACAGCTCACTTCATTGGATGCATACATTGTGAAGGTGCCACAAGTACTCCTTTTCTTTTTGCGGATACAGACTAACACGGTTGCTACGTTGAAACCTGTCATTATAGCAGAGTGGCAGTTGGCTATAGTTAAGATTAAGATTCACTTACTGTTTAAAAGACGACTGTTCTAAGTAGGGTGACCAGATGTCCCTACTTTATAGGGACAGTCCCGATGTTAGGGGCTTTGTCTTATATAGGCGCCTCTTAATCTCCCCACCCTGTCCTGATTTTTCACACATGCTGTCTGGTCACCCTAGTTCTAAGTGTTCTACAAACCACATGCTTTATTTGACTTGAAATTTACTGTGTCTTATGGGATGTGCAGTAGGATCAATAGTTCAAATGTGTGGTCATTTGAATAAGTGGTTCTTGAGATACAGCTCCCCCGCCACAAATTAGCACTTTACAAAATCACCTGGTTTATCTAACATGATTTTGTGCACACCTGGGACTCAAACTGTGGCTCTGATTCTCTCCAAACTAATCTGCTTCTTGGGATTTATCTCAGTGTCTACACTAGAGAGTTTACAGTGGCACAGCTGTATCGATGCAGCTGCCCCTCTGTCAGATCTCCCATGTAACCACTCTATGTCAACGGGAGAAAGCTCTCCTGTCAACGTAATTAAAACACCCCAACGAGCGCTGGTAGCTATGTTGGTGGGAGAGCGTTTTCCACCAGCATAGCACTGTCCACACCGGCGCTTGTGTCGGTATAATTTATGTCGCTTGGGAGGGTGTTTTTTTCACACTCCTGATCAGCATAAGTTCTTCTTTGAGTGATTGCTCATGTGCATTCCAAGAGGTTCCAATAGGTAATTAATTGATCTTTAAATATTCAGGGTAAATAGGCCGAATCTCCTGAGATGGGATATTAGATGGATGGGATCTGAGTTACCCAGGAAAGAATTTTCTGTAGTATCTGGCTGGTGAATCTTGACCATATGCTCAGGGTTTAGCTGATCGCCATATTTGGGGTCAGGAAGGAATTTTCCTCCAGGGCAGATTGGAAGAGGCCCTGGAGGTTTTTCACCTTCCTCTGTAGCATGGGGCACGGGTCACTTGAGGGAGGATTCTCTGCTTCTTGAAGTCTTTAAACCACGATTTGAGGACTTCAATAGCTCAGACATAGGTGAGGTTTTTTGTAGGAGTGGGTGGGTAAGATTCTGTGGCCTGCGTTGTGCAGAAAGTTGGACTAGATGATCAGAATGGTCCCTTCTGACCTTAGTATCTATAAATCTAGGTGTGCATGCGCCATGTGCATGATCGTTGGAAGGCTTTTCCCCTAGTGGTACCCATCAGGTCAGCTGTGGAGACCCCTGGAGTAGCGCCTTTATGGCACTGTATATAGGTTCCTGCCGACCCGCCGCCTGCTCAGTTTCTTCTTACCACCAGTGATGGTCATTGGAGCAGTTCAGTCTCTTGCATTCACAAGTGCCTACCTAGTGGTTCCCTTTTCTTCATTGTACATAGTTGTTAGTTCGTTATATAGTAGTTTGTGGCTAGTTGGACTTACTTTGGGGGGCTTCCCCCATGCCCTAGTTTCCCCAGGCACAGGGGCATGCCTCGGTCGCAGGGATTTAAGGTGTGCAAGAGGTGTGCAAAACCTATGCCCACAGGCGATCCACACGTTGCCTGTCTTAAGTGTTTAGGAGAGGGCCATCAGACAGATAAGTGCCCAATTTGCAGGAGCTTCAGATCCAGGACTAAGAGAGAGCAGGACTATCATTTGAAGCTCCTCCTGATGCAGTTGGCCCTCCGCCCACAGCCGGCACCAGAAGCAGCACTGGCATCATCGGTGTGCAGTGCCCTGGCACCAAGGAAAGATTCCTCCAAGGAACACCAGTGCTGCTCCCCGACTCCTAAGGCCGGTGCCACCAGGTGGCACCGCTCACATTCTACGGTGCCGCATAAGAAAAAAGAAGGCAGACAGGGGTCGTTCCCCTGTCAAGAAGCTGTGAGGGGACTCCAGCGGGGTGCGTCCTCTGGTGGGACACCCATGGTCTGGGCCTCAAGACCCGGCACCGTTGACTCCGGCCCCAACAGGAGGCCCGTTGAGTCTGGTGCTGGTGGACTCCCCAACTCGGGAGGATTTGGAGGAAGAGCTCGACCTTCCGTCCATGCCAGATATCTACAAGGCAGCATGGGACCTCCTTGCCATGATGGTGCCGTCCCCGGCCCCGCAGGTGCGGGCCCCAGAACCGCAAGCCCAGGCACCAGCAGCAATACCGGCTGCAGCATCTATCCCGGCACAGCATGTGGCTCCGCCACCCTTTGCGGCATCTCTGTTTCATCATCGTGGCAAACCTATGATGTTATGACGCCGCTCACCATCTCCCTAGTACCGCTTCCCAGCACTGTCAGGCTCCGCTGCTTTGTGGTCAGGCACAGACTACTCGTCCGAGTCAGACACCAAATCTTCTGTCTCTCGACGCAGCCACTACCACTCCTTGTCCTGGCATCAGTCCCGGCATCGCAGACCACTGGAACCATCGGCACCGGCAGTTGCCTTTTGGACCCCTTGGGCCTACCATCAGGCTCAGGGTCAGGGCTCCAGGCTGGCATCAGTGGCATCTGCACCCCGTGTCCCGCCCTCAGCAACGTCGCTGGCTTGCCACACTCCCAGGGGACCCTGCACAAGACAGGGACTCTGGGCTATCATGCTCAGGTGCAACACCCGAACCATGGCCATCAGTGACACTAGAGCCACCTCCAGTCACGGGAGGCTCCGAGGTACCAGATCCAACCTCAAGAGATCCAGAAGGGCAGGAAGACCCTGTCCCACCAGCCTCCTCCTCGCCAGACGAAGCGGTGGCAGGCACCACCACTACCCTAACAGTGATGAACACCAAGGGACACCAGGACCTTCTTAGGAGGGTGGCCCTAAACCTCAATCTCCAAGTAGAAGAGGTCATGGAGGAGTCTGACTTAAGGTGCCCCGGAGGGTCCTTCTAGGATGGCCTTGCCCTTAATAAGAACAATCCAAAACATCACTAAGGTGCTCTGGCAGACTCCGACCTCTATACCACCCACCGCTAAAAGGGTGGAAAGACTCTATTTTGTGCCGCAGAAAGGATACAAACACCTTTTCACCCACCCCCAACTGGGGACTCTGGTGGTCGATGCAGCAAATCACAAAGAGCGGCAAGGACAGCCAGGTCCTGCACCTAAGTCACGGTACGCTAAGAAGCTGGACCTTTTCGGCGGAAAGGTCTTCTCAACTCAGGGGCTCCAGCTTCGAGTGGCCAACCAGCAAGCGGTACTCAGCTGCTATGCTTTCAACTCTTGGAGCTTGCAGGCAAGTTCCAGGAGTTGCTCCCTGTTGACTCGCACAAGGAGTTTAGTGCACTCCTTGAGGAGGGGAGGGTGGTCTCCAGAACCTCCCTCCAGGCCGCGTTAGACGTGGCGGGATGAGCAGCTTGGACCATGGCCACTGCTATCACATTGAGGTGCAGTGCATGACTCCAGGTCTCTGGGATACCATCTGAGGTCCAGAACACAGTCCAGGACCTCCCCTTTGTCTGTGCAGGCCTGTTCGCCCAAAATACAGACTCTCGCCTGCACAGCTTAAAGGACTCGCGGGCAACTTTGAAGTCTTTGGGGATCTACACTCCTGCACCTCAAAGAAAGCCTTTTAAGCCCCAGCCCCTGTCCTGCTTCTACCCTGCTCCTATTCTGGACCTCCTATGTGAGACTTGTCAAGGAGACGGGGCAGAAATAATAGGAGGCACCCGCCACAGTCCTCCTCAGGCCAAGGCCAGGGTTCAGCCAAACAGTCCTCTGTCCCAAAGCCAAACTTTTGAAGATGCGCCTGAGGACGGAGCATCAGTTTCAGTCTCAGATCCTTATTCTCCCTTTGTGAATCGACTCTCCCACTTCTACCATGCTTGGTCCCAGATCACATCAGATCCCTGGGCCCTCAGCACGGTAGGGGTGGGATATTCTATCCAATTCTGTTCCCTCCCACCCCCCTTTCCCGTCCCTCTTCAGGGACCCTTCTCATGAACAACTCTTCTTGCAGGAGGTGCAATCACTTCTTGCTCTAGGGGCAATAGAGGAGGTTCCTCAGGAGTTCAGGGGCAAGGGGTTCTACTCCCACTATTTCCTCATCCCCAAGGCCAAGGGTGGGCTCCAGCCTATCCTGGATCTGCAAGACCTCAACACATTTATAAGGAAAGTGAAGTTTTGCATTATCTCTCTGGCCGCCATCGTTCCTTCCCTGGATCCGGGGGACTGGTACGCCGCCCTTGACTTGAAAGATGCATACTTCCATATAGCCATTATCCTTGCCCACAGACGATTCCAGAGATTCATGGACAGTGACCAGCAGTATCAGTTCAGGGTGCTCCCGTTTGGGCTTTCGGCAGCCCCTCAGGTATTCACCAAGTGTATGGTGGTCATGGCAGCCTTCCTCCACAAACATCAGTTGCAAGTATTCTCGTACCTAGACGACCAGCTCATCAAGGCCAAGTCACAAGCATGGGCCTCAGAGCATGTGTCTCTGGCCTGGGCCACATTCCGCAGCCTAGGCCTCATATTGAATGTGCCCAAATCCACACTGGCCCCAATGCAGAGAATAGAATTCATAGGGGCTCTCTTGGACTCCATGCAGGCCAGGGCATTCCTGCCCGAGCTGCGCTTCCAAGCACTCATGGACATTATCGAAAACCTTCGCCGATTTCCCACAACCGCAGCCAGAAATTGCATGAAACTATTGGGGCGTATGGCAGCCTGCACATACATGGTCCAGCATGCCAGGTTATGCCTTCGGCCCCTCCAGGCGTGGTTGGCATGGGTGCATAGGCCGGGTAGGGACCCACTGGACAGGATAGTTACCCTCCCCCCTCCCATCCTCAAGTATCTCCACTGGTGGCTGCAACTGCAAGTTGTCTGTGTGGCAGTACCCTTTGCCAAACCCCAACCTACGTTATCCCTAGTCACGGATGCCTTGGCTCTCGGTTGGGGAGCGCATCTGGGCAATATCAGAACCGAAGGCCTATGGTCCCACACAGAACTATTGTTGCATATCAACATAAGGGAGCTGAGGGTGGTTCGTCTGGCCTAGCAGCATTCCAGGCCCTCCTGCAGGATGCATGTGTGCATAGGCGCCAACTCCATGGGTGCTCCGGGGTTGGAGCACCCACGGGAAAATTGGTGAGTGCTCTTCACACACCGGCAGCACACCCCCCAGCTCACCTCAGCCTCCTCCCCTGAATGCACCATATCCCACTTTTCCCCCTAGCTCCCAGCGCTTGAGCCATGAAACAGCTGTTTAGCGGCAGCAAGTGCTGGGAGGGAAGGGGGAGGAGGGAAAACGCAGCGCGCTCGGGGGGGGAGGAGGTTGGGCCAGGACAGGGATTTGGGGAAGGAGTCCAAAAGGGGCAGGGAGGGGGAGGAATTGAGGTGGGGACTTTGGGTAAGGGGTTGGAATAGGGGCGGGGCAGGGGCAGGAGGGGTGGAGTCGGAGCAGGGCCAGGGGCAGGGCAGGGGGCAAGTACCCACCAGCACAGGAAAAAGTTGGCACCTATGCACGTGTGTCGGTGCTACTGACGGATAACACTGCAGCGATGTTCTATATAAACAAACAGGATGGTGCTCGTTCCTTTCCCCTGTACCAGGAAGCCCTCGAGCTGTGGGATTTTTGCATTGCCCACTTGATACACCTAAAGGCATCGCACCTTCCAGGAGCGCAAAACGAGCTAGCCGATCGTCTCAGCCACTCATTTCATGGTCACGAATGGTCCCTCAGGCCGGACATCGTGCACTTGATTTTCCAGAGGTTGGGTTTTCCCCACATAGACCTGTTCTCCACACAGAGCAACAGGAAGTGCTAGCGATTCTGCTCTTTCCTGAACCACAGCCCAGGCTCCAACGTGGACGCCTTTCAGCTTTCATGGACGAGTCACTCATTGTACATGTTCCCACCCTTCCCTCTCATACACAAAGTCCTCCTCAAGACTCGCTGGGACAGGGCTTCCTTGATCCTCATAGCACCAGCATGGCCCCACCAGCACTGGTTCACCATGTTGATGAACCTCTCAGTGGACAGACCAGTAGCACTTCCTGTGCGCCCGACCCTAATCACACAGGACCATGGCTGTCTGCAACACTCCAATCTGGAGTCCCTCCACCTCATGGCGTGGAAATCGATGGCTGACCCTTCTTGAGCTTCAGCATTCAGACCCAGTGAGAGAGGTCCTATTGGGAAGTGGGAAACCCTCCACTCATGCCATGTACCTGGCAAAGTGGAAGCGTTTTTCCATCTGGTCTCTGCAGAGGGGAACCGAACCGCAGCTAGTGCCAATTCTCCTTATTTTGGACTACCTGTTATACCTTAAGCAGCAGGGGCTGGCAATATCATCTCTCAAGGTACAACTGGCTGCCATTTCGGCCTTTCACCCAGGGGCAGCAGGTAGGTCAGTCTTCGGTAATCCCATGGTGGGCAGGTTTCTCGAGGGCTTGGACAGACTTTATCCCCAGGTATGACGGCCCATTCCCCAGTGGGATCTCAACCTGGTCCTGTCTGCACTCATGGGACCCCCTTTTGAGCCCATGGCAACCTGCCCTCTTTCCTACCTTTCCTGGGAGGTGGTCTTTCTGGTGGCCATAACCTCGGCCAGAAGGGTATTCGAGCTCAAAGCGCTGACTTCCGAGCCCCCCATACGGTCTTTTATAAAGACAAGGTGCAGCTACACCCTCACCCTGCATTTCTGCCAAAGGTAGTCTCCCAGTTTCATGTGAACCAAGACATGGTTTTACCTGTGTTCTTCCCTAAGCCCCATGCCAATAACAGAATGCATGTTCCATTCCCTGGATGTTAGGTATGCCCTAGCATTCTACATTAGGCACACAAAGCCATTTTGTAAGTCACCACAGCTCTTTATTGCAATTGCAGAAAGGATGAGGAGGCTCCCGATCTCATCCCAGTGCATTTCATCATGGATCATGTCCTGTATGAGGACTTGCTACAACCTGGCAAAAATTCTAGCCCCTCCACTTATGGCACACTCCATGAGAGTGCAGGTGTCATCTACAGCATTCCCGGTGCAGGTCCCTATCCAGGACATAGGCAAGGCAGCAACATGGTCTTCCATCCACACCTTCACGTCACACTACGCCATTACCCAACAGACAAGGGACGATGCAACACCTGCCAGCCTGATAGGCCAGGAGCTACAAAGGCTGGGAAGGAGAGGGAGGGAAAAAGCAAAAGCAAGCGGAAGTCCTCGAGTTGGTTACTGACCCAGCCTGTAGTAGGTGAGAAACATATAAGGATTGTATATAGTTAGACACTGGTGGTGGAAAAAAGCTTAAAGAATAAAGGACACAGGTGTTGCACAGAGCTGAAGTCCCCCTGGACTTATTTGTGAGGGCAGTCAGGCCCAGAAGAAGAGGGGCTGGCCATGTACCCCATGACACACTACTAGAGCCTAACCAGATATGCCCCATTTTATATTTGTGCATTTGATTTTTTTTCCTTCTTAAGTGTAATGCTTTGCACTTGTCTTGATTGAATTTCATCTTATCAGTTTTAGACCAATTTATTTAGACCAATAACCAAGGTTATTTTGAATCCTGTCCTCCGAAGTGTTTGCAACCTGCAAATTGGTATCCTCCACAAATTTTATAAGCATACTTCCACTCCATTGTAAAAGTCATTAATGAAAATGTTGAATAGTACTGGACCCAGGGCAGACTCCCTGGGAGATGCCCTAGATATGTCCTCCCAGTTTGAATGAAAACCATTAACTACTTTTTGAATACGGGCTTTCAACCCACCTTATGGTAGTTTTATCTAGACCAGTGGTTTCCAAACTGTGGGGCATGCCCCCTAGTGGGTAATAGAGGAACATTCAGGAGCATGTGGCAAGGCCCAGGCTAGCCCCCAAGGGGAAAGAGGACACCATCCAGTCCGGCTCTATCCCCTAGCTCTCCTCCTGCTCCACTCCTTGCCCCATCCCTAGCTTCAGGCCCAGCCTCATCCCCTGGCTCCTGGCCTGGCCACAGCTCCATACCTGGCTGTGGCCCTGCCTGCTGGCCTGGCTGTGCCTTCACTCCTGGCCATAGCCACAGCTCCAGCCCTGCCCCCAGCCTTGGGCCCCAACTGCAGCCCAGCCACGGCCCCAGCTCTGTTCCCAGCTCTGGCTCTGGCTCCAGCCCCTTGGCCCCAACTGCAGCCCAGCTCCCAGCCATGGCTCCAGCCACAACCGTGGCCTGGTTCCTAACCCCAGCTCAGGGGCTGGGAGTAGAGGGGTGTGGAGTGGGGTAAGGAAGTCATGAGGTAAAAAGTTTGGGGACCACTGATCTAGACTATATTTCCTTAGTTTGCTTATGAAATTGTCCTATGGGACTGTGTCGAAAGCCTTACTAAAATTTAGATATATCAAGTCAATAGCTCCCCATCACCCACTAGGCCAATAGCCTATCAAAGAAGGGAATAAGGTTGGTTTGGCATGATTTATTCTTGAAAAATCCATGTTGACTATTACTTATTACCCTATTATTTTCTAGGTGCTTATAAATTGATTGATTAATATTTTGTTCCAATATCTTTCCAGGTATTAAAGTTAGGCTAACTGGTCTATAATTCCCCAAGTTCTCTTTGTTCCACTTTTTAAAGACAGGTTCTGTGTTTACCCTTTTCCAGTCCCCTAGGCCCTCATCCATCCTCCATGAGCTCTCAGAGATAATCACTAACAATTCCAAAAATGGATCAGCTAGTTCTTTACATATCCTAAGCCTGGTCTATGCTACAGAATTAGCCCTGGTCTACACTACGAGTTTAGGTCAAATTTAGCAGCATTAAGTCAATTTAACCCTGCACCCATCCACACGACCAAGTCTGTTTTGTCGACTTAAAGGGCTCTTAAAATCGATTTCTGTACTCCTCCCCGGCGAGGGGTTTAGTGATAAAATCAACCTTGCTGGGTCAAATTTGGGGTAGTGTAGATGCAATTCGACGGTATTGACCTCTGGGAGCTATCCCAGAGAGCTTCATTGTGACCACTCTGGACAGCACACTCAACTCAAATGCACTGGCCAGGAAAACCCCCAGGAACTTTTGAATTTAATTTCCTGTTTGGCCAGCGTGGTGAGCTGATCAGCACAGGTGACCATGCAGAGCTCATCAGCACAGGTGACCATGGAGTCCCAGAATCGCAAAAGAGCTCCAGCATGGACCAAATGGGAGATACTGGATCTGATCGCTGTATGGGGAGAAGAATCCATGCAGGCAGAACTCCATTCCAAAAGACGAAATGCCAATATATTTGCCAAAATCTCCAAGGGCATGATGGACCGAGGCTACAACAGGGATACACAGCAGTGCCGCAAGAAAGTTAAGGAGCTGAGGCAAGCCTACCAAAAAACAAAGGATGCAAACAGTTGCTCCGGGTCAGAGCTCCATACATGCTGCTTCTATGATGAGCTGCATGCAATTCTAGGGGGGGCCCCTACCACTACCCCACTACTGTCTATGGACACCTGCAAAGGGGGAGTCTCACGCAACAGAGATGAGGATTTTGTAGATGAGGAGTAGGAGGTTGAGGATAGCGCACAGCAGGCAAGCGGAGAATTCCTTCTCCCCAGCAGCCAGGAACTGTTCATCACCCTGAAGCCAATACCCTCCCAAAGTGCGCTCCCGGACCATGAAGCCAGAGAAGGCACCTCTGGTGAGTGTGCCTTTGTAAATAGAATACAGGGTTTAAAAGCAAGCATGTTTAATGATTAATTTGCCCTGAAGACTTGGGATGCTTTTGTGGCTAGTATAGCTACTAGAAAAGTCTGTTAACGTGTCTGGGGATGGAGCAGAAATCCTCCAGAGACAGCTCTATGGAGTTCTCCTTGAGGTACTCTAAAAGCCTTTGCCATGCAGTGGGGGAGGCCCATTCATGCTGAGCTGTTCGCGTTTGGCTGAGAGGGATCTTCCCTAACACTAGCGACGCGGTAGAGGGGAGGGGGTGAAGCACATGTGTTATGTAATGTGAATCGCTTGATTCAGTGTGAAATAGTCTTCCCTTTGTTCTCCAAAAACGTATCTTTTTAAATACTACTCTCCCTTTTTTTCCTCCCGCAGCTGCAAATGTTTCTACGCTCCCACTATCATCTCCGTCCCAGAGGCTAGTGCAGATTAGAAGGTGAAAAAAACGCACTTGCGATGACATGTTCTCAGAACTCATGCAGTCCTCCCGCACTGAAAGAGCTCAGCAGAATGCGTGGAGGCAAACAGTGGCAGAGTCCAGGAAAGCGTTAAATAAACGCGATGAGAGGAGGGAGGAACATGCTGAGAAGAGGCAGGATGCAAAGCTGAGCCTAATGGGGAAGCAAACTGACATGCTCTGGCGTCTGATGGAGCTGCAGCAAAGGCAGCAGGAGCACAGACCGCCGCTGCAGTCCCTGTATAACACCTGTCCTCCTCCCCAAGTTCCATATCCTCTTCACCCAGATGTCCAAGAACGTGGGAGGAGGCTACGGGCACCCAGCCACTCCACCCCAAAGGATTGCCCAAGCAGAAGAATGGCATATCCTAAATTTTGATTTGTAGTGTGTCCTTGTCCTTCCCTCCTCCCCTCATCCACCACCCCACCTGGTGCTTCCCTCCCCACGCACCCCTCCTGGGCTACCTTGCAAGTTTTCCCCCATTTGTGTGATGAATTAATAAAGAATGCATGATTTTGAAACAATAATGACTTTATTGCCTCTGAAAGCGGTAATCAAAAGGGGGAGGTTGGTTGGCTTACAGGGAAGTAGAGTCAACCAAGGGGGTGGGTTTTCATCAAGGAGAAACAAACAAAACTGTCACATCATAGCCTGGCCAGTCATGAAACTGGTTTTCAAAGCTTCTCTGATGCGCAGGGCACCCAGCTGTGCTCTTCTAATCGCTCTGGTGTCTGGCTACGTGTAATCTGCCACCAGGCAATTTGCCTCAACCTCCCACCCTCCCATAAATGTCTCCCCCTTACTCTCACAGATATTTGTGAAGCACACAGCAAGCAGCAATAACAATGGGAATATTGGTTTCCCTGAGATCTAACCTAGTCAGTAAACTGCGCCAGCGCACTTTTAAACCTCCAAATGCACATTCTACCACCATTCTGCACCTGCTCAACCTATAGTTGAACTGCTCCTTACTACTGTCCAGGCTGCCTGTGTACTACTTCATGAGCCATGGCATTAAAGGGTAGGCTGGGTCCCCGAGGATAACTATAGGCATTTTAACATCCCCAACGGTAATTTTTCAAACAGACCAGAGTTCCTGAAGACACCCCTTGCAGTTTACGTACCGGCTGCCAAGGTGGTCCGGTGCCAAGATAGGGATATGCATTCCGTCTATCACCCCACCACAGTTAGGGAACCCCATTGCAGCAAAGCCATCCAGTATGACCTGCACATTTCCCAGAGTCACTACCCCTGATAGCAGCAGCTCAGTGATTGCATCAGCTACTTGGATCACAGCCGTCCCCACAGTAGATTTGCCCACTCCAAATTGATTGGAGCTGAGCGGGCTCCATGCTTGCTGTGGTATGGCGTCTGCACAGGTAACTCACGAAAAAAGGCACAAAATGATTGTCTGCCCTTGCTTTTATGGTGGGAGGGAGGGAACGGGGGTCTGACGATATGTACCCAGAACCACCCGCGACAATGTTTTAGCCCCATCAGGCACTGGGATTTCTACCGAGAATTCAAATGGACGGCGGAGACTGCGGGAACTGTGGGATAGCTACCCACAGTACAAAGCTCTGGAAGTCGACGGTTGCCTCGGTACTGTGGACACACTCCGCCAACTACATGCACTTATAGCATTTGTGTGGGGATACACACACTTGACTGTATAAAAACGGTTTCTACAAAACCGACTTCTACATATTCGACCTAATTTCGTAGTGTAGACATACCCTTAGGTGTATTCAAATTGGTAGGGCCTGACAAAATTCACCCTAAGGGCAAGTCTACACTGCAAAATTAAATCAACCTAACTTATCTAAATGTTCTTTAACTTGTTTTTCCCTATTCTGTTTTGTGTTTCTTTCCCCTGTTAATATTAATTGTGTTAAGAATCTGGTCACAATTAACCTATTTAGTGAAGACTGAAGCAAAATAAGCATTAAACACCTCAGCCTTTTTGATGTCATCCATTATTAGCTCTTTTTCCGCACTAAGTAGTGTACTTGCACTTTCCTTCATCTTTTTTTGTCTGATAATGTATTTATAGAACCTCTTCTTATTGTCCTTTGCTAGGTATAACTCATTTTGTCCCTTAGCCTTTCTGATTTTGTTCCTATATGTTTGCACTATTCTTTTCTGTGTTTCCATTTTTTGTAGGATTTCTTTTTGATTTTCAGGTCACTAAAGAGCTCCTGATGGAGAACTATTGGCCTCTTAGTATTCTTTCTATCTATCCTTTACATAAAGATAGCCTTTAATATTGTCTCTGAGAAACTCCTAGCTCTCCTGAACTCCTATTTCCCTTAGATTTTCTTCCTATGGGACCTTACCTACTAGTTCTCTGAGTTTGTAAATCTGTGTTTTTGAAGCCCATTGTTTTTATTCTGCTGTTCTCACTCCTTCCTTTGCATAGAATCATGAAATCTATCATTTCATGGTCACTTTCACTCCAATTGCCTTCTACTCTCAGGTTACATCTACAGTACGAAATTATATTGAATTTATATAAGTCGATTTTTCGGAAGAGATTTTATTCAGTCGATCGTGTGTGTCCCCACTAAGCGTGTGAAGTTGGCGGCGTGTGTCCACAGTACCAAGGCTAGCATCGACTCTTGGAGAGGTGCACTGTGGGAAGCTATTCCACAGTTCCCACAGTCTCCACCGCTCATTGGAATTCTGGGTTAAGCTCCCAGTCCATGATGGGGCAAAAACAGTCTCGCGGGTGTTTCTGGGTGCATGTCGTCAGTCAACCCTCCCTCCATGCAAGCTACGGCAGACAATCATTTCACGCCTTTTTTCTGCCATTGTCAACTGTACACCACCACTTCCGCTGCCACTCTGCTCTCCTGCTTTCCTGCAGCAGACGGTGCAGTAGGTCTGCAAAACTCTCCTGTCCTGCAACTTGTACAGAAGGCCTGAAAGCCATAGTAAACCGTATACCGCCACTTCTGCGGCAACTCTGCTCTCCTTTGTTTTGCGCCTTTTTTCGTGGATTACCCGTGCAGGCGCCATAGCACGGTAAGCTTGGAGCCTGTTCAGCTCACCGCTGCAGTTGTGACCATTGTAAATACCTCACACATTATCCAGCAGTATGTGCAGAACCTGCAAAACTGGGCGAGGAAGCGACGACAGCGCGATTATGACAGTGATAAGGACATGGACACAGCTGTTCCTAGAAGCATGGCATCTGGTGATTGGGACATCATGGTGGCATTGGGCAAGGTTCATGCCGTGGAACACCGATTCTGGGCCCGGGAAACAAGCACAGACTGGTGGGACCGCATAGTGTTGCAGGTCTGGGAGGATTCCCAGTGGCTGCGAAATTTTTGCATGTGTAAGGCCACTTTCATGAAACTTTGTGACTCGCTGTCCCCTGCCCTGAAGATACCAAAATGAGAGCAGCCCTCACAGCTGAGAAGTGAGTGGCGATAGCCCTCTGGAAGCTTGCAATGCCTGACAGCTACCGGTCAGTCGCGAATCAATTTGGGGTGGGCAAATCTATTCTGGGGGCTGCTGCGATCCAAGTAGCCAATGCAATCATTGACCAGCTGCTATCAAGGGTAGTGACTCGGGGAAATGTGCAGGCCATTGTGGATGGCTTTGCTGTGATGGGGTTCCCTAACTGTGGTGGGGCGATAGACGGAACACATATCCCTATCTTGGCACCGGACCACCTTGGCAGCCAGTCTGTAAACCACAAGGGGTACCTTTTCAATGGTGCTGCAAGCACTGGTGGATCACAAGGGACTTTCACCGACATCAACGTGGGATGGCCGGGAAAGGTGCATGACACTTGTGTCTTCAGGAACTCTGGTCTGTTTGAACAGCTGCAGGAAGGAACTTACTTCCCAGATCAGAAAATTACTGTTGGGGATGTTGAAATGCCTATAGTTATCCACGGGGACCCAGCCTACCCCTTAATGCCATGGCTCATGAAGCAGTACACAGGCAGCCTGGACAGTAGTAAGGAGCAGTTCAACTATAGGCTGAGCAAGTGCAGAATGGTAGTAGAGTGTGCATTTGATCATTTAAAATCGCGCTAGCATAGTTTACTGACTAGGTTAGATCTCAGCGAAACCAGTATTCCAATTGTAATTGCTGCTTGCTGTGTGCTCCACAATATCTGTGAGAGTAAGGGAGAGACATTTATGGAGGGGTGGGAGGTTGAGGTAAATTGTCTGGTTGCCAATTTCACACAGCCAGACACCAGTGTGATTAGAAGAGCACAGCAGGGTGCGCTGCGCATCAGAGAAGCTTTGAAAACTAGTTTCATGACTGCCCAGGCTATGGTGTGACAGTTCTGTTTGTTTCTCCTTGATGTTACTCGCCTCCGTTCTTGACTCTAATTGCCTGTAAGCCAACTTACAGGAAAAACTAAATGATTTCAAAACCATGCATTCTTTATTAGTTGATTAAAAACACAGGGAGATAAATCACAAGGTAGTCCGGGTGGGGTGGAGTGGGGGGGAGGAGGGAAGGACAAGGACACACTACAAATCAAAATTTAGGATATGCCATCCTTCTGCTGCTTTGGCAATCCTCTGGGGTGGAGTGGGTGGGTCCCTGAAGCCTCCCCCCCCACAAGTTCTTGGGTGTCTGGGTGAGGAGGCTATTGGGAGAGGAGGGAGGGCCATTAGACGGGGGCTGCAATGGCTGTCTGTGCTCTTGCTGCCTTTCCCTCATAAGATCCACTAGAGAGCAGAGCATGTCAGTTTGCTCCCCCATCAGCTTGAGCATGGCATCCTGCCTGCTTTCATCGTGCGCCTCCCTCCTCTCATCGCGGTCATTGATTGTTTTCCGGGACGCTGCCATTGTTTCCCTCCACGCATTCAGCTGTGCCCTATCAGTGCAGGAGGACTGCCTAAGCTCTGCAAACATATCATTCCAAGTACATTTTTTCCACCTTCTAATCTGGGCCAGACTCTGGGACGCAGTTGATAGGGGGTGCGTTGAAACATTTGCACCTGCGGAGAAGAAAAAGGGCGGGTAGAAGTTTAAAAGATACATTTTAGAGAACAAAGGGGAGACTGTTTCTCAGTGAAACAAGCAATTCATAGTACACAGCACATGTTATTTCTGTACAAGGTTGCATTTTGCCTTTTATACTGAGTGCCTGCCAGTTTGGGGTGACTGCATCACACGCGGGTAGGCAACAGCATTCAGCTTGCAGGCAGCCATGGTAAACCCTAGGAGCACGCGGCGTTCTGCTTCTTCCGCATTCATTACCATGCTTTCAAACTGCGGCGCCCTCCTTTCCCATACCAAGCAATGCCTGGTGGGTTGGCCATTTAAAAGGAGAACCTGCCGTCTCTCTGGGATGATCGCTTCACACACGCACACCACCCCATGCCCTTTAGGCCAAACACCAACAGGTCAGCTTGGACAGGTTTCCCTGCACTGCGGTGTTCTGACCCTTTAAGCCAAACGCAAACAAACTTTTCCTGTAGCTGTACTGGACATGAATGCATCCCAACTCGTCAGGGCAAATGAATCTGGAAACACACTTTCTTTTAAACCGTGTATCGTATTTACAAAGGTATCCTCACCAGAAGTGCCTATTCCAGAGTCATGGTCCTGGAGCCCACCTTGGGAGGGGGTGGAGGGTATTGGCTCCAGGGTGATGAACAGTTCCTGGCTGCCGGGGAGAACGGATTCACTGCTTGCTGCCTATGCACTGTCCTCCTCCTCCTCCTCTTCCTCCTCCAAAAAATCATCCTCCCCACTCCGTGAGAGTCCCCCCTTGCAGGTGTACAAGGACAGCGGTGGGCTAGTGGTGGCGTCCCCGCCCAGAATTGCATGCAGCTCATCGTAGAAGTGGCATGTATGGGGCTGTGACCCGGAGCACCTGTTTGCCTCTCTAGTCTTTTGGTAGGCTTACCTGAGCTCCTTGATTTTCACATGGCATTGCTATGTGTCCCAGGTGTAGCCTCTGTCTGTCATACCCCAGGAGATTTTTACAAATATGTTTGCTTTCCTTTTTTTGGAATGGAGTTCTGCCTGAACAGATTCTTCTCCCCAAACAGCAATGAGATCCAGTACCTCCCGCTTTGTCCATGCTGGAGCTCGTTTGCATCCGGGACTGCATGGTCACCTGCACTGGTGAGTTCTGCATGGTCACCTGTGCTAATCAGGTCACCATGCTGGCCAAACAGGAAATGAAATTCAAAAGTTCCCGGGGCTTTTCCTGACTACCTGGCTAGTGCATCTGAGTTGAAAGTGTTGTGCAGAGCGGTCACCATGGATCATTCTGGGATAGCTCCCGGAGGCCAATACCGTTGAATTGCGTCCACAGTACCTCAAATATGGAACAGCGATGTTGATTTTAGTGCTACTCCCCTTGCCAAGGTGGAGTACAGAAATTGGTTTTAAGAGACTTAAAAGTCAACAAAACTGAGTTGGTTGTGTGGATGGATTTAGTTTTAATGCAATATAACATGGCTAATTTCAATATAATCGCGTACTGTAGACCAGGCCTCAGAGTCACAACCAATTCTTCTCCGTTAGACAGAATCAAGCCTAAAATGGCTGACCCCCCATTACTTGCTCCACCTTCTGAGACAAGAAGTTGTCCTCAATATATTCCAAGAACTTATTATAGATTTTGTGTTTTGCCGTGTTACATTTCCAACAGATGTCTGGGTAGTTAAAGTCCCACATTACTACCAGTAATTGTGATTTCGATATTTCTGTTATTTGTTCTAGAAAAGGATCATCCACCTCCTCCTCCCGATTTGATGGTCTACTGGACTCCCCTACCATGATGTTACCCCTGTTTTTTCCCCCCTTTATCTTCACCCGGAGACTTTCATTTGATCTGCCTCTCACCTCCTTCTGGACCTCAAAACAAGGAAATATATTCTTGACGATGAATAATGCAACACCATCTGCCTTTTCCCCTGCCTGTCCTTCTTGAACAAGCTATACTCCTCTATACCAATATTTCAGTCATGAGATTTATGCCATCATGTCTGAGTGATGCCAATTAAGTCATAATCTACTCAGTGTACTAAGACTTCCAGTTCTTCCTGTTTAGTTCCCATTCTCCTTGAATTTGTATAAAGCTATCTAAGATGTTAAGCAGAGTCTTCCACTGTGGTAAAATCAATGGAAGCTCTTGGGTGTTCAGCAGTTCTGAAATTCAGGCTACTTAGGTGCCTCAATATGGATTTAGGAGACTAATTTATTTACTCCTGTTTTTAAAACCTTGACTTAAATGTCCATCCACAAACATTTTATGTACAATTATTTGTATGTGTAACTACTTCATTTGTCTACACAAATGGCGTTTTACATGAAGAAACTGGGTAGATGGGCACCTCTCTGATTTGTGTATACAAACAGATGTTTGCATGACAGATACAGTTAATGCTCATATAATTTATTACATACAGCTTTTGGTGAACACCTAGAATCTAGTTTTTGGAAACTTTGAATTTTTTTTAAATGGAGGGCAATTTTGCATTTCGGTTCCTTAATGTTCCTTAAAGGTGCTTAATGTGGTCTTTCATTTAAATTATGTTAAACTAATATTCTGATGTCCCCAAATTCTCAGGTACCCCAAGCTAAGTTGGAGTTGGTGAACATCTGGAAAAGGATGACAGGAATCATGTAAAATCAGGGCTATCTTTATAGTTGATAAAGATACATATATGGTCCTCTTGAGAAAGTTATAAAGCTCTGTGAGCCTTTCACCTTCTTTCCCCATTGCCCCCACTCCTGCAGTCCCACCCTGTACTCTTGTATTGCAGTCAATGAGTGTCAGGAATGCAGAAAAGGGATCACAGTGGATTATCCCTGAACAATTGTATAAAATCATGGTGAATACATCATAAAGGGTAGATAATGTGGAACTCTATAAAAAGTAATGTTTTGTAAATGATGATGTAATTTAAATGAAGTACAGTACTTTTTCCTCCATCAAATAAAATCATTCTGTTTGCTATCTCTTAAGGATTTATAGAACAGGGCATACAATTAATTGTTTTCGTATCGCATAAAATCAAAGTATACATTAATATGTAGTATAGTAAGGAAATTACTATGTTTGGCCCCAGTCCTGATCCTACTGAAGTCAACGGTAATACTGCCAGAAATGATACAAGATGAGGTCTCCAGTGAATGGATCTCAGGAGTTTTGCATGGTCATGATATTAACTAGTGCTGGTGATGGTAGACAATAGACCAGTCAGCTTAACTGTGGTACCCAAAAATATAATGGAGGAAATCATCAAACAATCAATTTGTAAGCACTTAGAATATAATAAGGTGATAAGTAATAGTCAGCATGGATTTATCAATAACAATAACAAATAATGTCAAACCAACTTAATATCCTTCTTTGACAGGGTAGTAAGTTTTGTGGATAGGGAGGAACCAGTAGATGTGATATATCTCAACTTTAATAAAGCTTTTGGTGCTCTCTCACATGATCTTTTCTTAATCAAATTAGGGAAATATAGCCTATATGAACCTACTAAAAGTGGGTGCACAACTGGTTGGAAAAGCATACTTAGAATAGTTATCAATAGTTCATAGGCAAGCTAGAAGGGCATATCAAGCGGGGTCCTGCAGGGATCTGTCTAAGGTTTGATTCTTTTCAATATCTTCAAAAATGATTTGGATAATGTCATATAAGTGTACTCTCTAAAGTTTGCAGATAACACCAAGATGAGAGGGACTGCAAGCATTTTGAAGGACAGGATTATAATTCAAAATGAGCTTGACAAACTGGAGAAACAGTCTGAAATGAATAGGATGAAATTCAATGAGGACAAATGCAAAGTACTACACTTGGGAAGGAATAATCAATTGCATAAATATAAAATGGGAAATGACTGCCTAGGAAGGAGTACTGCAGAAAAGGATCTGGTTCTGCATCACCATATGCATAATGTCCATGAAATTCTACGAGAGTTCCACACATAGAGCCAAATGCTCGTTTCATTGAAATCAATGTAGTTTTGCTAATTGGCTTCATGGGATCATGATTTTGCCTGCAGAGAAGTTACAGTATCAGGCCCTTTCAGGTATACATTTTAAGAGTTCATTATATTTTTACATACTGTATATTTATTGTATTTCAGAGGAGGCCTTATTCATGTAAATTGTCTACATTTTTCAAATTCATTTTAAAAGGCCATCCTCGTACAACCACATATTCTTTAGACATGTGCCAGACAAGTAAGGAATAGCTTCTGCTGGATCTGTTTCCTGAGCAAGTTAGTAGTTAAGCTGAAACCTCCATGATTGTGCTAAGAAATCACTTATGATTGATTGGTTGTCAGTGTTTTCCACATAAAATGTAACTAAGAGAATTTTTTGGAAATTCATGGGCCAAATTCATCCCTGAACTAACTCCATTGACGTCAATGGAGTTATAACAAGGATTAATTTATCTCTGTGACTGTCCAAGAAAGAAGCTGGTAAAGCACAAATATGGATATTTTGGCATACCTTTATTATTCTTTTAAATAGATTAAAATACCACTGTCTGCAAGATGCAACAATATATTCTGTAGGGATCCATAAATTGTCCTAACAATGTATCCAATCTGAAATTAATGTGATTCCCCTTGTATAATTTATTATACTCTTTATTAATAAGTATTTTAGGGCAGACATCTGAAGAACTTGTTATTAGGACTTTACCAAGATTTAACTTAACAGAAAATAAAAATTATTTTTAGATCCCATGTATTCAATATTTCAAATGTACTTTATTCCATAAAGATTTGTAGATTATGGGAATTGTTTAAAAATACCGTCTTGGCTTTCATGTTGCATATTTTTCTATGTTGCAAGCATTTTTGATATGTTGCAATGTTTCCAGTCAGCCATTAGTAACAGATTTAGCAGTTGTGTGTCTTCATAATTCTTGTTCTTTTTTGTATGCCATCAGAAATAATTTAGAGACCCATCCTGAAAACACTTGCTACTGGGTGCAGTGCTTATTACCACAGTCCTCCTGAAGGCACTTTACCTGGTTATAAAAGTCTGCAGGAGGTTGCAAGCATTCGTTTGATTTTGGGAAAGACATTCTGACATTACATAGTTTTGCACTGCAAGTCTATTCCACATTCTAGGTTTCTGTGTTCTGTTTCTTACACTGCCTCTAACCTGCTGTTACAAGTCACATAATCTCTTTTCCCTCATTTTACCCTGGTGTAAAACAGATATAAATTGCATACTTCACTGGGGTATTGTGAGGATTGATTAATTATCTTTTGACAAAATGCTTTGAGATCCTTGGATTGAAAAGCATTATTTTAAAGGTAAAATTTTCAGAAACCTTAGCCTAGCCTTCATTTATGCATACACAATATTTGCACTTGTAAGTATTTTTATTTGCATTACAGGGTTGACGGGGAGAGTCAGCAGTTGACTCACCATGGTGGAGACACCACGGTAAGTCCATCTAAGTACGTTGCTATTCACATAGCTGAAGTTGCGTAACTTAAATCAATCCCCCCCTCAGTGTAGACCAGGGCTTAGTTGCAAAAATCCCTATGCCTCTCATTGAGGTGGTTTTATTATGTCAGTGTAGTAGGAGAGTTACATCGGTGGGAGGAGCATTTCAGTGTGTACACCTCCACTGTTTTGTCAATGAAAATTTTCTTTTGTTGACAAAACTGTATAGTGTAGACAAGGCCTTAGTCAACTGTGCAGATCTTTCTTACAGGAGGAGTGAAATAATTAACAATTTTGACATCTAAATTATCACTGCGTGTCTAAGTTAACACCTCACTGAGATGAATGGAGCAGTTCACACAACAGAGCTATTGGTCTAAGCTCTCCTAACATCTCCACATCATTTCTACTTGGTTCACATTTCTGAGGTTTTCTCCCAACTATAAGAGCTAGAGACTTTTTAAAAAAATTTGAACCATACAAAATGAACATGGCATATATTAAATGGATTAAAAGATGGCTAAACTGATAGGTTTCAAAATATAACTGTAAACAGGGAATGATAATCAAGCAGGTGTGTTTCTAGTGGGGTGCCACAGGAATGTTATTAACATTGTTATTAGTGACCTGTAAGAAAACAAAATCATCACTGATGAATTTGCAGATGAGAGAAAAATTGGGGGAGTGATAAATAATGAAGAGGGGAGTTCACTGGATCTGGATCACTTGGTAAACTGATTGCATGCAAACACTATGCATTTTAATGTGGCTAAATGTATACACCTACGAACAAAGAATGCAGGCCATACTTACAACATGGGGGATTCTATCCTGGGAAGCAGTGACTCTGAAAAAGACTTGGGGGTTATGGAGGATAATCAGTCGAACATGAGGTCGCTGTGCGACACTGTGGCCAAAACAGCTAATGTGATCCTTGAGTGGATAAAAGGGAATCTTAACTAGGAGCAGAGAGGTTATTTTACATCTGTATTTGGCACTGGTGTGACTGCTGGAATACTGTGTCCAATTGTGTTGTCCACACTTCGAAAAGAATGTTAATAAATTGGTGAGTGTTTAGAGGAGATCCACGAGAATGATTAAAGAATTAGAAAATATGCCTTATAGTGAGCTCATTCTATTAAGTTTAACAAAGAGACAGTTAAGGGGTGACTTCAGCATAGTCTATAACTATCTACATGAAGAACAAAACTTTAATAATAGGTTCTTCAATCTAGCAGTCACAAACAATGGTATAACTCAGTCCAATGGCTGGAAGTTGAAGCTAGACAAATTCAGACTGGAAATAAGGTGTACATTTTTAACAGTGAGGATAGTAAATCATTGGAACAATTTACCAAGAATTATGGTGGATTCTTCATCACTCACAATTTTTAAATCAAGTCTGGATCTTTTTTTAAAAAGATCTGCTTTAGGAATTATTTTAGGGAAGGTCTATGGCCTGTGCTATACAGGAGGACAGACTAGATGATCACAATGGTCCCTTCTGACCTTGGAATCTATGAATCTATTAAATGAAAATTCAGATTCTGGAAAACAAGAGATTGGCTTTAGAAAGGTAGCAGTATGGTGTGTGCATGTGTAACCCACATGCCTAATAGGGAGATATCTCTTTAAGAGATCTATGGTGGGAGGCTGGGTAGGACTGAGTTGTGTCTGGGTCTTTGTGGCTAGGCAGATTTAGCCCTCCATACCCAGAAGTTGCTGGAATGGGGTATGGTAGTTTTGGGTATGCTCCACTAGGTTCCCTGTTGCTGGGATCAGACTCCATGAGGGCAAGTAATCAAGGCAGCTGCTTTGCAAAAGGCCATGTGCCCTGTGCGAGTTGAGAGAAGCTGAACCCAGGAGTAGAAAGCAGGCTGTTTACCATAACTATGATGCATTTTGAAATATGTTTGTGATTATTGTTAACCCTCCACAGGAAAGCATGGGCAATGTTAATTATAGAAAGGGGAAACTGGGAGGGAAAATTTATTTTTTATTTTAATTGTACACTTTGAATGTTGTTTGATTTTAGCCAAAGTGTTTTAGTTAAGTTGTCTCAGCTAGTCTGATTCACCAACTTCTCTTTAATATGTTAATGAGGAAAGAGTCATTTATATTTTGCTACTCTCAGTTTTGTATTTTCTTGTAACAAGTGATAAAAAAATCTATATACATAACTGAGTGGTTGATAATCAGTTAGCTGACTGGCTAACAGTGATTTCAGCAGAGGAAGTGGAAGAGTCTGCTTGGATTGGTTGATATGGCTGTGAAAAAAGCTAATGCGGTTTTGGGATGCATCAGGAGAGGCATTTCCAGTAGGGATAAGGAGGTTTTAGTACCGTTATACAAGGCACTGGTGAGACCTCACCTAGAATACTGTGTGCAGTTCTGGTCTCCCATGTTTAAAAAGGATGAATTCAAACTGGAGCAGGTACAGAGAAGGGCTACTAGGATGATCCGAGGAATGGAAAACTTGTCTTATGAAAGGAGACTTAAGGAGCTTGGCTTGTTTAGCCTAACTAAAAGAAGGCTGAGGGGAGATATGATTGCTCTCTATAAATATATCAGAGGGATAAATATAGGAGAGGGAGAGGAATTATTTCAGCTCAGCACCAATGTGGACACAAGAACAAATGGGTATAAACTGGCCACCAGGAAGTTTAGACTTGAAATCAGACGAAGGTTTTTAACCATCAGAGGAGTGAAGTTTTGGAATAACCTTCCAAGGGAAGCAGTGGGGGCAAAAGATCTATCTGGTTTTAAGATTCTACTCGATAAGTTTATGGAGGAGATGGTATGATGGGATAATGGGATTTTGGTAAGTAATTTATCTTTAAATATTCAGGGTAAATAGGCCAAATCCCCTGAGATGGGATATTAGATGGATGGGATCTGATTTACTATAGAAAATTCTTTCCTGGGTATCTGGCTGGTGAATCTTGCCCATGTGCTCAGGGTTTGGCTGATTGCCATGTTTGGGGTCGGGAGGGAGTTTTCCTCCAGGGCAGATTGGAGAGGCCCTGGAGGTTTTTTTGCCTTCCTCTGTAGCATGGGGCATGGTTGACTGGAGGGAGGCTTCTCTGCTCCTTGAAGTTTTGAACCATGATTTGAGGACTTCAATAGCTCAGACATGGGTGAGGTTTTTCATAGGAGTGGTGGGTGACATTCTGTGGCCTGCGCTGTGCAGGAGGTCGGACTAGATGATCAGAGTGGTCCCTTCTGACCTTAGTATCTATGAATCTATGAATCTATGATTGTAGCTGAAGATTCCTACAAGCAAATGGAGGGAAGATTTTGTTTTTGACTCAGCAGATTTATAGATTTGGTGATCAAAGACTCTGAGACTCAAGTGAGCTCAACGAAAGCTTTTTGGAACTCTGAGTTTCTTCTCACTGTGTTTCTGTGGGGACTGACCTGTTTAGATTTAGTTTTCTTTAAGTTTATGTATAACTGAAGATAATAGCCATGATATGTTGTAAACATTGTTATTATTATTTTTTTCTTTATGTTAAGATTTATAATGTTGATACTTAATTCTTTTTGTTCTTTTGGAGATTTGAATGTGGGGAGGGAGGTTGACCCTGTGCAATCCTTGCTGAAAATTCTTAGGCTGAATTCTGGGTCTGCAGCTGCTTTTCTATGGGAGTTGGATTTAGGGTAGCCAACCCTCCTGGATTGGCCGGGAGTCTATAGGAATCAGCACTGATCTCCCTGTGGCTATTGAAAGCAATCCAGGAGATTTTAATAAACTGCTAAAAATCTGGTCTCTGGTGCAGCGGGGCCAAGGCAAGCTCCCTAGCTGCCCTGGCTCCCTGCGACTCCTGGAAGCAACTGACACGTCCCTTGAGCTCCTACGCAAGTGGTGGCCAGGGGGTCTCTGTGTGCTGCCTGGAGCACTGACTCCGCAGTTCCCATTGGCGGGGAGCTGCAGGGGTGATGCCTGCAGGCAGGGGCAGCATGTAGAGTTGCCTGGCTGCCCCTGAACCTAGGAGCCGGACATGCTGGTTGTTTCTGGGAGCCACTTGAGGTAAGCGCTGCCCAGCCAGAGCCCTCACCTCCTTTTGCACCCTAACCCCCTCCCACACTCCAAACCCCTCGGCCCCAGCCGAGAGCCCTCTCCTGCTCCCCAGCCCCAGCATGGTGAAAGTGAGTGAGGGTGGGGTAGAGCAAGCGACGGGGCAGGGGGAGTGAATGGGGGGGCAGGGCCTCAGAGAAGAGGCAGGGCAGGGCCTTAGGCGGGGCAAGGATGTTTGGGTTTGTGCAATTAGAAAATTGGCAACCCTAGCTGGGATTTTTAGACTCTAGAGAAGGGCAATGAAATGAACTCTAGCCCACCCAAAGGTTACACAGGCTACTTTCCTATGGACTCTGGCCGAGTGCAGCAACAAACTATTTGTATTGTTAATCAGTGTAAAGGGAATGAACAAAAATCCATTCCTAAGTGGGAATAGCGAGTTTGTGTATGTCTTTTGTTTCTTAAAAATGTAAAGGTCAAGTTGGACCAACACCTGCTAAGACCTATTGTCTCTACCTCATCTCCCAGATTTCAGACTTTAGGCCCTAGCAAGATGCCCGCAAGGTCCCCAAATGGAGGTAAGCTGCAAGGGTTCTATGGGAATGTTATCATGGGCTTTAATGCTAGTTTTATGCATAGGGTACCCACGCTATCCTGTCATTACTTAGCCCTTGAGCTATCTTAAGGTGCTGAGGGTCGGTGAGGTGATGTTTTTGGCTCAAAGGCTTCTTTCTCTCTCTAACAGAAGATGGTCCAATAAAAGATATTCCCTCCCCCCCCCCAGTCCCCATCTTTCCTATCGTGGGGGAGACTCCTACACTGCTTATCAGAGGGTCTCTTTCAAATCCTGAGGGCAAAAACCCAAGGAGGGCAGGCGCCTGGAAATCCTGGCGAGGCACAAGGGCGTTCCCAACGGGCCCCCTGCTGTTACACATCTTTGGTACAGGATTACACGGGCGCAAGGGCCCAGGCTCACGGGGACAGGGAGAAACCGCCCGTGTGCCTGGCCCGGGACCGCTCTCGCCTCTGGGACTCCCGCACCTTATTTGCCTAGCGCCTATGAGACGGGGCGCGCCCACTCCCGCAGCTGGTCATTGGGGCTATCAGAGTAGCAGCCGTGTTAGTCTGTATTCGCAAAAAGAAAAGGAGGACTTGTGGCACCTTAGAGACTAACAAATTTATTTGAGCATAAGCTTTCGTGAGCTACGTGTGATGCATCCGATGCAGTGAGCTGTAGCTCACGAAAGCTTATGCTCAAATAAATTTGTTAGTCTCTAAGGTGCCACAAGTCCTCCTTTTCTCTTTGGGGCTAGTGGCAGAGACCTCTAGGGGGCGCTGCTGCCATCAGCGTGTCCGCATTCAAGCCGCACCTCCTCTCCCGCCCCGCCCAACTCCCTCGGGCTCCGCCTCCCCGCGGACACGTGACCTCTGATGTGTGCACGCGACACCCCGACCCCACCCCTATCTCTTCCCCTCTCCGCCCCTTCGGGTCACGTGAAGGGGATGGACCGAATTAGCAGGGGTGTTCCCGATCACGTGCCCCACTCGTCTCGCTCACTCGGTTCGGCTGCGCGCGTAGACTCTGCACCTGGCAGTGGCTGCTTTGGGCTCCTTGTCACCAGGACAACCGGCCCCGCCGTAGCGCGTCTGCCATGGTGAGTGTCGTCCCCTCCTCCCCCGCACCCCCGCGACTCGAGCGCCCTGGCTGGGGGGAAGGCTCAGTGTTGGGGGAGGGGTGGGGTGCGGTGCGGGGGGAAGGCTGAGGGGGGAGCGGTACAGTGCAGGGAGGGAAGGTTGAGGCGTGTGTGGGGGGGGCGGTGGGAGGGGAAGGCTGAGGGGGGAGGGGTACAGTACGGGGGGGAAGGCTGAGGAGTGCGGCGGGGGGGTGCGGTGTGGGGGGAAGGTTGAGTGGTGTTTTGGGGGAGGGGAGGAGCCAGGGGTGAGTGAGAAGGGGATGAGGTGAGTGAGTAGGAGGGAAGGGAATGGGGGTACGTTTATGTCCTGGGAGGGGTGTGTGCACTGTGGTATGTATCTCTGTGTTTGAGGAGGGAGGTGTGTGTATATGAAGCCCTTTTCCACTGACTCCTGGAAGGGATCCCGAACCTCGGTTGTTTTCACAGTGGTTGCTTCCTGTTGAAAGGGAGCAAAGCTCTGCCATGCTTTGATATACTTGAGGATACTCTTGTCTTCTAAGGCAGAAGGTTGCATAACGAGAGACCAGTACAGGTTTAATCAAATGGGGTATATGCACAGAGGTCGTATATAATCCTGTAATGTCCTTATATGTGTGAAAAATATAAATGATAGGAGGAGCTCTAGGAAGAAGAGAGGTGTGGATGCATCTTGTGTGTTGCTGCCTTTGATTCTCTATAGGGCTTTTAGTTAGTGATAACTGGTGAAAGGTTTCTTTCCTTTTCCTCCTCACCCAAGCATTTCCGTCCTCTCTTCCTTCTCTCCAACCTTGCTACTTGTCTGTACATTTTAAATGTGTATTCATTTAAAAGAAACAAAAAATAAAAACCTATTGGGGAAAAAGGGAGATTTCCTTTGGCTGCAGTACACTGTTCTTCTGTGTAATCATTTTTGTTTCTGGGAGGAAAACAGTTAATTGTGGAGGCCTTCTTTACACTAGGTTTGATTTGGAAATCTCCATAACACCACCACCAGACAGACTTCAGATGGTTGCTGACACTTTTACCACCATTTCATGTAGTACTGCTGAGAGCAGTATTCGATGACTTGATGTGCATCCCTTCCACTTCCCCCTCCAAAAAAGTGTCCTATCTACACTGGTGTTTCCATTATCACTTCCAACAGAGGAGCTGCATTGATGGAGTGCTTCCAAATAAGTCTAAAATAGGCACAACTCATCTTCTAAATGTAGGGAAAACTAAGATTTTGAAAATAAAATGTTAACATTGTATAAATTAATGTATTGTGTAAGTAGATGCCTTCTAGCTACTGAGATTCAATTATAGACTTTCTTTGAAGAATGTCGTAAGAGATTTTCCCTCTTTGCTGGTGGTAGAGGTTCTAATTAAAAGTTTTTTGCAGTCTCATTGCAACAAACATGCAATTTGGAAAGTAAACAGGCAATGTAGTTCACAGGTGAAATCAAGTTTCAGAGCAGCCCTGTTAGTCTGTATTTGCAAAAAGAAAAGGAGTACTTGTGGCACCTTAGAGACTAACAAATTTATTTGAGCATAAGCTTTCGTGAGCTACAGCTCACTTCATCTGATGCATTCCGACGAAGTGAGCTGTAGCTCACGAAAGCTTATGCTCAAATAAATTTGTTAGTCTCTAAGGTGAAATCAAGTTAATGATGCTAGATAAGCCCTCTTGCTGTTCTAATTTGAGTCTAGTTGTTGGGCAGCCCCATACTTTTAATTGGAAGGCTAATGAAAAAGTCCTATTAATGAATGGAATATATTGTTTTTAATTTTCCAATATTCACTGTGTGAACACTTTTACATGGACCATTCTCTTTATAAAGATTATAACAAGTAAGGCCATTTCCCCACTTTCTTTCAGATCTGCATAATTTCAATAGTTTGCTGATAAATCGAATGAGCAAGAAATTATTTTGACCAGTTAACACCAGGTGTTAAAATGATGAAACAATGATGTTCCCTGCAAAATAGTAAAAGGGAAGTAAATTAGGGCTATAGAAGTGCCTTTAGAGTTAGTCTGAGATAAGATAGATAAGGCTGCTAAATGTGGAAATCTGTGTGTTTGGTTTTTTTTAATGAGAACCAGAGTCAGATTTCCACTGATACACAGCAGCTCTTTTAGCTTGGTCTAGAAAAGCAACACTAATTTCAGAATTATAGCAATGTTGTTTTGAATGGTAATCTTAGATCACTTAAGTGGTGAATATTAGCAGTCTTTCAGGTGCTTTGTGAACTAAAAGTCAGTAACTTGGTATAACTTGTTAACTAGATGTACAATAATTCTGCCCTTGTTCATGTGAGTTTTTGGATACAGAAAAGGAAGATGACAGAGTTGAGTGAGATGGATTTCATAATTGGTGAGTTTTTTCATAATGATTCTGCTTAGAGCTCTTTCAGTCAATTAGCCACTCAGTTCATGTACATTCCTTACAATATATATTTCTCATAGCTTTCTAATTTCATTCTCTAGTGAAATGCCACATCTGTTTGTTTCTGTAACCTTTTTATTTCCTATTTAAAATTCATTTCCCTGTTCTGAGAGTACTTACGCATTTTGTAAAACTGATTTTTCCAGTTGTCATCTGAAATAGTGATGTGATCCGGCTTTCCTGTTTTAACTCATTCAAAGTTGGAGTTTAGTGATATTTTAAAAAGTTCTCTTTTAAAGAGTGCAATATTTTATTGATAGTTTATGAAGAACAAAGCCTGCTCTCTGATCCATTGCTCGATGTTGTAAAATGCTATGAGTATGAGAGAATGTGCAAATGGCATGTTTTCATGCAGCTGAAGTTGATGTTAGACTATTTTTGATCCTTGGGATTTGATTATTGTAGCCCCTGTGAACAGCATTCTAGTGCAGATTGCTTCTGAAACTGGATACCATAACAAGTATTCATTTTGTACATATAAAGTTTCTTGAATGGTCAATGGAAATATCTTCAAATATTTGAAATCCAGATTCAGATGTACAGAAGTTTTTAATTTTAGTCTACTCAATTTATCATTATTGGTCAGAGCAGAAAATCAAACTAATGGAATCTGATAACAGATGCAAGAGAGGTTCTAGAATCAGACAACCCTTACTTGACTATTATATGATCAAAATTGTTAATTGCAGTTAGTGTGACTTTTCAATTTAATCAGCTGAATCTAAAAAGATTCAAAACATTAACAAATTGTTGTTGCTAAAATCAAACCAAATACTGTAAAATGGGAAATTGTTGAGGTTTTCTTATAATTTGAGAATAATATCCCATTTTAAAAGCTGAAATAGGAAATTAAAACAGATTTGTAATTTACGGTTCGTTTTTGGTAGATTCCTTGTTTGTTTTATTTGGGGAAGGACAGCCCATTAAGATATATCTTTGATTTAAAGAACTATAAAACAGTTGTATGTGTTTGTACATTTGGACTACATTTTTTGCCATTAGATATGATTTATGTTTTGGTTTTGGGGGGAATATATTAGAATATATATATATGCATAGCAAGTGTGTGAGTTTATATATACGCTCTCTCTCTTAGTGAATATGACTTCTCTGCCAGAATTGCTGCTTTTAAATCAATAACAAAATTATTTCAATGGCTTCCACAGTTCAGTGGCTGTGGAATCTAACCTTAAATCTGGAATAAAAGTTATCATTTTTATACATGGATTTTGACCTTAACCGACAGTCACCTTATTGGGAGGCATGAAGGTGTTTCTGTGTTGAAGACAGCTCACTTGAATAATGTGCTGTTATAAGTTAAATACTGAATGCAGTTCTGAGTACTAACTTACTTCATGGGTATAGATTTCCACTCCATACGGCTAAATTCGGTGCCTTGCATAATAACAGGTTTCAAAGTAGCAGCTGTGTTAGTCTGTATTCGCAAAAAAGAAAAGGAGTACTTGTGGCACCTTAGAGACTAACAAATTTATTTGAGCATAAGCTTTCGTGAGCATAAGCTTTTTTTTTTTTTTTCTGCGAATACAGACTAACACGGCTGCTACTTTGAAATCTTGCATCCGATGAAGTGAGCTGTAGCTCATGAAAGCTTATGCTCTAATAAATTTGTTAGTCTCTAAGGTGCCACAAGTACTCCTTTTCTTTTCATGGGTATAGTTTCTCAGGAGTTGATTGTCAATGTCAGATCAGCATAATCCCTTTAAAAGAAAACACAGGTTTTCAGTATGTTTGTTGTAGGGCATTTCCTGATTCTAGATAATAATTCTCCCAGCAGACTTCTGGCCATTACTGGAGAGGTGCTAAAGTCAGATTCCTCCATTCTTTCTTTGGAGCACAAGGAAAGGTAAAAGCACAATCAAGACACAGATAAGGACCAACGTTTACAAAGGACTGTTTTGTGTTTTCTTCTGCTTTACAATAGAGTAATCCAACAGTTGCCAAGTGCCACTTTGAATTTATATTACTTTTTTTAATTTTTTGAACGCTTCTTAAGGTTCAGGGTGCAACTTGTTTTTTATTGTCACCCTGACTCCTCCTGTGGTTATGTCACCTCCCATTGTTGTCTACAGTAAACTTGCCTTTAGGAAAAAAACTGTGTGGGAGTACACAAGGCTTTAAATATCATGTTCTGAATTTCTGTGAAAAGGTGCTTCTTGATTGGGGAAAAATATTTCCTGCTCCAGTGTTTTTTTTCCCCCTATCCTGTTTTAGTCTTAAACAAGAAGTTTTTTTTTTCTGTTGGATTTGATTAGTGATAAACTGGCTAACCAGTTCTATCCTGAAAATCTAAATCAACAAGCAGCCATCAGCAGCTCTGCATAATTACTAAACTCAATCAGTATTCCAGACTTTTGTCTCTAAGGTCTGGTTTACATCTGAAAAGTAGATCGACTCAGCTACATCAGTCAGGGCTGTGAAAAGTTTATGCCCCATGTGATGTAGTTAGGTGGATATAACCCCACTATAGATGCAGTTAGATTGACTAAGAGTCTTCCTCCAACATAGCTACTGCTTCTTTGGGAGGTGGATTGCCTACATCAATGGAAAACATTTTCTCTTGATGTAGAAAGCACCCACGCTACAGGAGCACAGCTGTAGCACCATAGATAGTGCTGCTACTGTAGTGTAGACATGGCCTTAGGCTTTGTCTACACTACAGAGATTTTTTGACAAAAGGCAGCTTTTGATGCCAAACAGTGGAGGTGTACAAGCTCCAATGCCACTTTTGGTGACAAAACTCTCCTGTTTTGCCAGCAAAATAAAACTACCTCGATGAGAGACGTAGAGCTTTTTGAAACAAAGTTTTGTCCACAAAGTGCCAGCGTAGACACCATGCATGGTTTTGTCACTGTAAATAGCTCCAGGAGGTATCCCACAATCCCCATCCTGACCACTCTGGTCAGCAGTTTGAACTCTGCTGCCCTGCAGCTGGGCAAACAAGCATCCACCCTCCCCCCTTTAAAGACCTGGGAATTTTTGAAATTTCACTTCCTGGTTTGCTTGGCCTGGAGAGCTCATGTCGCATCTTCCCAGCTGACCACGGCAGCTCCATATGGCAAACGCTCTCCCACTTAGACCACTGCAGAGTTGTTGGATCTTCTGGGTATATGGGAAAAGGAGGCTGTCCAGTCCCAGCTCCGGTCCAGCTGTAGGAACTTCAGTACCTATGGGCAGATTTCTTGTGGCTTGTGTGAGAAGGGCTATGATTGGGACACGGTGCAGTGCAGAGCGAAGATAAAGGAGCTGAGCCAGACGTACCAGAAGGCAAGGGAGGCAAACCATCACTCCGCTGCTGCACCCAAGAGATGCCGCTTCTACAAGGAGCTGGACGCCATCCTCTGCAATGACCCCACTTCTGCCGCCAAGAGCCCCATGGACACTATGGTGGGATTGGAGGCAGAGGACAGTGGACCTAACCCCAAGGATGAAGTTGTGGACAAGGAGATGGAGTTGGATAACGTTGTGGAGCCCCCTGCAGGGTGATTCAGTACCACGTGAGTCAGGAACTCTCTTCTACTCCGGAAGGGTGTAGCCAGTCCCAGCACTCAGTCTCCGGCAAGCATAATGCAGGAGCGGAGACCCCGGTAAGTAATCTTTTTGAGTTGATACTGTTTGTTTACATGGCCTATAGCTATCCTTTGCTCTGAATACTGTAGAAGTGGGTGAAGGAAGGGATAGAAATTTACAAGACTAGCTGTGTTTCAGTGTGCTCCACGTTTCCCTGCGCAGCTAAGCAGTGTGGTGAACAGTGTGTTGGTGCACACTGAGATTTCACGGGAACCCTCCAGAGAGATCTCTAGGAAACTTTCCTGGGGGTATTTGGTGATCCTTTGCTGAAGGTTCCTTGGGAAAGCTGCTTTGCTCCTTCCCCCATTGTAGGAAACTTTCCTGTGCCACTCTGCAATCACTTGTGCAGGGACCAAAGCAGCACACAGGCGAGCAGCATAGGGACTGGGTCTGAACCCAGACACATGCAGTAGATGTATCTTTGCTCACCCTCAGGAGTGAGATTGGCTTCAGTGACCCCTGCCTGTGGAAAATGATGGCAGAATTTAAAATATTGTCCCCAGTTGCTTGTACTGATCCCCTGAAAGCATCACTAACACCCTTGGCCCATTTTGAGTGCCCACCCAGGCCAAACTCACCATGTTTAGGGTTCAGAGTAGCAGCTGTTAGTCTGTATCCGCAAAAAGAACAGGTGTACTTGTGGCACCTTAGAAACTAACAAATTTATTAGAGCATAAGCTTTCATGGGCTACAGCCCTCTTCATCAGATGCATAGAATGGAACATATAGTAAGATATACACATACATGCATACAGATAAGTTGGAAGTTACTGTACAAACTCTGAGAGACTAATTAGTTAAGATGAACTATTAGCAGGAGAAAAAAACTTTTGTAGTGATAATCAAGATGTCCCATTTAGACAGTTGACAAGAAGGTGTGAGGATATTTAACTTAAGGAAATAGATTCAATATGTGTAATGACCCAGCCACTCCCAGTCTCTATTCAAACCCAAATTAATGGTATCAGTTTGCATATTAATTCAAGATAAGCAGTTTCTTGTTCGAGTCTGTTTTTGAAGCTTTTCTGTTGCAAAATTGCCACCCTTAAATCTTTTACTGAGTGGCCAGAGAGGTTGAAGTGTTCTCCTACCGGTTTTTGAATGTTATGATTCCTGATGTCAGATTTGTGTCCATTTATTCTTTTGCGTAGAGACTGTCTGGTTTGGCCAATGTACATGGCAGAGGGGCATTGCTGGCACATGATGGCATATATCACATTGGTAGATGTTCAGGTGAACGAGCCCCATGATGGCATGGCTAATGTGATTAGGTCCTATGATGGCGTCACTTGAATAAATATGTGGACAGATTTGGCATCGGGCTTTGTTGCAAGGATAGGTTCCTGGGTTAGTGTTTTTGTTGTGTGGTGTGTGGTTGCTAGTGAGTATTTGCTTCAGGTTGGGGGCTGTCTGTAAGCGAGGACTGGTCCGTCTCCCAAGATCTGTGAGAGTTTAGGGTGTTCGTTGAGATGTGTGCATGCCAAGGGACAGAGAGAAAGTGATTGATAAGAGATGTATTTTATTGTAATGATCAGTGCTGTGAGTGAGCTAACAATCATGCTTCTGTGAATTTTCTTGTGCTTCTGCAGATGCGGCCTTCAAGGGAATCCCCTACACACTGGCAGAGAGCCTCTGCCAGATAAGGAAGCAACCAAGACAGAGCCAGGAGGACATGTTCAGAAAGGTGCTCCAATCCTCCGAGTTAGAAAAAAGAGAGCTCCATGGAACTGAGAGAGAAATGGAAAGATGGGATAGAAATATAGTGAGGAGTCCATTCAAAAGGCCCATGAGCAGATTAGTGACAGAGGAGCAAACAGATGTTGAAGTTCCTAATCACACTCCAGGCAGAATAGATGCATGCTCGCCTCCACCTTTAGCCTATACAGAACTGTTTTCCATTCCCTTCCCAAACTCCTCCCATACATTCCTTGCAACTTCCCTGAACATCTCGATATCCCGTTCACTCCAGCCCTTGAGACACCTTCCAAAATGATAGCTGGATTTATGCACAGCTATGAGAGCCTCCACTGCTCAGCACTCTTACCTCCATTCCCACCAACCCTTTCGTGTGAGTTAATTGGTGTGTAATAAAAACAGACTCTCTGAAAGATAACCAATCTTTGTGTCCTACATGTAGTGATTGCTGCTGCTAGTAACATATATGTGGATTCTAATAATTTGCTACAAATTCCAGTCAGGAATCATCACAAGTGCTAGGCCCAATAAGATAACTGAGCTTAATGATGCATGGCAGATTGCTGTATAGAAAAAACAGATTACTGGCGCTCATTATCAGAATGTTGTCTCAAAGCCTCCCTGATTTGAATTTCTCCTCCTTGTGCACTTCTAATGGCCCTTGTATTAGGCTGCTAGAAATCAGCAGCCAGGTGATATGCCTTGGAGCTCCACTCAGGGCAAACTTTTCACCCTTAGCCTCCTAAAGATTATGGAGCATGCAGCTATGACCATTGAAATGTTTTCCTCACTTAGATCTAACCTGCATAAAGGCAACAGCAGCACATTTTTAATCTGCCAAAGGCACATTCCACAGTCATTCTGCACCTACTCAACCTGTTGTTGAAGCACTCCTTGCTACTGTTCAGGTTTCCCTGTAAGACTTCATGAGCCATGGGAGTAAGGGGTATGCTGCGTATCCCAAGATCACTATGGGCATTTCAACATATCTCTTCCCCCTCCCCCCCGTGTAATCTTTTGGTATGGAAAGAACGTCCCTTGCTTGCAGCTTTCTGTAGAAGCCAGAGTTCTTGAAGACGTGTGCATCATGCACCTTCACAGACCACCCCACATTGATATCCGTGAAACACCCGTGTGATCCACAAGCACCCAGAATACCATGGAGAAGTGCCCCTTTCTATTGATATATTCTGCCACAAAACGGTCCAGGGCCAAAATTGGACTATGCATTCCATATGTCGCCCTGCTGCAGTTACGGAATCCCATTTCCGCAAAGTCATCCACTGTTTCAAGCACTTTTCAGAGAGTCATGTGATTAGCAGAATGTGATTAATGGCACTGCACTCTTGTGTTAATGCATCCCCCACAGTTGACTTCCTGACTCCAAACTGATTCGTGACTGACTGGTAGCAGTCTGGGGTTGCCAGCTTCCACACAGTGATCTCTATGTGCTTCTCCATTGAGAGGGCAGCTCTCATTTTGGTGTCCTTGTGCCTCAGGGCTGGGGTGAGCTCCGCACACGGTTCCGGGAAGGTGGCTTTCTGCATTCAAAAGTTTTGAAGCCACTGCTCGTCATCCCAGACCTGCATAGCAATGCAATCTCACCACTCAGTGCTTGTTTCCTGAGCCCAAAAGTGATGTCCACTATGTGCAGCTGCTCCATGAGTGCCAAAAGTAATCTGGTGTTGCTTCTTTCCATCGCACAAAGCAGGTCAGGCAACTCTGATTCTTGGTCAGATTGGTAGCTCATGATCAACTGCATTACCATCTGTGATGTTAATAACAGTGACCACAACAGTAGAGAGCAGTGCAGGTGCCATCTCTGTGAAAGGATGGATGGCACACCCTAAACAGGGGCCATTGAAAAATGCTTTAAAAAAAAGTCAGACTGTGGAATGCTGGGACAGAAAATAATGCATTATGGGACATTGACTCAGCATCCATAATGTCCTGCGATCCACTCTGTCTTCCCACAAGTCCTAGCTGCAGAAGGTGGCAAGTAGCACCCTGGAATAGGTACCCACAGTGCACTGCTCTCACTGTCGATGCTAGAGCACCAAGTGTGGACGTGCTCTGCCGACAGAGAGCGTAATGTGAACATGCAATGATGAAATTATAGTGCTCTTTGATAGTCGACATAACTTTTGTCAAAAAAAACCTCTGTAGTGTAGACAGCCTTAGAGGCTGATACTGAGGTCAGAGCTTCACTAAGGAAAAAATCTCCTTCCATTTTATGACTTCAGTTTGCTGTGGAATAGGAATGAAACTCAAATGTAAAGGGATATAATATTTGTGTGCTTGCAATTCTGAATCTTGTCTCTATTTGTATTGTGTTTAGAGCAAGAATAACTAGGATCTTTTATTTCTACCATTCAAAGCCTTGGAATTTAGACAAAGGTCAACTATGTAGAAAGTTACATAAGTTATGCATTTCCTCCAATTCTCAATTTCTTACCTTTGTTGGAGCATTTTAAAAATATTTTTTGAAAGCTTGAGTCTGATCCTGCTCCCAGTGATGTCAGTCAGAATTTCTATTTAGTGATTTCTCTGTGATTATGAAAAAGTGCCCTTGTAACTGAGGGCCATTATATTATAGGCAGAATGAGTATACTGTTGTCACTATGCCTCAGTGGGTCACAACTGAGAATACCATTTTCAGGACAAACTGCTAAGAAATAGGGCAGGCACAACCCAAAACTGGTGGTTATTCTTCCATAAGATATATCAAACCAGCAACAAAAGTAAACTTCTATCTCACAACATTGAATTTCTGACTTCTTGTTAGCCAGCCTCCTTAGAGGCACGATTTAATGATGGGTGGCTATTTAAAACCAATTTCATCAACCAAGGGGGGGTTCTGCTCTCAAAGGAGCAGCCACTTATCCAGGTCAATATATAACTCAGATCTGACCCAATAATCATGCTGATGCCAATCCTTTAGTATCTAATATCTAAAGGTTTATTTATAAGAAGAAAGAAATGAGAGTTAAAATTAGTTAAAGGACTCAAATACATATAATAATTGCAAAGTTATTAGATCAGGTTTGAACTAGTGATGGCATAAACTGCTGGCTCAAGTCAAGTCTCTGCTTCAGATGAGTGGAAGGTCCTCAGTCCTTTGGTTAGAATGCTCCCATTAGTATGAGTCCATAGTCCAGAGATCAGAGCAGGAAAGAGGCAAAATGGAGTTGTTTCCTGTGCCGTTTAGCTTTTGCCATGTGGAGGGAAACTCATTGTTCCAAGCAAAGTCCTCAGCACAGTTTGTGGAAAAGTACAGGCACAAGATGGAGTTCAGTATCACATGATCTAGTCACACGTCCTTGCATGTGTCAGTGTGTCATAGCAGAGCCATTACCCATATTTTAGCTAGACTCCTCAACAGGAAAGCCCATTAGGTGGGGATAGGCTTCTACTATGGCCCATTGTGTTTGTTGATGGGCCATTAATTGAATACTCCATTCACAATGTGCTGCCTAGACTGTATGTAAATTACCTTGTGGGTATTACCACAGGAACAAACATATTTGAAATGCAGGTACATAGTCAATATTCATAGCTTCAGATACAAAAATGATACATGCATACAATCATATTCAGCAAATCATAACTTTTTTATTGACACCTTACATGACATACTTTGTACAAGAGTTGTTGCAATTATATAACAATGATCATGTAATGATCTACATGGTCATATTTTAATCAGATAATGTCACAACTGTGGGTTGTGGGAGTGCAAGGTTCACACTACCCTGCTCATTCATATTCCTGCTCTGAAAGGACCGCCTCTAGGGGTAAGAGTAATAGGACACTCACTGTCAGTTCAGTCCTTGCTCTCAGTATCAACAAGGATGTGAGTTACAGTGGTGAGTTTGTAAAGTGGATCAGTGATGTTTTGGAGTA
The DNA here is from genome assembly GCF_009764565.3 of Dermochelys coriacea. Classification (NCBI taxonomy): domain Eukaryota; kingdom Metazoa; phylum Chordata; order Testudines; family Dermochelyidae; genus Dermochelys; species Dermochelys coriacea. The sequence goes on along the minus strand of NC_050069.1, from coordinate 186,892,599 downwards.
TGGTCAGAGAAGCTTCTTCTTAAACCTAAGGGACAGTTGGGATGACTTGTCTGCTTCTGGGGGTCAGTCATTCTCTGGATGTTGCAGACTCATCCCTGTAATGAATGACACTTATATCTGGGGCTCAGAAAAAATACTTTTGAAGAAATACTTTTGCTCTTTGCTTCTGCAATGTAATAAGCTATTTTTCAAAAAATCTTCTGTGGGAGGGATTCTGCCCCCTCCCTATTGCTGCCTTTGCCTTATAGGGACTGTCAAGTTGAATTGCATGTGTGCTGCCTCATCCCCAGAGCTGTGCATTAGAAATGTATGGAGGTATGCTGTTTACATGAGATGGGTACAGCTGACCATCAACAAAACTCCTGCACTTAACAGCACTTTGTGTAAACAAAACAAAACAAAAAAAAAAAGGAATTTTTAGTCTATTTTTTCAGTCATAATCTTAAGGGTCATTTGTTTAAAGCAAAACAAAACATGTAAATAAACTTTCCAGGTTCAAATGTCCCTTTAATCTCTGGCAGCACACAGCAGATTACTTATATTGAAATTTGTACTTGTTGTTTTTCAGGAGTAATGTGTAAACATTTCAGCAAGTATTAAACACGAGCAATACAAGAGTATGCATCCGATGAAGTGAGCTGCAGCTCACGAAAGCTTATGCTCAAATAAATTTGTTAGTCTCTAAGGTGCCACAAGTACTCCTTTTCTTTTTGCGAATACAGACTAACACAGCTGCTACTCTGAAACCAATACAAGAGTAGAAGAGTAATGCAAGAACGAGGGGACATTGGATTAAATTAAAAAGTGGGAAATTCAAAAGGGATAATACAAAATACTTTCCCACATACATGTAATTAAACCGTGGCTCTCAATGCCAGAAGAAGTCATTGAAACCAAGAACTTAACACCATTCACAAAACAATTGGATATTTATACAGATATTAAAAATATCCAAAATTCACATTGTGACAGATGTGAGAACTGAGTGTGTAAGTTCAACTACTATATTTAAATGTGCAAGAGAAGCATTGACTTCTGAAGTAATAAATATAAAATGAAAAGGAGTACTTGTGGCACCTTAGAGACTAACAAATATATTTGAGCATAAGCTTTTGTGAGCTACAGCTCACTTCATTGGATGCATCCGATGAAGTGAGCTGTAGCTCACAAAAGCTTATGCTCAAATTTGTTAGTCTCTAAGGTGTCACAAGTACTCCTTTTCTTTTTGCGAATACAGACTAACACGGCTGCTACTCTGAAACCTGTCAAGTATAAAATGGGTTTCCTGGGAAATCCCTAGGGACTAGTTTATGCAAACTACACAACTGCAGTTATGCAAAAACCCAGCATCTTTAAGCTCCATCCTCAGGATAGGGCCATTGACTAGTGATTACCTGTTCCTGGAGACTGGACATCAGCAGCCTGAACTGTATAAAGAAATAGCTGAAATGTCCAGTTGGTGTCTGGTTCCTGATCTAAACACTGATATGAACTTGTAATGAAGGGGGCAAACTCAGTTTTGGGGTTTGAAAGGCTGATCTCTACCAGAGTCCTACATTGGACTTAGAGATGACCTCTGGTAATCTTTCAGCATGCATGTAGGTTTTTAGATGTTTTCTTTGTAATGCTTTTGCCCTAAGAATACATGTAATATGCTTTGAAGGCTGGTTGGTAATTGGTGTACACTATGCTAGCCCTTGGAGAAAAAAATAACCACAGGTGCTGATACCCAGGTCAGACCTGCTTCAAACTCATATTGAAGTGCAGAAGGATTGCAAGCCTAAACCCCTGGTCTGAAGGGGGAAAGAAATGGGTTTCTTCCCCCAGAGAGGTGATGGCTGGGAAGCCCAAAACCTTAAGTGGGTGCCTTCAAGGAAGACCTGGGGTGTTTGTGTCAAAGATGCACTTAACCCTGAAACTATGACAATCATAAGTAATGACAATAACTTTAAAACTTGTTCTTTAGCGCTTAAATAAATCCCTAATTATTAGACATCAAGTTGAAATCTTTGTGTGGGGACAGATTATTTCACATATGCCTACTGCAGAGTTATTATGCTGGTCTCTGGAGACAGGATACTGGATAGATGGCCACTGGTCTGATCCAGTATGCTATGTCCTATATTAAACATATGCCCACTTATTTTGCCTCCCTCCTTGGTTATGAGAGAGAGTAGATTTATAGATTACGGGAAAATTTTTTGAGAGCCCCTTGTTTAAAATATTGGTAACACAGTACTGATGTGGATTCTGTAGTACTAGGAACAGGTCTGAGCATCCACAACTGAAACACATAGGCCACCAAACAGTCAAATGGTAGTAAATATTGGTTATTACTGACCTAGACTGCTGTTGAATCAGTTACCTAATTATTCACAGCTCTCTCCTGTAAAGTTAACACAGTAATGTTGAAAAATGTACTTTCAGTATGATTGTTTCATGCCTCTTCAGCTTATATCAATGTATACAAGGCTAATGTGCTAAATAAGCCCTTCCTTTACAGTTTAAATTAATTATGGTGCTGTTTAAATAACTTTGTGAAAGTATATTAGATATCTAGAGCAAGTTAAGATGACTGCTATATCTAGTAGTTCTTCCCTCTCTGTACCAAGATTACTCTGTTAAAGCATCTGTTCCTGAGTGCTGCTCCCTAGCCTGACTCCCTTGTAGCCTAACCACACTTCTCCCAGAACACCACCCAAAGGTGTGAACATTCTGGGTTAACTTTTAACACTTTCAGGAGGCCTGTGGTAAGTGTAAAGCATATAACACATTCTTTGCCTAGAGTCTTACACATTCCTCTTTAGTAGATTGAGATATACACAGGTCCATACAAAATAATAAACCCTATACACACTTCCCTACCTGTTTTCACACCACTCCAGAGCATGCTTTGGGATGGAGGCTGAATCCTCTAGGTTGTTCAGATCCTTCTGCTGCAGAGCATGGTTTGTGTGTTTAAACATGGAGTCTTCTCCCGCAACTCACCTCCTCTCACTTTGGTTGTCTGTACGTGCTCTTCCTTCCCTTCTTCCCGCCCAAATTTCCTTCCAACACCTAGCTTTCTTTGTTCTGTGTTTCGGTAACTTTCCACTCTGCCAGCCCTCCTCTCCTCCCTCCCCCAAGACCAGAGGAGGAAGTGTCTTCTCCCAACAAACTCTCTTAGCATATTTGTTGAGCAGTCATGAGGATTCAGTTATCCCTCATTGTCCATAGTTTGGTATGTTCCTGCAGCAGCTCTTGTCTGCAAAGATGGATACATATACTACTAGGGGAATTCTGCGCCAAAAAAATATGTGCACAGTATTTTAAAATTCTGCATATTTTATTTGTCAAAATAACTGTATAATCACACCAGTTTCAATTATTTTGGTAATTTATTTCAAAATATGTCTCAACAACTATGTCTGTAACAGTACAGACACAAAATAATTTCTCCAGAAACAGAGAGTTAAGGAAAACCCCATGACAACCCAGTTCCTGTTTCTCTGTCCCCAACCCCACCCAGAGTCCAGTAGGGGTCCAGACACCTCTCCCCAGAGCCCAGCTGCTTGGCATCCCCCAGCCAGACACTCGCATGCACACCCTCGCTATCAGAGCCCAGCTGCGATCTCCCACAGTCCAGACACTCTCATGTAGTCCCTACCGCTGCCCCTCAGAGCCCAGCCACGGGGCACCCCCTAGCCCAGACACTTGCATCCCCACCTCTGCCAGACACCAGGTGTGGGCCCCCCTTTCCAAATACTCTCACCCCCTCCCCACAGAATGTTTAAATTTATCTGAAATTCTAATTATCAATAGTTTGATTGCTGCCTCCTTCCAATACATTTGGATAATCTGGTATAAGTACAATAACCTTCTTTCCACTATATTGGAAAAGACAGTCTAGGGGGACATCCGGTCTTGGTTACTGTGGGTGTTTTACATGTTCTAAAATAATTTGATAATCTGAGTGGTATGTATTTTGAGTAGAACTGAAAAAAGAGCTTTCTTGAGCTCTGGTGGCAGTAGATAATTTTGGTTACTGTTAGGTATTTATACCGTATTCATCACCAGAGTATCTGAACATCTGATTTAAACAATAATACTGATGTCATGTGTCATACATATAAAGGAAAGGGTAACAGCTTTTATATATGCGGTAACATCAAATCCCTCCTGGCCAGAGGTACAGAATCACTTACCTGTAAGGGTTAATCAGTTCCATTAATCTAGTTGGCACATGACCAGAAGGACCAATGGGGAAAGATGATACTTTTAAACCTGGGAGGGGGGTGGAGGTTTTGTTTGCTCTCCGTGTGTTCCTTCTCGAGACAGAGAGACCAAGCAAGTAACCCAGCTTCTACTGAAATTATACATCTAAAATTGCAGAAATTGTAAGCAATGGCCAGGAAATGCGTTAGATTATCTTTTGTTTTAGCTTGTGAATTTTCCCTATGCTAAGAGGGAGGTTTATTCTTGTTTTTTGTAACTTTGAAGTTTTGCCTAGAGAGGAATCCTCTGTGTTCTAAATCTTATTACCCTGTAAAATTACTTTCCATTCTGATTTTACAGAGGTGCTTCTTTTACTTTATAATAAAGTTCTGCTTTTAAGAACCTGATTGGTTTTTAGTGTCCTAAAAACCCAAGGATCTGGTCTGTGCTTACCTTGTTTACCTATTTGGTTGGTAAATGATTCTCAAGCCTCCCCAGGAAAGGAGGTGATGGGACTTGGGGGGATATTTTGGGGAAACAGGAACTCCAAGTGGTCCTTTTCCTGAATCTTTGTCTAGCTCACTTGATGGTGGCAGCAGTATCATCCAAGGACAAGGAAGGATTTGTGCCTTGGGGAAGTTTTTAACCTAAGCTGGTAGAAATAAACTTAGGGGGTCTTTCATGTGGGTCCCCACATCTGTACCTCAGAGTGGGGAGGGAACCCTGATATCATGAAAAAAAATAAAAATAATATAAAATATTGTCATAACAGTAAGGGGTACTAAAAAGGAGATATTTATAAATCTGACTAACTAAATGTTTATGGTTTACAAGGCAACTAATCTGAGTCTAAATAGGTCGACATAAGCTGCGTTAAATCGATCTAATCAGGTATGTATCTACACTACTGATATGGGTTCCATCTATGGCCCCACCACAGTTAGGGAATCCCATTGCAGCAAAGCCATCCACTAGGACCTGCACATTTCCCAGGGTCACTACCCTTGATATCAGCAGATCTTTGATTGCGTTGGCTACTTGCATCACAGCAGCCCGCACAGTAGATTTGCGCACTCCAAATTGATTCCTGACTGACTGCTGGCTGTCTGGCTTTGCAAGCTTCCACAGGGCTATTGACACTCGCTTCTCAACTGTGAGGGCTGCTCTCATCTTGGTATTCTTGCGCCTCAGGGCAGGGGAAAGCAAGTCACAAAGTTCCATGAAAGTGCCCTTACGCATGCTAAAGTTTCGCAGCCACTGGGAATCGTCCCAGACCTGCAACACTATGCGGTCCCACCAGTCTGTGCTTGTTTCCTGGGCCCAGAATCGGCGTTCCACTGCATAAGCCTGCCCCATTAGCACCAAGATGCCCACATTACCAGGGCACGTGCTTTGAGAGAAGTCAGTGTCCATGTCCTCATCACTCTCGTAACCACGCTGACGTCGCCTACTCGCCCGGTTTCGCTTTGCCAGGTTCTAGTGCTGCATATACTGCTGGATAATGTGTGTGGTGTGTAATGTGCTCCTAATTGTCAAAGTGATCTGAGCGGGCTCCATGCTTGCCGTGGTATGGCGTCTGCACAGAAAAAAGGCACGGAACGATTGTCTGCTGTTGCCCTGACGGAGGGAGGGGCAACTGACAACATGGCTTACAGGGTTGGCTTACAGGGAATTAAAATCAACAAAGGGGGTGGCTTTGCAAGAAACTGAATGGCCGCCTCCAGGATAGAACTCGAAACCTCAGAGACAGAACTCAAAACTGGGTTTAGCAGGCCATTGATTTCACAGAGGGAGGGAGGTAGGAGAAAATGAATACAAAACAAATCTGGTCTATTTCTTGTTTTAAGCCACTTCATCTATCTTTATACATCTTGCTGGCAGCAGACTGTGCAGTACGACCGCTAGCCATCGTCACCTCCTGGGTGCTCGGCAGAAGATGGTGCAGTATGACTGCTGGCCATCATCTTCTGCTGGCTGCAGATTAAAAGACAGTGCACTGCCGGTAGGACTCAATCGCCATGAGACGAAACAAGGGAAATGACCTGGCTCGGTCACTCCCATGTTTGCCCATGTGCCCGGTTAAAAGAGCACCCAGGACTACATTGATGATGGCTACCAGTCATACTGCACTGTCTGCTGCCAAAAGGCAATAAACTGCTGCTGTGTAGCAATGCAGTACCACATCTGCCAGCACCCGGGAGACATACGGTGACGGTTAGCTGAGTGGGCTCCATGCTCGCCATGGTATGACGTCTGTACAGGTAACTCAAGAAAAAAGGCACAAAAAGATTGTCTGCCCTTGCTTTTACGGAGGGAGGGAGGGAACGGGGGCCTGACTATATGTACCCAGAACCACTCACGAAAATGTTTTAGCCCCATCAGGCACTGGGATTTCTACCCAGAATTCAAATGGGCGGCGGAGACTGTGGGAACTGTGGGATAGCTGCCCACAGTGCAAAGCTCCGGAAGTCGACGGTTGCCTTGGTACTGTGGACACACTCCGCCGACTACATGCACTTAGAGCATTTGTGTGGGGACACACACACTCGACTGTATAAAAACACTTTCTACAAAACCGACTTCTATAAATTTGACCTGATTTCGTAGTGTAGAAATACCCTAAGTGGCCTGTAAAGTCGACTTCTGTACATCACCTCTGCAAGAGGCATAGTGCTTGATTTGACACCCATGGGTTGACATGGGGATAGTGTAAACACTGTGTTGTGTAATTTGAATGAAATTGACCTCCAGGAGGTGTCCCATAGTGTTCCGCTATGACTGCTCTGGAGAGCCCTTTGAACTCCACTGCATGTCAGCCAGGTACACAGAAAATAGTTGCTCCTCTGTTAAAGACCCAGGAACTTTTGAATTTTCATATCCTGTTTGATCAGCATGGAGAGCTCACAGCTGATCATGGAGACTCAAGGCCGCAAACACGCTCCAGCATGAAGTACACAGGAGATAGTGGAACTTATTGTTGTGTGGGGAGAAGAGTCTGTGCAGGGAGAGCTCCGATCCAGCAGAAGAAACGCTGATATCTATGCCAAGATTGCACAGGGCAAGGGGGAGAAGGGCTACGCTAGGGAGACGCACCAGTGCCTCATGAAAATAAAGGAGTTTTGGCAAGCGTACCAGAAGACAACAGAGGCCAACTGTCGTTCTGGTTCTGCCCCACAGACGTGCTGCTTTTATGAGGAGCTGCATGCGATTCTTGGCAGCGACCTTACCGCTACCCCAAAATGATCTGTGGATACCTCCCAAGAACCCTGAGTAATCTTGAGCAACAATGAGGACATTGTTGACAAGGCAGAGGAGGAGGAGAATCTGAGGCAGGCAAATGGAGGATCGATTCTCCTCGATAGCCAAGAACTGTTTTTAACTCTGGAGCCCATCCTTTCACAGGAGCAGTTGGCAGCGGAGCGTGATGCCGGGGAAGGCACATCTGATGAATACACATTTCCAATCAAGCTGTAGGGGTTACATGCTATTATTTTTTTATGTTAAATCTGAACAAAAAAGTAGGTGTAGTGGGTATTGTTGGCACTCCAGCTACGCAGAGGGTGCTCTTCAAAAAAGACTGTTTATGTGCACAGGAATCCTTCTTGGAGATCTTTAGGAAGATTTCATGAAGGTACTCATGAAGGGCTGCCTTATTTTGTCCACCATGGTAGGACACTTCCCCACACCACTCCAATATTAACTCTGTTGGCATCATTGCAACACACAGTATTGCAATATAAGGACCAGGTCTGTACCCAGACGCTTGCAGCATCTGCTCCCTTGCAGCTTCTGTTACCCTCAGGAGAGTAATATCACACAGAGTCACCTAGGGGAAATGGGAAAAGTCTTCATTGCTAGCCCTTAAACCACAAAGAATTCAACAAGTAATTGGGCCCGTTTGGTTAAATCTGGGTCACGCAACCCATATGCCATGGTTGTGGTTGGAAGGGATCACTGTGTATTGCAAGCATCATTTAAAAAAAAGGGGGGGGGCTGAGGTAGTAGCTTCCTGTTTTTCTTCGTCCCAACCCCCCCAAGCCCAGTACTGCTTCGGTAAAAACCAAACTGTTTGGGGGGCTTTATGCTGGTGCCTGTCCTCGAGCACCATCCAGGGGAAAGAGGGCTTTTCTCAAGTTCCAGCCTGTGATTGCAAGGATGTCTTCACAAAAGCAGCAGCAGAAGACTTCTCGTCCATGCCTCGTTGCCTTACTCACCATGGCTAGAGCAGCAAACTGACTCTTGCAATAACTAGCAATTGTGATTACATTGTGGCTTGCAGTGAAGTGTACTGAGGGGTGTCTTTTTTAATTAAAAAAATTAACTGTGCACCAGAAACAATGTATACACTGTCAATGCTTTGCATTCCTTCCGCTTTGCATTCCTTGCAGTTGAGACCTTGTCCGTTGATGCATCCTCCACACCGGGACACAGACTTTTCGAGATTAGAAGGCAGAAAAACAAGACTTGGAAGGACATGTTCAGTGAGTTAATGCGCGCCTTCGAGAGTGATGAGATGGAGCTGAGAGTATGGAGGATTACACTGTCCAACAACCTGGATGTGGACAGGGACAGGAGAACATGCAGGGAACAAGAGCGTGCCACGTGGGAAGAGATTCTGAAGGAGCAATCAGACATGTTGAGGTGTCTGCTTGAGGTTCAAGAAAGGCAGCTGCTGGATGCTAGAGTCCTTCTGCAGCCTATGCTGGACCTGCTGCCATCATTGCCCAGTTCTACATCCTCCTCCCCGAAACGTTCTGTGAGGTGGGGTGGAAGTTCGGTATCCCTTGCACTCAATAGCAGGGGAGGGTTCAAGGACCAGAAGGTGTCCATTCCCACACCTTTGTTGTTGCAGTGCATCTGTAAGCAAGCTGTTCTTGTTCTCCCTTCCCCTCCAGTGTTATCAGTCCTTTTGCCTCAGGTTATTTTAGTCTTCTTTGCTGTCTCTGTGTGTTTGTGTGCATAATAAATCCTAATGGATTGAGGAGAAAAGGTTCTTTATTAATTGAACACACAGTGGTTGATCGGGGTGGGGTTTACAGGGAAGAAAATGCAATAGAGGGGACAGTTTGGTAAGGAACAAAACAGATAAGTATCACATTACTCTTGCTCATTGCTGAAACTGTTTTTCAAAGCCACATGGAAATGCAGAGCCCCTCGATGTGCTCTTCTTATTGCCCTGGTATCTTGCTGCTCAAAATTAGCTGCCAGGCAATCTGCCTCAACCCCCCACCCTGGCAGAAACTTTTCTCCCTTTGCCTTATAGATGTTATGGACCACACAGCAGGCAGCAATAACAATGGGGATATTGCTTTCACTGAAGTCTAACTGAGAAAGCAAACAATGCCAGCGACCTTTTAAATGTCCAAAGGCACATTCCACCATCATGCTGCACTTGCTCGACCTATGGTTGAATAGGTCCTTACTGCTGTTCAGGCTGCCTTTGTACAGCTTCATGAACCATCATAGCAAGGGTTGGGCTGGGTCTCTGAGGATTATGATTGACATTTCAATGTCACTAATGGTTATTTTGCAGTCTGAAAAAGAAAGTCCCTGCTTGCAGCTTTCTGAAGACCTGTGTTCCTAAAAATGCACGCATCATGCACCTTTTCTGAGCATCCAACGTTGATGTTGGTTAAATGCCCCTGTGATCCACCAGCGCTTGCAACACCATTGAGAAGTACCCCTTTCGGTTTATATGCTGTTTGGCAAAGTGATCTGGTGCCAAGACAGGGATATGTATTCCATCTATCGCCCCACCACAGTTAGTGGATGTTTTTGCCGTGATGGGTTCCCTATGTCCTGCATGTTGTCCAGAGTTTAACTACCCTCTTCGCAGAAGTCTGCTGATGGCCTTGAAAATTTGGATCACAACAGATCCCACGGTAGATTTACCCACTCCAAATTGATACCCCGCTGACCCATAGTAGTCTGGTAGCTTCCACAGAACTATCGCCACTCATTTCTCCACTGTCAGAGCAGCTCTCATTTTAGTATAGCTGCACTTCAGGGTTGGGGAAAGCCCTTCACATAGTTCCTGGAAAGTGGCCTTTGCATTTGGAAGGTCTGCAGCCCGTGCTTGTCATCCCATAGCTGCATAACGATGCGGTCCCAGCAGTCAGTGCTTGTTTCCTGGGCCCAGAAATGGCACTCAACCATGTCAAGGTGATGCGTGACTGTCACCAGCATCTGCAAATTGCTCTGCTCTGTCTTCCAGCAGGGCTGCTTGCATGGCATCACATAATTCTGTGTGGTGGCTCCTGTATTAGCTGTGTAAATACTGCGAGGTGTTTGTAATGCTCACAACAACAACATACAATTGAGCAGGGTCCATGTTTTTCATGCTATGGCTTCCACGCGGATAATCCAGGCTTACAAATAAAGGTGTGAAAAAGGCTTGGTTTGTTTGCCGTTGATTTCAGGGAGTGAGGGAGGTAAGTGCGTCATGGGAGGCTAACACCATGTTCCCATAACCACTCGTGCCTATGTTTTGGTCCCATAAGGCATTACAAGCCCAACCCAAAATTCCACTTGGCTACGTGCACTATTGGATAGCTACCCACAGTGCAGTGCTCCATGCGTCGATGCAAGCCCTGGTAGTGAGGATGCACTTTGCGGCCACAATGAGTAGTGTTGACATGCAAAATCGACTTGCTTAAATTGGAGGCTCGATGTCGACTTACATGCAGTTGACTTAACTTTGTAGTGTAGACATGGCCTAAGGATAAGACTAGACCTGTCAAACTTGTTTTGAAGCTGGAATTGCCTTAGTTAAGAGTTTAATCAGCAATTTAGTGGCAGGCTCCTCTTCCCCAAATAAGTACTGTTTGCCCAAGACCAAACTAATGAGTCTGGCAGGGAATGGGTTTGTGGGGCTTGGGAGATTTTTATAAATGAATGAGAAAGTGTGCATAATGCTTTGTTTGCTTGGTTGCTAGAACTATGATTCAGGAATTAATATTTTTGTCTTTTGTGTTGGTTGTAGAAGTAGACAGTGCCTTGGAGGTTTTCAGCTGCAGTCAACCACCATTTTTTGTGTAAATTTCAGTGTGTGAAAACAATAAGCTGATGTCCAGGTCCTTATTTTTACCTGTGCACCTTCCTTTGACATATGATGCATACTCATGCACTTGCTGGCTCTCTTATATATTATATACTGTCCTCCATAATGTTTAACTTAAAGAACTGTGGTACCCATTCCACTAAAAATGTTATTTGTCTCCACTATCTTTGAAAGGCTATCAGCCTGAATTTTTTTCACATGGTGCTGGTGTTAAGAGGTTGTCTTGTTTTCCATAATTTTTTCTTATTGTTTATGCAAGAAGCTTTTACCATATATTCTCATTTAGCTGTAATGAGATTTCATCATGCTTTCAACTGTTTGGGTTTGGTATAAATTACTACAGTTCTGTTTTCAGTATAAGTAATCAGATTATATGTCTGTTCTCTTGACCAGCACTCCTGTTGAAGCCTGGATGCTACATTTATTTTGGAATAGCCTTCCAAGGGAAGCAGTGGGGGCAAAAGAGCTATCTGGCTTTAAGATTAAACTCGATAAGTTTATGGAGGAGATGGTATGATAGGATAACATGATTTTGGTAATTAATTGATCTTTAAATATTCATGGTAAATAGGCCCAATGGCCTGTGATGGGATGTTAGATGGGGTGGGATCTGAGTTATTACAGAAAATTCTTTCCTGGGTATCTGGCTGGTGAATCTTGCCCATGTGCTCAGGGTTTAGCTGATCGCCATATTTGGGGTCGGGAAGGAATTTTCCTCCAGGGCAGATTGGAAGAGGCCCTGGAGGTTTTTCGCCTTCCTCTGTAGCATGGGGCACGGGTCACCTGCTGGAGGATTCTCTGCTCCTTGAAGTCTTTAAACCATGATTTGAGGACTTCAATAGCTCAGACATGGGTGAGGTTTTTCGCAGGAGTGGGTGGGTGAGATTCCCTGGCCTGCGTTGTGCAGGAGGTCAGACTAGATGATCATAATGGTCCCTTCTAACCGTAGTATCTATGAATCTATCTATTTATTAATATTATTCAGAATGGCAGTAAATGGTTCTGCTTGTCTGCCTAAATCTGCTGCGTCATTTACTTGTAAGGTTCAAGTGGTGATCCATGGTGTCTGATTTATAATGTATAGTAAAGAAAAATGCTTTATTTTTTTATCTGTTTGCCAACTTTGTGTATAGACGGTTTCACTGTGCTATTATTGGTTAATTTAATCACTCTCATGAACTGCCTTTGGGGGAGCTTATCTTTTCTCTTGTTAGTATCTTCAAATGCTAATTCACCAGCAGCAAAGCACAATTAGAAGAGGCAGCAATCAGACAAGTGCACAGAAATGGAGGGGAGAGAGCAGAGAGAGGTTCTGCAGTATGTTTGTTGCAGTTTTGAACATCAACAAAAGAATACTTAACCATTTTAAAGAGGATTTTCAGTACATACTATTTATAGGGTGCTCTATTTAAATACTTATTTTTAAAAATTCAGTATGATAGTGTCCCTATAAATATTAAATAATATACCCTTCTTCTAAAATAGGCAGTTGTCGGGACACTTAAAATACAAACAGCTTATTGCATTTCAATGCTTATCCTACTTCTGACAACCTCATAGATTTGATGCTGTTAACATACTAGAATATTTAACATTTAAGTGATTTGCTATCAAGTTTGCTGTTATGTCAATAGCAGGGGAGGGGAAGTTTATGCATTTAATTTCAATATTCTATCTCCTTTGGTTTCTACTACACTGACCCTTCCCTAGTGTTGTTCCTAACTTCACAACTGTTCTTTCAGCCATGCCTTGGATATATCCTTTTGCCCCTCCTTCCCTGTCTCTCTCCCACCCACCACAACTGCTCAGTCAGTCTCCTTCCCTACATGCCCCGCCCGGTGGGTGACTTCTGCTCCTGTAGTCTCATGTCATCTCAATATCAGTGACTCAGCGCCCCTTCTCTTCTCCATACTTTCTCTATCACAGTTGACAACTCTACTCTTTACCTGATCATATCAACGGGGTTATCTCTGATTCAGATTGATTACAGTTAATTTACCAGTTTGAAAAATTGGCAGGACCAGATGTTATTCATCCAAAGGCTCTTAGGAATTCGAGCTTCACAGAGCTCTTCTTCAGGTCTGGGGAAGTTAACCAGAGTGGTTAAGCTAAATTCAAGTTGGGACAGATTAAGTGCAGGGCGTTCCTGCATACTGTAGATGATCACTTAAAATGAACTGGGCAATTAATGGTTATCAGGCAGTAGTACACGTTGTAATGAGCCATGAAACCAGTGGTGCCTCTATTTAGTCCATAGTTTTTAATGTCTGTGTACAGAATGAAGAAGACTGAGGGATCGATATCAGCTGAAGTTTGTAAAAGTTACTTTTTTTCTTAATTTTTTTGTATTCCTGTTATACAACAGTTAACTATTACATATGAAAATTTCGAAACATTAAAGGTGACGCTGCACTGATCCTGACACCACAAACTGCAAGAGTAATTTTTTAGGTAGTTTTGGCTTTCTTTAACAAACTGTCTTTTAAAGAAAACTGGTGCTCTAAGTACTTGAGGCCTGTAGGCCAACATTTTCTTTCTTGGGTATAATTTCATTCTTAATCTCTTATTTTAACAGATTGCATCTGTTCCAAGTCAGAAATAATCATGCATGTATTCTGTATTTGTTTATTTCAGTAAGAAAATAGCTGCTTTGACTTAATTGATTTTATTAGGTTTGCAGGACATGTTTACAGAGGCAAAATACTTTTTTTTTTTCTTCAGGTTTTCCCATCAATAAGTTAATTAAATTCTAGTTAAAGAATTCTACCTCACTTGTTCCATGACTACACCAGTAGTATGTATTAGTTGGGGTAGGATTACTGGTCAGTGGATGAGTAAGAGAGCCTAACTTGACTTTTGGATATCGGGAGCTTGAGGTTTTAAAAAGTTTTTTTGCTTGCAAAGTGAGCAGATTTGATCTTGGTGTCCTTGAATCACAAATGTGGAGCCCTGCATAATACCATTATTGTAGATTTTTTAAAATATATTTTTCAGAGTAAAAGAGCACTTTAAGTGTCTATTTTCATTCAGCTACATATTCTTAATCCACAAAAACAATACTATATTATATGACATTTGCAACTGAGGCATACAAGAATACCTAGTACATATTATATAAAGAAAACTTTGTAACAGAATGACTGAGGTATGACTTACTTTTCATTAACAAATGTACTATATAAGTGGATACTTCGTGTGTAGTTGAACCATTCATGGAGGTTAACTTTCTTATGTGCAATACTAAAAGTTGAACATTTTTTCCATTATAAACCAGGATTCCTGAAGATTAATGTCTTGGCCACCATAGATGACATTGGGCTGAAATGTGATGTACAATTTGTCAGTCTAGCTGTAAATTTAAAAAAATCCATCTCATAAGTATTTTTTCCTTGCAGGGTTGCCAGAAATTTTGAATGAAGTTTTAGATTTTTAAGGTCTAATAGAGGAATTGCTTAGTTCCCAAAATTTGTCTTTAATAATGATATGGCTTTTTGATACAGAAAGTGATGGAGAATTAAAAATTGCTGAAGTACTGAGCCATGTGTTTTAGCTGCTTTAAATATATATAAATATTCTGATGCCTGATTTACTTAAATACCATGCTGCATTCGCATAACAAGTGTGTGCCCATATTAATGGACATATGGGGAATTATTAGGTAAACGGTAAATAAATGTCAGCGTTTACATACAACAAAACAGTGGCACATATATGTAAATTGGTGGTTCTATCCTACATAACAAGAAGAAATGTCATTCTTTCAGCCTCATTCTTCTTTAGTGTTACAGTTCTTCTGGAAGAATTTTGCAGATATAGAATTATGAAGTGGTGGTATAGTTAAGGCCCCAGACTGTAAATCAGGCGATCTGGGTTGAGTTCTCAGGTTTTCTCTGTGCTTCAGTTCCCCATCTGTAAGACAGGAATAATACTTTCTTTCTCTCACTCTTTGACTGTCTTGTCTATTTATATTAAGTTCTTTGCTGCAAGAATTATATCTTACTATCTGTATGAACTACACCTAGCCTAATAGGGCCTCAGTCTTGTTTGATTCTTTTAAATGCTGCTATAATACAAATTAGTATAAGATTATGTGTTATGGGCTACGTACCACATTAGCAGCTAAAAAGGACACTGACATATGTGTATTTAATCTCAAGGCTTCTGAAGCAATAAAGCAGCTCAGGCACTGATATTTGAGTTCTATAATGTTTCCGTGCAAGGAGCTGAAAATAACCACCCAACAGCAGTGACTGATGGTTAGAAGTAATCAAAGATGAGGGTGAGTGTATGGTCAGTCCTGCTGGAGTTGCTCTCAGATCTGAGAGTAAAATCTAGAGTCCATCATTTCCTGGGAAGCAGGGGCTGGCCCACTGGAACCGTGATCAATGTGCAGTCTGACATCTGAAAGGACAGTAATTCATAATAATTCCATCAGCATCTCAAAACTGGAAATCTTCCATGTGATGTTTTAGGTTGTGTACACCCACAGAGTCTTTCTCCAGATCTGGGGTGGCAAACCTGAGCCTGAGAAGGAGCCAGAATTTACCAATGTACATTGCCAAAGAGCCACAGTAATACGTCAGCAGCCCCCCAGCAGCTTCCCCCACCCACTTCCAGCATCTCCCACCCACCAGCAGCCCTACCAATAAGTGCCTCCCTCTCTCCACACCGCCCTGTCAGCTGTTTTGTGGCATGCAGGAGGCTCTGGGGCAGAGGGGGGAGGAGTGAGGGCATGGCAGGCTCGGGAGGGGGTGGGAAGGGGTGGAGTTGAGGGTAGGGCCTGTGGCAGAGCCAGGGGTTGAGCAGTGAGCACTCCTTGGCACATTGGAAAGTTGGCGCCTGTAACTCCAGCCCTGGAGTCAGTACCTATACAAGGAGCAGCATATTAACTTCTGAAGAGCCGCATGTGGCTCCTGAGCCACAGTTTGGCCACCCTTGCTCCAGAGCCATAGGAAATGGAATGGATGCTTAAATAAACTTGCATCTGCTGTTTGCCCCAGTACACATTGCAAGCAAGAACAGAAAAAAATCATACTCCTCTTCATTTTTATAAGAGTGGTGGATCATACAATGCATACCTGGCCTGTGTGTGCCAAAATTGGGCTGGCAGCTTTATCTAGCTAGGTTTCAGAGATCTGGGTAACAATCCATGATGGAATCAGGAGTCGTAGCAGCCTTATTCAGACCAAGTAGTGTGTGTATGTGTGTGTGTGTGTGTGTGTGTGTGTTATGGATAAGGCTAAGATTATGTAACAGAGGTCACGTAAGACATGGCATCCGTGACTTCCAGAGACCTATGTGACTTTTCCACTTCAGTCCTGGGGCAGCAGGGCTGGAGCTGTCAGGCGGAGGGAGACTCCACTGCTCCCAGCAGGTGGGGGAGGGACACGGACCCTGGAGCCACAGCAGTGGTGGGTGCTGGACCCCCTTCCATCCCCATTTTGTCACAGTTATTTTTAGGACAAGTCATGGGCTTCCATGAATTTTTGTTTATTGCCTAAAAAGAAAAGGAGTACTAGTGGCACCTTAGAGACTAACAAATTTATTTGAGCATAAGCTTTCGTGAGCTACAGCTTACTACTGTAGTACTGCTACTTCATCGGATGCATAATATATATAACTGCAGTCATAAGAAATCCCCTAGCTACTACCTGAGCTGGAACAAGAACTGTACCAGGGGAAAGGATTAGACGCAAACTAGGAAGGAGACCAGTCTGTGATCGAAGCGTATTGAAACATCTCTGAGGGCTACTGAAGGGGAACAACACACCTGAAAGAATCAAGGTGAACCAGTGACAGTTATCCACTTCCAGGACAACCACAAGAGTATAGCATTGCTCCATACCCAGGCTGAAAACGCAAGTGACCAGGAAAAAGGAAATCCGAGGACACCCTGTGATGTCAGTGACTGACCAATTTCTCCCCCCTCCCGCTCTCCTTCTGGTAATAGCTCACCTTAAGTGATCACTCTGGTTACAGTGTGTATGGTAACACTGATTGTTTTATGTTCTCTATATATATAAATCTCCCCACTGTATTTTTCACTGAATGCATCTGATGAAGTGAGCTGTAGCTCAGTAAAGCTTATGCTCAAATAAATTTGTTAGTCTCCAAGGTGC
This sequence comes from Dermochelys coriacea, assembly GCF_009764565.3. Lineage (NCBI taxonomy): Eukaryota > Metazoa > Chordata > Testudines > Dermochelyidae > Dermochelys > Dermochelys coriacea. Next base: position 186,875,226 of record NC_050069.1, on the reverse strand, counting down.
CACTAGTATTCCTTTTCTTTTTGCGAATACAGACTAACATGGCTGCTACTCTGAAACCTGTTTATTGCCTGTGACTTTTATTAAAAATAATTGTGACAAAATCTTAGCCTTAATTATGGGTATCAAAAGGAGGCTATTAGATACTAGGTATAGTGATGTCACCTAAACTTGCAGAATTTGTTGAGTTAAAAAAAAAAAAAAAAGAGAGACAATGCATGAATTTTCTTCTTGGCCTAATGAACTAGTGTTTTTTTTTTATAATGTACTTTTTCTTTTTTCAGGTTTTCTCAAACAATGATGAAGCTCTCATTAACAAAAAGTTACCCAAAGAACTTCTGTTAAGGTAATTCTAGTTAACTTGTGCATAAAGAGTTACAATTTGAATGCGATGCTTAGATTTGTATGGCTTAGTGAAATGAAATATACTGTTCTTATGTAAGTCTATGATTCAAAATAAATAGTTCATCTGATTTTATTTTTTGACAGTCCTTGAACTTACATTTTATTCTGAATGGAGAATGTAGCAAAATATATGGCTTTGCTCTATTTTAAAGTATGGTAATTACATTATATTGTTAAGTGCCAATTTATGCATTGGTAATCTGGTCTTATTATCAGATAAAGCAATAAGAGACTATGTTTTGAAAGCTTCGGTTGATTCAGGATTCTTAAAAAAACAAAAAAACCCAAACTTTTGGCAATCTAACAAAAATGCAGATATTGTTTGTCTTCTCTGTTAACTGCATATTGAATAGACTAAAAACTTTTCCTTGTCACACAGTCTTACCTTCATATTCTAAATGAATAGCATTCTGTCCTTAATGCAATTATTTCAGTGGCTGTTTGGGCTTTTTGTTATAAAATCTCTTTTGTTATTAAAAATAAATGAAAACATGAAAGCTTTCAAAAAGTTATTTTAATGAGACACCTCCTGTAACTGTTTTTTTGTTGCTGTGTGCTACATGTAGTTCAAGCAGACTGGGAAGGAAAAGAGAGAACAAGCAGACTGAGATTTTATTCATGCTAATTCAGCCAGCCTTAGACTTGCTGGAATGTTGTTGTCTCTTCTGGACAGGCTCAAAGTGGTCAGGAGTTAGCTACAGTGTATGCTCAAAAAATACAATATGTACTTAAAGAATTGATGAATATCCCAGCGCTCACACCTGAGTTTAACTTTATTTCAAATAAAACTTTAACCACCTATAATGACAACATCCAGTGCTGAAATATCAGAAGACATTTCATTTTTGTATGAAGCCAAACCTGGCCTGAAACAGACAGCTCAGTAGCTTACTTGACATGGTTGTAGTTCTCATTACAGCGCTTCTTGTATGCTAACTTGTCAATATATACTTTGGTGCAGTTGCCATTCTTTGCGACGGTGTCAGTAGAATTGAGTTCACACTACATCCTTCATACATTGGTTAACCTATGCCTTTCTTCAATGTGTCCTCACGTCCTGCCTAATTTTAAGTGGAAGAATGTTCGCAATGCTTTGTATTTTCTATCTTGTTTTAAAAGGACTGTTCCCAAAATATTATGCATGCTTCAAATTTGTCTATTTGCTAGAACACTGCTATTCTTGTGGCATCAAAGAAACTAATTTATGTTTAAAGAAATTAGACTAATTTTTTTCAAGTAAGCTTGAATTTTCTTTGAGGGAAAAATTAATTCTTCACAGTGAATGTGGTGTAGCTTGCATCTACAGACTTGTTAGAAGAACTCTGGCTCTTATATTAACACAGAGCACATTGCACAGTGTGCTATATTAATACATTTTAAAATATTTCACATCTGTGTATGAACTTTCAATTTGTCAACATTTTTTGTCATAAATATTTTTCACATCTTGAAATTGCATAGATTTGATATGAGAACAAATTTCCAACAATTTCATTTTGTATTGTTGCATTCCAAACTTGTGACCCAGAGGCCCATTAGTGCCAGCTGTCAAAAGGTTCAAAGTTCTGAAACAGCAATTCCTAACAGGCCGGACAAATTCACTATAGCTAGCACACTGCTTTCATGGTATTTATCCATAAATTATGTCATGTGAAGTCTCTAATAAAAGTTTGTCATACTGATCCTCAGAATGATTGTGACATGTATGTACAGCTGATATTTAAGGAGTTGTGTGTATGTACTGAAAATATAGTTTAAAGTCTATGTCCAAGGTAGAGTTGACAAAGCGGTTTCTGCAAAACAAAGGATGTATATTCACCTTTCTGCCTTTGTTCATGTGTAAATTAAACATCATAAGCCAACACAATGGAAGCCAAGCCTTGTTAGCATACACAGTCAATATGAGGATATGAAGTCCTTCTGGAGACAGCACACCAGGGAATGGGGGGGTCGTCTTAACTCTGGGGACAAACAATGACTTTGAGAAATGTAAGGGTAAGGCAAAAAGGACACCTCTTTATCCTGCATCTGAGGAAGTAATCAGGGAATGTGATCACATTCATGATAACCGGATCCCAACCTGCGCTGTTTGAAAGCACTGTAAAAGACTTTTGACGTGAGAGAAACTTCTTTAGGCAGAAAGTTAGCCTGTTAAGTTTAATGTCTAGAAAGTATATACTGATTTTGTTTGATATGTAACTTTCTGTTTCCATTATTCTTACTCACTATCTCTTAAGTCTTAACCTTTGATGACAAACTTTATGATTAGTGCCCTACTTGAATTGCAGTATGATTGTCAAAAAATTGAGGCTGAGTTGTGGATAAGCCATGGAAAATTGTGGAAAAGTAACAATGAACCTTATTATTTGTGATAGTAAAGTCCGTTATTACTTTTCCACAGTTTTCCACTGTTGGCTGCCCGGGGTCTGAGAGTGGGGGCTCTCGCTGTCAAAATTGCTATGGAAGCCTAATATTGTGGAATCCACAATTTCTGCAGTATAGTAAGTTAAGTAGAGTCTTACTTATGATTGCTTTCACTGTAAATATAGCTCAGTGCTGTGATATTATATAGGAGCTTATCCTCAGTTGAGTCAAACAAGCTGGTGTGTACACTATTCTCTTGGGGATAGCAAACTTGGTATTTCTGTGATTAGCCAGTGATATCACAGGGGAATGCTTCAAAAGGGCTCGGGGGTGGGGGTGTACCTATTGCTGACCTGCAAAGCAAAGTGAAGGCTAACATTGCCCCAAAGAGATTCTGTCCATGGCTAGCAGTTTGGTGGTGTCAGGAAGCTGGTACACATTTAAGCATGAGCAAGCTTGTCTCTCACTGAAGGCAGGAGGGTAACAAGGGGACTCAGTCGTGGGCACCCCAAGAAAGCATCATAACTGTATATGGACTACTTATTAAAATATAATTTGTCCTGTCCTCCTTCTAGCAGATACTTACATCTTAAGATTTGTCATGTTCCTGAGATAACTGCACATCTGACCCTCTCATGCCTTTCTTGAGGGCATCCCACTTAGGTCTCATCTTTCTTGTGGCACGATCTCACAAGTCTCTCCCTCCAGACCAGGGACTTAAGCAGCAGACTTCTGCAATTCATTATGATTATCTCAGCAGGTCTGACTTTAATTAGCACCTGCAGTCCGGTAATTAGCCATTATTCACTAAGCAAAGTACTGTTTGTTGAGAACAAAAACATTACAGAGAAATCGTGTAATACAAATTATAAACAGTTTACTTGCAGGTCTAGCTTACCAAGCAGTCACCGATTTTCCACATGGAGACCCTGATAGAATTCATGTATTTCAGGCCTGTTCTGTAGGGCCTGTCTCTTGTACAGAGTTTTCTATCAGTTCTTGGACAGAGTGGTGAGTGAATTCTCTCCCTAGGTCAGGGCAGTAACTTTATATGGCTTCAGTTTCTCTATCTGCAAGGCCTCTTGAACCAGGTCATACCAGTATATGCTATTTCCCCAGGGAAAAAAACTTCTACAGATTTGTTACCTGCATAAGGGATTTGCATTAATTACCACCCCAGTGATTTTATTTCATTAAGAAACTAATTTTTAGCTTATTCATTGAGCCAGCAATGCAATTATGAGCCCGTCCATAAAGATAAACATAACATTTATAAAGTTGATACAGTGATCTTTGAATAGTCCATGTGCCCCTTGTATCTTCAGAGTAAGATTCTGAGTCTCATGACTTCCCATTTCCTTTTTCAGTTCTGCATTCCAAGTATGGCCACCTTTATTATGGCAATAAGCGACCACATCACTGTACCAGGTATCTTTCCTGATGCCTCAAGACCGCTGCTGTCGCATCTTGGGGGAAAGTAAACTGGTATGGTGTACAGGTAAAAAAGTGGCTGGCAGTACCGGTCCGTACTCAGCTGATGTTAAAGTGCTGCTGTGGCAGGGCTTTAAGGTCCTGGTTAAAGCGCTGCCCCTTTTGCGCCCCACCCTCCCCCCAATCAGTGGCCCTGCCCCAGGGGTGGCACAAAAGGGACAGCAACATTAAAGTGCTGTGGCGGCAAAGGACCATGCTTTAATGTCATTGACCCTTTTGCAACCCCCTTGGGCTGCTGATGGGATGGGGGAAAAAGGAGCAGCTGCCCCGGGGCTGCGATTTAAAAGGGCCTGCAGCTCCGGGCCCTTTAAATCGCCATTGGAGCCCCGGGTGGTGTGGGCCAGGCAGTGTGGATGGGCTACCTGGGGGATGCTGGCCCCCAGCCCGCCCCTTCTTCCCAAGGCCCCGCCCCTTCCAAGAGCTGGAGCTGGCCCTCGTACCGTTAAGTGTAGAATGTTACTTCCATGCCTGGTCACACCCCACTTATCAACATTCCTTTCCTGCACCTTTTTCCTTGCAGCCACTATTCCCTTCCGAAATAATATATTCTTAGCTAATCACCTAACAACCAATCAATCATTTTCAGTGTGTAGTCTGCCTGTTTTACAGTATAGATATTGATTTGATGTGCAGTCAGTCATACAAATGTAATGCTGGAAGGATCCTCAAGAGGTCATATAATCCAGCCATCTGTGCAAAGACAGGACAAAGTAAGCATGGACATTTCTGGACAGGTTTTTGGCTGTTCTTAAACTCCAGTGACGGGGATTCCACAATCTCCCTTTGAAGCCTAGGTCAGTAGGAGAACCTCAAAGATATGGACACCAGAGTTACAAACTGACTGGTCAGTCACACACCACATTTGGAACTGGAAGTGAACAATCAGGCAGCAGTGGAGAAAAATACAACCAGGTACTGTACTGTACCTCTATTGCATCTTAAAGGTAGGCACGTCTGGTCTTTCACAGCACTCTTGTTAAGAAGCTGTCTCTGAGCCTGTCGTCTGCAGTCTTTCCAGGTGCACTATCAGCCTCAGGGGCTAGAACCAGCTGCCTCTGAGCCCCCAGTCCACCCAGTCCGCTCTGAGGAGCATCCTGTCCTGCTCACAGTGACACGGGCGGACAGCTCCTCTGCCACCTTCTAGCAGGACTTGCTGAGCCCCTGCTGCCAGCCCAAGGCAGCCTGAGCAGGGAGAGCAGGAGCAGCACTGGGGTCTGTACCACTTTCCTGTAATCTGTGGGCACTGTTTCCACGCCCCGCCTCCCTTCAGCCCGAAGGGGAACAAGCTTGCACAGGTCACTTCAAGCCCGGGAAAGAAGCTGGCACAGACCGAGCTGCTGATGCGGCAAGGGGCGGGAGCTGCTTCTCTTGCAGCTGGAGCTGAACCTGGCCTGGAGCTTGAGCTGCTGGAGCCATAGGTGCTGACTTCGCGGGTGTTCTGGGGCTGGAGCTCCCACAGGAAAAAAAATGGTGGGTAGCCCCCGATCAGCTCTCCCACCACCCTACCCAGTGCCTCCTGCTCACCTGCGGGCCCTGCGGATCAGCGCAACTCCACCCTATCCACGCCTCCCACTCACCGTGATCAGCTGTTCTGTGGTGTGCAGGCAGGAGGCTTGGGGGGATGGGGGAGGAGCGAGGGCATGACGCGCTCGGAGGAGGGGATGGAACTGGGCAGGAAGAGGCAGAGCGGGTGTGGGGTGGGGCCTTGGGGGAAGGTGGGGAATGGGGGCAGGGCCTGGGGCAGAGCTGGGGGTCAAGCACTCCCTGGCACTTTGGAAAGTCAACACATGTGGCCGGGGCCTGAGCTGCTGCTGGCACACTGCACTCTGGAGGAATATCTCAGTTTTAAAGAACTGCAGCCTGCACCGTGTGCCCACTGATGTGACTCAAGCTTTGTCCACAGCTGCGCTCCTGAGTTTAAGGGGTGGGGAAGGAATGGGCACTAGTGGCAGACTCTTGGCCACTCCCTGCTGCGTGCTGCCTCTGGAGCATGGCAGGCAGTGTAGAGAGCAGGGCAAGCCTTGGGGAGAGGTGGCTGTGGGCTGGGGCTTGTAGCACCAAGCGTACAGGGCAGGCCCACCAGGGTGAGTCCAAAGGCAAGAACGAGGAGTAGGGGAGGGAGCTGCTTTCTAACCAGGCAGTGCCACCACATTCTTCTTTGAGTGCTTGCACATGTCTTTACCCACATAGGTTTGTGTGCACCCTGAGCACAGTTGACAGAATTTTTTTTGTATTCATTGGGTCGGCTATAGTGCCCTCTATGAAGGGCCATCCTGACCCCGTTCCCATTCAGTCCCTTCTTACTGCACGTGATGTTGGCTGGAATCCTTCATTGCTTAGGCAATTCTCTCCTAGTGGTTTTTCATACCCGTTTTAGTGTAAATAGTAGTTGTTATAGTTAGTGGTTAGAGTAGTTTTTAGTAGTTTTAGGTTTTAGATAGCTGGGATGCCTCCGCACTTAACTTGCAAGCTTGTCTACCTTCCCCGTGCTGGGGCATGCCTTGGTTGCCGGGTTTCAAGCCCTGCACTGCTTGTGGTAAGCCTGTGCCTTTGAGCGACCCTCACTCGAACTGTCTCAAGTGCCTGGGGGAAAGCTAGTAGGACGGACCACTGCCAAATCTGCTGGGACTTCAGGTTCCAGACCAAAAAGGACCAAGAGGCCTGACTGAAGGTCCTCCACATGGATGCAGCCTTAAGACTGGCTTCGGAGCTGCGCTTCGACTGAACACTAAGTACCTCAGCTTCGGTGCGGAGTGCTCCTCTAGTGACCCAGGACTCTCTGTACTGACCACCATCCCCGGTTCCTAAGGAGAAGCACCACAAGCAATAAGAGAGTACCAGATTTCTGGTGCTGAAATCGAAGGGAGACAGGGAAAGAGATGTCGGCAACTTCAGTGCCACAGCAAGCTCCTCAGACACCTACAAAAGAGCAACCTCAGTTTAGACAATGCACCAGTCAGTTTGCGGTGTCAGCAACTCCTGAGACGTTCACAGTGGCTAAGGACTTTCTCACCCTACTCGTACTAGGATCCCAAGAGGGTCAAGACTTGGCACCGCTGGTGCCACCTGTGGCAGGAAGCCACACCCTGAACCTCACCCAGTGGCGTAACCGCTATCTAGGGGGAAGCCCCTGTTATCAACCACAAGATCACCTCATCAACCATCTCCGGCACTGAGCAGCACTGCGTCGACCCTGAGCACCATAGCTCAGAGTCTTCATTGGGGGTTGTATTCCCCTCCTCAACATAGCTGACATCGCGGGTTGCCAGGTGGCTGATACCATACCGTTGCCCCGTTTCGCGGTACCACCAGGTGCATAGTCACAGGGTCAATGAGGTTTGACGAGGATAAAGTGGCCCTTTGAAACCCTTAGGGGTTTTCTTTTCCTCAGGGCACCCCCTCAAAGCATTCACACTCTGTTGTTTCAGAGGTGAGAGCACCCCCAACACTGTGCAGGGAGACTCTGGATCCAGACTCCGGTACTGAGCATGGTACCAAGCCTTGGGAGGAAGCCCATTGGGCCACGGTGGACACCGAGGAACCTACGGAGGCTCCGTAGTCTGGCCTAGCCTCCTCATCCTCCTCTCCCGATGAGGCACTAGTGACACCTCTGCAAGAAAATCACAAGGCATACCAGGACTTGTTAAAGTGGGTAACCTCAAATTTGGGTGTCCAAGCAGAAATGGTCAAGGAGGTTGCACAGGACCTCCTGGACATCTTATCACCAGTGGGACTCTCTAGAGTGGCCCTATCTCTGAATGATGCCATCATGGAACCGATCAAGGCACTGTGGCAAACCCCTGCCTCTCTCCCTCTGACAGGAAAGTACACAGAGTGCAAGTATTTTGTACCAGTCAAGGGGTACAAATTCCTTTTTTCTCACCTTCCCCCAGGATCCCTGTTTGTTGTGGTCGCCAATGAGAGGGACTGCCAGGGACAGACGGCTCCTACGGCTAAGGCAAAGGAACCAAAGAAACTGGCCTATTCAGACAGAAGGCATTTTCCACAGGGGGCCTTCAACTCCGCATAGCGAACCTTACTGGGTTGTTATGATTTTAATATTTGGGAGTCTGATGAAATTCAAGGACCTTCTCCCATAAGAGTCCATGCAGGCCAGATCAGTGACCACTGTGGTGATAGTGTGGAAGAGTTCGTGGTTGCAGTCCTCGGGGCTACTTAAGAAGGTGCAACAAACTTTTCAGGACCTCCCATTCGAGGGAACATTGCTCTTTTCAGAGCAAATGGACGATAGGCTGCATGGCCTCAAGGACTCTAAAGCAGCCTTGAAATTCCTGGGAATTTACATGCTGGCAGGGTCAAGAAAGCAGTACAGGCCACAACAGACAAGTCACTACTTCTGTCCACCTCCTAGGCAGGACCAACATAGGAGGAAAAATAGGGGTTTAGATGCAGATCTCCTCCCCCATCTTCATTGGCAGGTCCCACTCAACCCAGACCTGGACACTCGGGATCATCAAAACACTCATTTTGACAAGATGCTTGAGGTTGGCACTGCTATTGCCCCTGCAACGGATCCGTCTACCCCATTATTTTCCATCCACCTTTCCCAGTTCTTGGATGCCTGGACTCCGATCACGTTGGACCGTTGGGTTCTCAAGATGATAGAACTGGGTTATACCATCCAATTTTTATCTATCCCTCCTTCCCACCCCCTCTCTCTGTCCCGCTTCACTGACCCTTCTCACGAGCATCTGTTGGAACAAGAAGTCCAATCTCTCCTTCAGGTGGGAGCCATAGAAGAGGTTCTGGCTCACATGAGAGGGAAGGGCTTTTTACGTACAACAGCCTGAAGCTCTACCGATGAACATAATGATGCTTCAAGAGCTATACACCTTAGCAGCAAAAAGCGTGTTAGTAACCTCAAGCAGAGTACCATTAAAGGATTTTTTCACATCTGCGTTATTTATCCTGTAGTACTTAAGCAGGAAACTTAAGTTTGGATACTTTTTTTTTTCAAGTTGTCATTGTAAAAGCTCATGCCAATACATTTTGCTGCAGCATTTTTTTTTTAGTGCTGTTTGAATGGACATCTAAATGGGTGGGCTTTTGTGTTGGCATTTTTTCATGGATAATGAACACTAAAAAAGAAGCAAGAGAAATTACTTTTAACACAGTACTGTATTTCAATTTTAAATAAAGTACTAAAAATAAAAGCCAATTAAAAAAATAAAAATTTTGTTTCTGTGCTTGTTTCATTTAAATTAAGATGATTAAAAGCCGCATTTTTCTTCTGCATAGCAAAGTTTCAAAGCTGTATTAAGTCAATGTTCGGTCGTAAACTTTTGAAAGAACAACCATAACATTTTGTTTAAATTTACAAACATTTCAGAGTTCTGAACAAACTCCATTCCCAAAGTGTTTGTATCTCTGAGGTTCTACTGTACTTAACTATTCTTATAGTTAGCTTTTTCTGATGTCTATTCTAAATCTCCCTTGCTGCAAATTAACCCTATTACTACTTGTCCTACCTTCAGGGGACATGGAGAACAGTTGATCACAGTTCTTCTCTTTAGAACAGCTCTTAACTTATTTGAAGACTGTTATCAAGTCCCTCCTATGTCTTCTTTTCTCAAGACTAAACATACCCAGTTCTTTTAACCTTTTCTCATGGGTTAGAATTTAGAAACTTTTATCATTTTTTATTGCTGTCCTTTGGACTCTTTTCCAATTTGTACACACTTTTTCTAAAGGGTGGCACCCATAATTGGACACACTACTCCAGCTGAGACCTCACCAGTGCGAGACCAGCAGAGTTACTTCTTGTTTTACATACAACACTCCTGTTAATACATCCCAGAATATTAGCTTTTTTCATAGCAGCATCACATTGTTGACTCATTCGATTTGTGATCCACAGTAACCCCTACATTCTTTTCAGCAGAACTACCCCCTAGTCAGGTAGTCTCCATTTTGTAGTTGTGCATTTGATTTTTTCCTTCCTAAGTGCAAAGTACTTCACTTATCTTTATTTAATTTCATCTTGTTGATTTCAGACCAGTTCTCCAATTTTTAAGGTTATTTTGAATTCAAATCTTGTCCTCCAGTGTGCTAGCAAGCCTCCCGGTTTGGTGTCATCCACAAATTTTATAAGTATATTTTCCAAGTCACTAATGGCAATATCAAATAGTAACAGACCCAAAACAGACACCTGTGGGACCCTGCAAGAAACTCCTACCAGTTTGACAGCAAACCATTGATAACTACTCTTTGAGTATGTGTTTTCAGTTATGCATGCATCTTATAGTATTTTCATCTAAACTACATTTACTTAGTTTGCTGATGAGAATGTCCTGTTAGACTGTGTTGTAAAATCAAGATGTCTCACATCTACAACTCCCCCCGCCCCGCCCATTCACTAGACCAGTAACCCTGTCAAAGAGAAAATTAGGTTGGTTTGGCATGATTTGTTCTTCGCAAATCTGTGTGGACTACTGCTTATAATGTATTATCCTGTAGCTGCTTACAAATTGATTGCTCAATAATTTGTTCTGGTATCTTTCCAGGTATTAAAGTTAGGCTGATTTGTCTATAACTTCCCAGGTTGTGTTTGTTCTCTGTTTTAAAGGTAGGTAGTATATTTCCCCTTCTCCAGTCCACTGGGACCTCACCCATCTTTCATGAGTTTTTGAAGGTAATTTCAAAAATATTTCCAAGATTGCTTCAGCTAGTTCCTTAAGTACTCTGGGGTGAATTTTGTCTGCCAAATTGAATACATCTAACTTATCTAAATATTTTTAACTTGTTTTCCCCTATTCTGTCTTGTGTCCCTTCCCCCTTGTTATTAATATTGTCGAGTATCTAGTAATCATTACCCTTTTTAGTGAAGACTGAAGCAAAATAGGCATTAAACACCTCTGCCTTCTTGGTGTCATCTATTGTTAGCTCTTGTTGTCCGCTTAGGAGTGGACGTACACTTTCCTTTGGCTTTCTGTGGTTGCTAATGTGTATATATAGAAACTCTTCTTATTGCCTTTTATGTCCCTTGTAGGGCATAGTTCATTTTGTGCCTTAACCTTCCTGATTTTATCCTTGCATGCTTGCACTATTCTTTTGTACTTATCTTTAGCAATTTGTCCATGTATTCACGTATTGTAGGATTCCTTTTTGATTTTAAGGTCATTAATCTTCTGTTCCACTTCCGAAAATTTTATAATGCCAGTGAAACTACAGAAAATGGTCTCCTATGTCAATCTGAGAATTTCCAATTTTGAAAACAGATTTTGGCTGTTCGGTATAAAGAAGTGTGTCTTATTTATAGGATTTAATTTTTTTTCGATGGGGTGTGTCAACTACTAACATGGCCAACATAAACTGTTCTTAAAGAACTGTTTTGATGATGTGGTAAAGTTCATACCTTCTAAAATGTATATAATTATCCGTTTAATAAGAATAAGCATTTATTTGAAGTCTTATACATTTATGAACCAAAATAGTGTAATTAATATTGACATCAACCAGCAGCATCCAGAAAGTTCAGTTAAGATAAACTAATGTTCTCCAAAGTATACACAGTCTGAAAAACCAAAGGCACAGGTTGTGTCTAATTCAATTTTTTTATTGTTTTGCGGTATTACTACACCATCAGAGATTCCAAATTGCTCTACAGACTATAATTAACATCCTCATTATTTTTCACTAAATTAATTCTATATCGCCTCCTTTAATTAAGGAATAATTCAATCTTAGAAAGACTTTGTTCACTGTTTAGGAATTAGACAGTAAGTACTGCTGAAAGTAAAGTGATATCAAATGCTCTATTGCTAGTTGTCATAACAAAATTAGTTATTCTCCAATTTATAGTTATTTATAACAATATGATATTAACCGCTCTCTATTTTCCACATATACAAAAAAAAAGTAATGTTTAAAAATAAAAGCTATTGTATTTTCTTACCATATTGATATATTTGGACTATATAAACAGAAGACAATCAAAATCTTGTTTTTATTCATATTGAATTCATTTTTCTTTAAACTTAGCTTGTTTCATGAAACTGCTTATCTCCCTCTCCTCATGAAAATTTCACCTAAAACTCCACTTCTAACATAGTATTTAGGAGAAGCAGGTCCAGTTAAAAAAATAGCTTCTAAAATGTTCAGCTACAACAGAGTGATCAAGTGATCTTACCGTATATGTTGTGCTTCATTACCATGCTCCCCACACTTGTGTCGCATCTGAAATTAGACTGTAATCTTTTCAGGGTAAGGACTGTCTTTATATTTGATTTACGAAGTACCTAGCACACTTCATTGTAAATAAGAGAAAAGTTCAGCCTTACTGAGTGGGGGAAAGGTCTGTCTGAGGTGGAAACCAAACAGACCTCTTCAGGTCATCGGATGCAGACACAGAGGATTGGGCAGGCAACAAGAAGACATCTGGAGGGAATGAGTGTCTCCAAGAAGACATTCTTTGTATGGAGGGATGTTATAAATATAAAGGGAAGAGTAACCAACTTTCTGTATACAGTGCTATAAAATCCCTCCTGGCCAGAGGCAAAATCCTTTCACCTGTAAAGGGGGTTAAGAAGCTACGGTAACCTCTCTGGCACCTGCCCCAAAATGACCAATGAGGGAACAAGATATTTTCAAATCTGGAGGGGGCGGGACAAAGGGTTTTGTCTGTCTGTGTGATACCTTTGCTGGGAACAGATCAAGGATGCAAGCCTTCCAACTCCTGTAAAGTTAATAAGTAATCTAGCTAGAAAATGCGATAGATTTTCTTTTGTTTTTTGGCTTGTAAAATTCGCTGTGCTGGAGGGAATGTGTATTCCTGTTTTTGTGTCTTTTTGTAACTTAAGGTTTTGCCTAGAGATTTCCCTATAACATTCCCTATAAATCAGGTTACTTTTTTTTAACCAGCACAGCCTTCTTCCACAGTTGTGGAATTGTAGCTTTTTGGGCATCTAGTAAGGTGTTCTTAATGATTCCCAATTATTATTCACATTTTTCTGATTGAATTCTTCCTCCCAGCTGATTTGGCTCATAATTGTTTTCAGCTTTGTGAAATTGGCCCTGTTAAAGTACCGAGCATGTATATTACTGGTCTGGACTTTATTCTGCTTGCACGTTATAAGTGTGATCAAATTATGATCTCTTGTACCTAAGCTACCATTTAGTTTTAGTTCTATGATCAGTTCCTCTTCATGTGTTAGGACAAGGTCTAATGTAGAATTCCCCTGTGTTGGCTGCAACACTTTGAGTTGGGAAGACAACTCTTTTTGAGTTAGGAAATTATCATCTATCATGTTTAGAAATTCCAAGGATGTTTTAGTACTGGCAGCATGAGACCTCCAGCATATGTCACTCAAATTGAAGTTCCACATGATCTCAGGTTTTTTTTGTACACATTGTAGATAGGAAATGGTCATCTTGTTTCCAAGTGTGATTTGATGGTCTGTAGTAGACACCAACTAGTACCCCTTCTTCTGGTTTATTTGTTAAGACATGGATCCATAAGCATTCAAGATGATTTTCTTCTGAGTTATCTGTGACTCGCACACAAGTAAGGCCATTTTTGATGTAGAGTGCGACTTCTCCTCCTCTTTTGCCCACTCGGTCCTTTCTAAATAGGTTATCACTGTTGATTTTAACTTTTCAGTTGTGCGAATCACCCCACCTGGTTTCAATAATACCAGCTAGATCAAATTTATGCTCATGAATGAGCAATTCCCATACCTACTGTTTGTTATCCATGTTCATAGTATTAGCATATAGGCAGTTCAGGAATTTCTTCTCTTCATGTCCTTTTTTTAATTTTGTTCTCAAGATCTGTTTTGTGCTGAGTGCTCATATCTTTCGTCTTTTTACCCTCTTCTGTTGCTATTAGTTTAACCCATTCCTGACTACTCTAGCCAGCCTCTCCCCAAGGAGATTGGTCCCCCTTCTACTGAGGTGAAGGCCATAAAGCCTTCTCTCTCCGTAGTAGGTAGACCAATGTTCCACAAAACAAAAGCCCTGCACCCTACACCACTTACCTAGCCAGTGATGAACTTTCTACTCCTCGGGCATTCTATGCCACAAAATAAAACATTCTGTATTTTAAAATGCTGCAAAATTCTGCAAATTGTATTTGTCAAAACAACACTACATAATCACACCAGTTTCAATTATTTTGGTAATTTATTTCAAAATACCTGTCAGCAAGTATGTCTGTAACAATACAGATCCACACAAAAATTCCCCCAGGAGTAGAGCATTAAACCCCTATGACAACCCAGTTCCTGTTTCTCTGCCCCCTTCTCCCCCCACAAACCCCAGAGCCCAACTAGGGGGCCAGACACCCACAACCCCTCCCCCTCAGAACCCAGCCCTGGAGGTCCCCCCAGCCCAGATAACTGCACCCCCTCCCACACCGAGCCCAGATAACTGCAATTCCTCCTTTCAGAGGCCAGCCCCGGGGTCCCTTAGCCCAAATACCCCCAAGAGCCCAGCCCAGATACCACACTCCTTCCCACCCAATCCCAACTGTAGGGCTCCCCCAGCCCAGACACTACCCCCTCCCTCCCAGAGCCCAACTGCAGGGCCCCCTTTGCCCAGATACCCACACCCCTTCCCCGCAGAGACCAGCTGCAGGGCTCCCCTTCCCCCCCAGAGTCCAGCCATGCACCCCAGCCCAGACATCCGCCCTCTACCCCTCAGAGCTTTGGGAAGCAGAGGGAGAAACACCCTGATACTGGGTCTTGGGCTTGTGTGGAGTTTCCCGCATGCTGCTGTCTCCTTCCCTCTAGCTCCCTCCCTCCCCCCCGGCGGTGTCTTTTATGTGTAAGTTGGACTCTGCCAGGTCCAGCAACCCCTAGTAGCAGCCAGCAGCACTGGAGCCCATTTCTGTGGGGGAAAGGAAATTCTGTGTGCACAACATTAATTTCTGCAAAATTCTGCATTGCACAGTGGCACAGAATTCCCCCAGGAGTAACTTTCAGAATCTTCCGCCTTCTGTCGTCTTTTTCTTGTGGGACTGGAAGGATCTCAGAAAAGATTGCTTAGATATCCTCCTTCAACATGTTTTTGAGTTCCCTGAAGTCATCTGCGAGATATCCTGCAACATACTGTCATTAGTGCTGATATGAACCAATACCAATGGATCCTTGCTTATAGATTTCAGAAGCTTATCTAATCTTAGAATGACATCTTGTGTCCTAGCTCCAGGAAGGCAGCACATTGTTCTGTTGTCCACCTGTCCCTTGCAGCATTTTCTTTCGATTCTTTTGACTATTGATTCTCCAACAAGAATAATCTATCTTGGATGATTGGAAAACTCTTTGCAGGTAAGCTTGATTTTCATACAGGTTGGTCTGAGCTGCCATCCACACGTATCCTCTACATTTTATGTTCCCTTAGACCTGTTGGATCTTGAGTTATCATCCATAGCTTCCATGCTCAGGACCTGATATTGATTTAAAACTTCTAACTGTGTAGACTTCCCTGTTCTCTGCTGGCCATAGTCTGCCTAACCTCATCTGTCTCCAACCATGTAGAATGCTGCCATGGCTTCTTGCCTCTGGTGGTTACAAATTACCAGGCCTCCTCTCTGACTTCCTCTCTCACTAATTCCTTTGTGGCCAGCTCCATTCTTCCTTGAATCTGAGGTATTGGTGTTTCATGAATTTGGTTGTCTAGCAACTCTTCAGCTTCTTTGATTCTTAATAGTTTCGCAACTTATCCCTCCAATCCGTTAATCTTTTCTTTCAGCACAACCCCAACTCGCACTTTATGTACAGGAAATGCTTCTATCTTCAAGCAGAAAAGAGCACATGGGACGGGACATCTGTTGTGGGTCACCACCATTCCATCGCTTTTTATACCAAGTTTCCCTTGCTTAGGTAGGCTCCGACCCTGACCACCAAGTAGTGATTAACCACACAGACTTCAAACAGCTGGGCTGATGAAAGGTCCAGGTCCAGGGGCTACAGTCTCATGGCCTTTAGCAAGGCACTGATCAAAGGTTAAGGGCTTACTAATGAAGCCTAACCTAGCCTGAGGCAGTCTCCCTCAGTTTTCCTAATTTTCACACTTTATTTTTTTATTTTGACGTGTAAGCTTGAGAGTCAAGAAGGGAAAACCAGAGTCAATATCTGTAGGGAAACAGCTCTTCCTTTGTTACTTGAATTATGCGTTTCAGTTCCTTCATGACTCCAAATTAGAGATCTTTATAACCTCTGCAAAAAACATAGATTCAGCTACATGCCCTACAAAACATTGGGCTATCCAAAGGTAAGCAATCCAAAACAGATACTTATGCTTCGGTCTCATACCTTAGGCATCAGAGTCAAAATTGGCCTATCCAGCTAAAGGTTTACAAACTGCAAAAGAAATACATCCATGGGACCCAAGTGGGTAGATGGACTCTCCTGCTGACAGCTGCTAATGATTTTTCTTGTATGTGAGAGTATACTGCTCTTGAAGTGCCTTACTAAATGCTATATATCCTTCCATGTTCTGTTCCTGTTCATACTCTCGTTACTTCATCTTGCCATTCTGTTCAGTTTTTCCTTAGTACTTATGTTATTGGAAAGAGGAAAAATTCATAGAGGAATAAAGTGAGCTAAAGTGTAATGTTACAATTTGTATTTCAGTGGTATATTTTCATACTGATGTTAATCATTTTAAATTGTTTCCTGTCTCTTTTCAGAGTGATCTCTGGGGCAGGATACAGTAAGAAATGTCATAATGCACTTAGTGTTTCCTATCTCTCTTAGTTACTTATATGGCCCTCATCACTTTAGTATCTCTGAGTATCTTGTTATCTTTAATGTATTTATCTTCACAACACTCCTGTAAGATAGAGGAATGCTATTATCCTCATTTTACTGATGGTGAACTGAGGCACAGAGAGGCTAAGTGGCATAGCCAAGGTCACACAAGAAGTCTTTGGAGCAGGTTACTGAACCCAGGTTTCACAAGTGCTTGAACTGCTAGAGCATTCTGCCTCTCCTATGATCCTCTCTTGTTTTATTCCTTGCACAGAAATAGAAGTCAGTCAGATCTCTGAAATTAAGTGATTATTTTATGGTTTATGCACTCCAGTGCTGTAGCCAGAAGAAAAACTGTTAGGAATAACACATTAAATTAAATTCTAAAGGCCTTTGCAAGATCTGACTTTAATGATCAGTTTGCTAAATTCATTTGTCCAATCAAATTTCTTGTTCTCAAGGCCCTAAATGCAACTCTGACCTTGTCTATTGTATTTCCTTTGCTGTCTCTGCTCTCCTTGTGATGTTAGCCAGAGCACCCCTTCATCTATTGCTACTCCTGTCTGTGTTTCTTGTTCCCTGCTCTCATGTCTGAAACACCATATAAGTTCCAGTTCACTAAGCCATTATGCTGTCTTCATTCATATTCAATCTAATAACAGTTCTTCCTTGTCATTTTCAAAAACTGTGTTAAACAATTTTTAAATAGTTAATGGAACTGAATATGTAACCCTGGTGCTTCCGCATGGTATCATCCTTATTTTTTAATCCCATTAGGGTATTTACTGTGTAAAACACCTATTTGTTCTATAAAGCACTTAGTATGTTTTCTAGGGTGCTGTATAAACAATAATAAAGGGACACTGTGGATTTAATATAGTAATTTCAATATATTTAGTTAAGAGTAGCTTCAGAAGCTTTACCTGTCTGTTAGCTTGCCAGTTTTTGTCATTTTATAATCATGTTTTCCTTTTAAAAAAAAAATTACCCCCACCCCAAACAAAACCATCTCACACTTCCCTGGTGCAGTCTGAAAGACCCATGCAAAGACAAGGACTAAGTAACTGAGTGTATGTCTACACTATGAAATTAGGTTGATTTTATAAAAGTTGATCTTTAGAAAGCAATTTTATACAGTCAACTGTGTATGTCCCCACTAAGTGCAGTAGGTCAGTGGAGTACATCCTCAATACCGTGGCTAGCATCAACTCATGGAGTGGTGCATGGTGGGTAGCTATCCCACAGTCCCCGCTGCCCATTCTGGAATTCTGGGTTAAGCTCCCAATGCTTGATGGGCCAAAAACATTGTCCCATGTGGTTTTGGGTAGATGTCGTCAGTCTCCCCTCCATCATTCCCTCCATCCTTTAAAGCAATGGCAAACAGTCATTTCGCACCTTTTTTCCTGGGATACCTGTGCAGACGCCATAGCATGGCAAACATGGAGCCCGCTCAGTTCAGCGGTGCTGTTGTGAGCATTGTAAACACCTCGTGCATTATCCTGCAGTATGTGCAGAGCCTTGCTAGGAGATGCCTGCATAAGGATGATTGTGAAGAGGACATGGACACAGACGTTTCTGAAAGCACAGGTGGTGGCAATTAGGACATCATGGCGGCAGTGGGGCAGGTTGATACAGTGGAATGCCAATTCTGGGCCTGGCAAACAAGCACAGACTGGTGGGACTGCATGGTGTTGCAGGTATGGGATGATTCCCAATGGCTGCAAAACTTTTGCATGCGTAAGGGCACTTCCATGGAACTTTGTGAGTTGCTTTCCCCCACCCTGAAGTGCAGGAATACCAAGATGAGAGCTGCCCTGACAGTTGAGAAGCGAGTGGCGATAGCCCTGTGGAAGCTTGTAATGCCTGACTGCTACTAGTCAGTCTGGAATCAATTCGGAGTGAGCAAATCTACCATCGGGGCTGCTGTGATCCAAGTAGCCAAAGCAATCAGTGACCTTCTGCTAACAAGGGTAGTGACTCTGGGAAATGTGCAGGTCATACTGGATGACTTTGCTGCAGTGAGTTTCCCTAACTGTGGTGGGTGATAGACGGAACTCATCATCCCTATCTTGGCACCGGACCACCTTGCCAATCAGTACATAAACCGCAAGGGGTCCTTCTCAATGGTGCTGCAAGCATTGGTGGATCACAAGGGATGTTTCACCGACATCAATTTGTTACCATTTCAATGGTAAATGGGACAAAATACAACATGGTTTTACAAAAGGTAGATCGTGCCAAACCAACCTAATCTCCTTTTTTGAAAAGGTAACAGATTTTTTAGATAAAGGAAATGCAGTGGATCTAATTTACCTACATTTCAGTAAGGCATTTGATACCGTGCCACATGGGGAATTATTAGTTAAATTGGAGAAGATGGGGATCAATATGAACATCAAAAGGTGGATAAGGAATTGGTTAAAGGGGAGACTGCAACGGGTCCTACTGAAAGGCGAACTGTCAGGTTGGAGGGAGGTTACCAGTGGAGTTCCTCAGGGATCGGTCTTGGGACCAATCTTATTTAATCTTTTTATTACTGACCTTGGCACAAAAAGAGGGAGTGTGCTAATAAAGTTTGCAGATGATACAAAGCTGGGAGGAATTGCCCATTCGGAGAAGGATCGGGATATTATACAGGAGGATCTGGATGACCTTGTAAACTGGAGTAATAGTAATAGGATGCAATTTAATAGTGAGAAGTGTAAGGTTATGCATTTAGGGATTAATAACAAGAATTGTAGTTATAAGTTGGGGACGCATCAATTAGAAGTAACAGAAGAGGAGAAGGACCTTGGAGTATTGGTTGATCATAGGATGACTATGAGCTGCCAATGTGATATGGCTGTGAAAAAAGCTAATGCGGTTTTGGGATGCATCAGGAGAGGCATTTCCAGTAGGGATAAGGAGGTTTTAGTACCATTATACAAGGCACTGGTGAGACCTCACCTAGAATACAGTGTGCAGTTCTGGTCTCCCATGTTTAAAAAGGATGAATTCAAACTGGAGCAGGTACAGAGAAGGGCTACTAGGATGATCTGAGGAATGGAAAACTTGTCTTATGAAAGGAGACTTAAGGAGCTTGGCTTGTTTAGCCTAACTAAAGGAAGGTTGAGGGGAGATATGATTGCTCTCTATAAATATATCAGAGGGATAAATACAGGAGAGGGAGAGGAATTATTTCAGCTCAGCACCAATGTGGACACAAGAACAAATGGGTATAAACTGGCCACCAGGAAGTTTAGACTTGAAATCAGACGAAGGTTTTTAACCATCAGAGGAGTGAAGTTTTGGAATAGCCTTCCAAGGGAAGCAATGGGGGCAAAAGATCTATCTGGTTTTAAGATTCTACTTGATAAGTTTATGGAGGAGATGTTATGATGGGATAACGGGATTTTGGTAAGTAATTGATCTTTAAATATTCAGGGTAAATAGGCCAAATCCCCTGAGATGGGTTATTACATGGATGGGATCTGAGTTACCCAGGAAGGAATTTTCTGTAGTATCTGGCTGGTGAATCTTGCCCATATGCTCAGGGTTTAGCTGATTGCCATATTTGGGGTCGGGAAGGAATTTTCCTCCAGGGCAGATTGGAGAGGCCCTGGAGGTTTTTCGCCTTCCTCTGTAGCATGGGGCATGGTTGACTTGAGGGAGGCTTCTCTGCTCCTTGAAGTCTTTGAACCATGATTTAAGGACTTCAATAGTTCAGACATGGGTGAGGTTTTTCATAGGAGTGGGTGGGTGAGATTCTGTGGCCTGCGCTGTGCAGGAGGTCGGACTAGATGATCAGAATGGTCCCTTCTGACCTTAGTATCTATGAATCAACGTGAGATGGCTAGGAAAGGTGCATGATACTTGCATCTTTAGGAATTCTGGGCTGTTCAAACAGCTGCAGGAAGGGACTTACTTCCCAGACCAGAAAATTACCTTTGGGGATGTTGAAATGCCAATAGTTATCCTTGGGGACCCAGCCTACTCCTTGCTCTCATGGCTCATGAATCCGTACACAGACAGCCTGGACAATATTAAGGAGCAGTTCAACCGTAGGCTGAGCAAGTCCAGAATGGTGGTAGAATGCGCCTTTGAACGTTTAAAAGCTCACTGGCGCTGTTTAATGACTAGGTTAGACCTCAGCGCAAGCAATGTTTCCATTATTGTTGCCGCTTGCTGTGTGCTCCATAATATCTGTGAGAGTAAGGGGGAGACGTTTACGGCGGGGTGGGAGGTTGAGACAAATTGCCTGTCGACCAATTTTGAATAGCCAGACACCAGAGCGATTAGAAGAGCACAGCTAGGTGTGCTGCCATCAGAAAGGCTTTGAAAAACAGTTTAATGAATGGCCAGGCTACAGTGTAACAGCTGTGTGTGTTTCTCCTTGACGCAAAACCGCCCCCTTCATGGAATGTACTTCCCTGTAAGCCAATCCCTCTCCCTTCTTCGACCACAGTTAGTAAAGGAAATAGTCCCTATTGTTTTGAATCCATGCATTCTTTATTAATTTTTTTTAAAAAGGGAGATCACTGGCAAGGTAGCCCGGGTGGGGTGGGGGAGGAGGGAAGGACAAGACTGCATTGCTTATTGTAGTCACACTACAAATCAGATGTTTGAATGACAGCCTTCTGTTGCTTGGGCCATTCTCTGTTGTGGAGTGGCAGGGTGCCTGGAGCCTCCCCCTTGCATTCTTGGATATCTGGGTGAGGAGGATATGAACTTGGCAAGGAGGGCAGGCAGGGTTATACAATGGATGCAGGGGCAGTCTCTGCTCTTGTTGCCTTTCCTGCACCAGACGCCTAATCCTGTCCGTTTGCTCCCCCATTAGCCTCAGCATCTCCTCCTGCGTGTTCTTATCACTCTCACTGAATGCTTTCCTGGTCTCTGCCACCAAATGCCTCCATGCATTCAGCTGTGTCCTATCAGTGCGGGAGGACTGCATGAGCCTGGAAAACACGTCATCGCGAGTGCGTTTTTTTTTTGCCTTCCAATCTGTGATAACCTCAGAGACGGAGTTGATACGGGGAGCATAGAAACATTTACACCTGCAGGGGGGATAAAAAGGGAGAGTAAAATTTAAGAATATAAATTTCTGAGAACAAAAGGGAGACTTTCACAGTGAAACAAGCAATTCACAGCAGATAGCACATGTGCTTTAGGTACATGGTCGCATTTTGCTTTTTATATTGAGCACCTGCCGGTATGGTGACATATCACACATGGCTGGGCAACAGAATTCCGTTTCCAGGCAGTCATGGTAAGCCAAAGGGTACGCGGGGTTGGCTTCTTCCGCCTTCATAATACATGGGAATGGTTTCAAACTGCAACACCCTCCTTTGCCATAGCAAGCAATGCCGATTGGGTTTGCCATTTAAAAGGAGGGGCTGCGGTTTTGGGGGTTGGATGTGCAGCACACCCATCCTCCCACCGCGTGGCTATTCTCTGGGATGATCCAGAGAGTCATCTTTAGCCAAGCGCAAACAGCGCAGCATGAACGGCGTCCTTTACTGTTCCCTTACAAAAATTCCCTTATTTCAACTTGGCGACCATGAATGATATCACTCTCCTGAGGCTGACACAGAAAGATAAAGACCGAATGTTACATGAATGTGACCAAAACCCAGGACCATTCACTGCCATGTTTTGTGCTGCAATGATTCCAGACTACTTGCTATTGTCTTGACGTGGTAAAATGTCCTTCCCTGGAGGATGAAGTAAGGCAGCCCTCCCCAGAAACCTCTGCAAAGGCTTTCAGAGTACCTCCAGGAGAGCTTCATGGAGATGTCCCTGGAGGATTCCCATTCCATCCCCAGACATGTTAACTGACTTTTCCAGTAACTGTGCTGGCCGTGAATGCATCCCAATTTTTTAGGGCAAATCAAACATTAAACACAATTGCTTTTAACCCCTATAGTGTAATTACAAATGTGCACTCACCAGAGGTGCCTTCTCCACCTTCAGGGTCCAGGAGCTTGTCTTGGGAGGGTATTGGCTCCAGGGTGATGAAAAGGTCCTGGCTGCCAGGGAGAATGGATTCTCCGCTTGCCTGCTGCGCCTTCTCCTCCTCCTCCTCCTCCTCATCCACAAAATCCTCCTCCATGTTGCATGAGACTCCTCCCTTGCAGGTGTCCACGGACAGTGATGGGGTACTGGTAGGGTCTCCCCAGAATGGCATGCTGCTGATCATACAAGCAGCATATATGGGGCTCTGACCCAGAGCGAACGTATGCCTCCTTTGTCTTATAGTAGGCTTGCCTGAGTTCCTTAACTTTCACGTGGCACTGCTGTGTGTCCCTCGTGTAGCCTCTCTCCAGCATGCCCTGTGCGTTTTTGGCATATATATTAGCATTTCTTCTTTTTGATTGGAGTTCTGCCTGCACAGATTCTTCTCCCCATACAGCAATCAGATTCAGTGTCTCCTGTTTGCTCCATGGTGGAGCTCGTTTGTGATTCTGGGAGTGCCTGGACACCTGTGCTGCTGAGCTTGCCACGCTGACCAAACAGGAAATTAAATTTAAAAGTTCCCCGGGGATTTTCCTGTGTACCTGGCTAGTGCATTGGAGTTGAAAGTACTGTCCAGAGTGGTCATGTTGGAGCCAATACCGTCGAATTGCACAACGCTGCATCTATACTACACCAAATTGGACCCAAGAAGGTCGATTTTAGTGCTACTCCCCTCGTCATGGAGGAGTACAATAGTCGATTTTACGAGCCCTTTAAGTCGATGGAATGGGGTTGGTTGTGTAGCCGCATTGCTTATAAAATCGACCTAACGCGGCTAAATTCGACCTAACCTCGTCGCGTAGACCAGGGCTGAAGTTGATGTACCTTTAACAGTCCTAGTGTACTTATGTGCATCCTATCATCGTTTTCTGGCTTAATTCTTAATGCAGGAAAAGCATTTTAAGCTGTTATCTTAAGCCTGGTCTTCACATAATTTTTGTATCCATTTAATGGAAATACAATTTAGTGATATAAGCACCTTTTATGCTGGTATAACTGCACTCTCACTGGGGAATTGTGTTTACATGTGTTTAGAACTGATAGTTGTTAAATCAGTACAAAAACTGTGTAGACAAGCCATATAGACCACACTGTTTTTGTGATTTGGTTTTATGCATGTATATATATATTCTAAAACATAACCAGTGTTTTCACAAGAATTAAAAATGGCTTGTTTGGGACTTCAGCATTCCCATAGCTCTGCTCACCACTCAAACCAGAACATGAAACAGTGTCTTGTTTTATTTGAGTCTATTGAAGTAGGAAAATGAAACAGCATAAGTGGTTGACAAGTAAATCATCTTTGTAGGAACATTGTAGGATTGTCTAGATGTCAAACACCTGTTTTAAACATTTTTAAATTACCACAAACCGCTTTGATAAATATAACTGTATGCGTGGTTTGAAACAGAATACTTACAATGCTGAAAGACTGTGTGCATAGATTCTTACAAAATGCATAGCTGAAGATCTGACTTTAGTCACATTGGCATACGGGATGCTTCTCGGAATATGATTGGTTTATCTATGAAATTCAGGCACTACATATTGTTTCATATGGTGGGCTTTTTATCGGTTAATCCATATATTGAGAGTCTTCGGAAGTGGTAAAATGCTAGTCTCTTAACCACTCCTTTCTCAATCTTGTGCGGTCAGTGAGAATTTATTTTGTTTTAGTGCCCAAATGCACTAATATTTCCCAGATTTTTTCACTCAGTTTTATTGAAGCCCTGTTTACTGTGTAACATTGTAGAATAAATTAAACAGTTTTTAAATAACATGACAAATCTTGACTTTTCAGACTTTTCTATCACTCATCCTGATGAAGACAATTCACTTAATCAACTTTTTTTGATATGAGGTTTTATAGCTTTTTTTTAAAAGCTCATTACTCTTTTCCCTTCCATTGCCATCCCATCTTTTGTTGGTCAAATGTACATATTTCACATAAACTCTTATTAATACATAATATGTAAATAATGCCAAGTGGCTATGGAGAAACTTCTGTAGCTTATCAGTTGCTAAAAAGCAATGATCCATTGTCTCTCACCTTTTTTGGAATAAAAAGAAATTTATGCACATGGTGATTGTTTGCAAAAGATACTGGTTCCTACTTACATAATCCTCACTTGCCTATTCAGTTCCCTCGGATTCAGTCTGCTCTCATTGAAGTTAGTGATAAAACTCATTAACTTCAAAGGCGTGATCCTGCACCATTTGAGTTGTTTTTAACTGAAACGTCATAGAAAGTTAACTGGCAGCTGGAAACCAGAGCAGACCACTGGCCACAAATAAACTGGTAGTGTTACTCTGACGAAATCTAGCAAAAACAAAATTAATGCAACCAAAAGCTGCACTAAACAAAGACGTCATGTTCTCTGTGTGTTCTTCATCTATGCTCTGAAGGACACCATACTTGGTCTCAAGTGGACTGCCAGCAAGAGTGATTATCTGACCTGCCAGTAGGAGTGATTATCTACAGTTTAGCCAGTGAGCTTCTGATTGTCAGGATTGGGTCAAAGTAGGAATATAATGTAAAGAACAAGAATTCCAGGTCAATTTCTTTTGCAGATTTTCTCCATTGCTGTTGAACCCTATCATCTGACTTAGTTTAGACCCTCTCTTTGATTTTTTTTATAAGAGAATAGATTTTCTAATGCAAAAATCTA
Organism: Dermochelys coriacea; assembly: GCF_009764565.3. Taxonomy (NCBI): domain Eukaryota; kingdom Metazoa; phylum Chordata; order Testudines; family Dermochelyidae; genus Dermochelys; species Dermochelys coriacea. The sequence continues at coordinate 186,849,599 of NC_050069.1, read as the reverse complement.
TGAATTGTCTCCATGCTGGAATTCCTGCCACCTTTATACAGAGTTTGTCTGTGTTGGTCTTATTTTCAGTTGCAAGTTGATCAATTAGTGCTTAGCAATTCATGTCTTTTTTTTTTTTTGTTAATTCTTATTGTAAAAACGCTTCATGCATGGTACTAACAAATCTTGATATTAAAACAGAAATCAAAATGAATAAAAAGGAATATACGTAAATGACAAGCTGATACATCAGGTATTGAAAAAACATTGATTTACTCAAAATCCTGTGTTTAATCCTATGTCTTTCTATTCTGAAAAGTAGAACTGAAATTGTAGAGATCCATATTTATTTTCTGTTATTTTGGTTAAATATGCTCGGTTAACTAGTAAAGTTTTTTTCTAACTGCCAGCCTTGAAAATTGTACGTGGGCTTCATGAATCAACCTGGGTTTTTTTTATCACTGATGGTAAAGGATCTGCGGGGTAAAGCATACCCTACTTTACATTTCTGTTGATGATGCAGCTCACTTTCTTATCTTTGTTGGCTTTACAGGCCTAACAGGAATAAAAAATGGTATAAGCTTTTTTTGGTCATTTAAGCAAGTGAGAAGCTTTTTATTCCTTTTATTTTTAGTTTTTTTAAGATATAACATGCTGGAGCAGAATGGGAGACACAATACAGATCTATAAAATGTAACAGATAGGTATGAAAACAAGAGAAATCAAACACAAATGTGGAATCTACTAACTTAACAGGAGAAGTGTGTATATGCATGTGTAGAACTGATCAATGAAATTGTTTTTAATTGTTCATTTTATTAATATAACTTCATAAGCAAAGTTTTATGAATGAAACAACATTCATTCATAAAACCGGTTACCCAATAACTGGCTAATTGACTTTCACTTTCAATCCAATTGCTGCTTAAATCGCTGAAACTTGCACTGCTTCAACATTGTCACTTCTTCTCACTGTTAGTCATTTATTATACTTGTCTATACTGGAACTTCTGTTCCCTGTTTGCCATTCCTTACACTTGTCCATATTGTAACTCAAACTCCATTTTAACTTGTCCCAAACTCCATTTTAAAATGCTCACTTCATTTTTGCTAAACCCTGCTGTAATCTTATTAGTTTAGTTTAGATGTGTGAATGAGCTATGTATGGTTGATGGAATCAGCCTTAAGCCCCAGCCTGTCCTGATGAAATAAAGTGTAAATACCAACGGCTGAAGATGCTGACAACAGCCCTGACAAAGCAAGAAGAGTCCACCCTAAAAAGAAAAGAACAAAAGTACAATTGAAGAAACATCAAAGCCAGGTCCTAGGCTGAAAGTCACGTCTGCAGTTGATGGGTGATCAATCACACTGAACCCAGAGGCAGCGTGACACAGCAAGACCTAAAGGCTCTGGATTCAAACTAAAGCCTACAAAAAGGATGGGTGAGAGGAAGACTTTGGAGGGTAACATTATGCTGCCAACAGGGAAGGGCATCAGTGCATGCCCAACAGAGACCAAGTTCTTCCTTGTGCCTGGCTTTCCTGGCCAGTTACCCACCACAAGCTATGAACCTAAGCCACGAACTCGAGCTACATTCAGGACTGGTAACTATACAGCAGCTGCAGAACATTTGGGTGTGTGTGTGTGTGTGTGTGTGTACATAGGTATTAGATATTAGTTATTGGTCTTAAATCAAATTGTGTAGTTATAATAAACGTGACATCTTGTCTTGTCCCCTGAAACGATCCTGTGTAGTTTTGTCTGCATAACATATGTGTATGTATATATATATATTAGGGCTGTCGATTAATCACAGTTAACTCACGCGATTTAACTCAAAAAATTAATCACGATTAAAAAAATTAATTGCAATTAATCGCACTGTTAAACAATATAATACCAATTGAAATTTATTAAATATTTTTGGATGTTTTTCTATATTTTCAAATATATTGATTTCAATTACAACACAGAATACAAAGTATACAATACTCACTTTACATTATTTTTTATTGCAAACATTTGCACAGTAAAAATGATAAAATAAATAGTGTTTTTCAATTCATTTCATACAAGTACTGTAGTGCAGTCTCTTTATCATGAAAATGCAATTTACAAATGTAGGGTTTTTTGTTACAGAACTCCACTCAAAACCAAAACAATGTAAAACTTCAGAGCCTAAAAGTCCACTCAGTCCTACTTCTTATTCAGCCAATCGCTAAGAGAAACAAGTTTGTTTACATTTACGGAAGATAATGCTGCCCACTTCTTAATTACAATGTCACCTGAAAGTGAGAATAGGCGTTCGCCTGGCATTGTTACAGCTGATGTTGCAAGATATTTACGTTCCAGATATGCTAAAGATTCATATGCCCCTTCATGCTTCGGCCATCGTTCCAGAGGGCATGCTTCAATGCTGATGACACTCATTAAAAAAATAATGTGTTAATTAAATTTGTGACTGAACTCCTTGTGGAAGAATTGTATGTCTCCTGTTCTGTTTTACCTGCATTCTGCCATATATTTCATGTTATAGCAGTCTTGGATGATGACCCAGCACATGTTTGTTTTAAGAACACTTTCACTGCAGATTTGACAAAACGCAAAGAAGGTACCAATGTGAGGTTTCTAAAGATAGGTTTCAGAGTAGCAGCCGTGTTAGTCTGTGTTCGCAAAAAGAAAAGGAGTACTTGTGGCACCTTAGAGACTAACAAATTTATTTGAGCATAAGCTTTCGTGAGCTACAGCTCACTTCATCGGATGCATACTCTTGCATACTCTTGTACCTTGAAACTGGAGACCACGTTAAAACTCCACAATTTCTGCTTAACAGCAGGTATCAAACCTGAGGTTTCAGATGTCTCCAATAAAACATTATTAGCATATAAAGCTAATTTATTCTCTGAGCCTCTAATTTATGTGCCAGGAATGCCACTCTTGTTCTTAGTTATCCGTGCAAAGAGTTCTGTCAATACAGCAAAAAGAAGTGACAAAGAATACTCTTGCCCAGTTCCACTGTGCAAAATAATTAATTTGTTTTAGTGCCCAAACAATAAACTTGCTTATGGAGTGTTGTGTAGTAACTTAGTCTGGTGCATTATATCGTCCAGATTTGTGCTTTGAATTGCCCCCTTTAAATAATTCAACAACTTGATTAAAGACTTTTCTTCATATTAGGGACCTTCAACTGAGCTCAATGGATCATTCCGGCTGACCTCTTACATTGTGTGCCAGTTGATGCCTTGAAAAGAACAGGTCTGATCTCTGTTCACCAATCTAGGTAAGATAGGTTCTATCCTCGTAGCTGGAACTTTGGCAAAAATCTTATCATTCAAGTTAAGAATGAAATGAGTTGAAACATGCAATGTTGTGGAAATTACAGGCTTGCTGTAGCTGTTCTGTGAGCCACAGTAGGCTCATAGCACTGCCCAGGGAGACTGCTGTAATTTACAGGCCATCAGGGTTATCAGAGTTACACTGTGGGCCTTTCCAGCCCTCACCACAGCCCAGGATCGTGAGGACACAAAGGTGGTTTGAAGTCACCTTAGCTCCTCTACCCTTGGGCTGTGAGTTCTGGGCTGCTCCTCTTAGAGGCACAGCACAGGATCTCACCCTATGCCTTTTTTGAAAAGTAACACTTAAATGGATGGCCTCTAATAATAAGTTCTATGACTATATTTTTAGAAAGCATTTGTGGGAATTTTCAGTTTTTTATCTCTGCCTTAATGTGTTCCTTTGAATCTTTTTTTCTAGAGGCAGTACTAACTAATGAATTTCCCTCTTGGAAATACTCTCATGAGCTTCCCAACCAATATCACTGGAGGCCATAGGTATTGGAAGTGGGGGTGCTGCTGCACCCTCTGACTTGAAGTGGTTCCATTGTATACAAGGTTTACAGTTTGGTTCAATAGCTTTCAGCAGCCCCACTATAAAAATTGTTTCAGTACTCCTGTTGGAAGCTTCTAAATTTTTTTAGTTTAAAATATATTTGAGGTTCTTTTCTAAAATCACTATCTTTGAGCAGTAGGAAATCAAGTATACCTAATTTTTGCCGCTCAGTTTTTCTGACCTGTCTGAAGTTGGATTAAATACTGCTTTTGAGTTGTATTCCAGTGTGTTTTTACTTGTGAAGTGAACAAATTTGAAAAACCATTAAAAGTCAGTGGAGATGGGACCTATTATAATGCCTTTTGTGCTCAGCTTTCAGACTACAGCTGCACTTCAGCTTTGATCTGCTTAACTTGATGGGTTTCCATTGTGTGTAGAATTGATACTGCATTCATTTCATATATATATATATATATGTGTGTGTGTATATATATATGTATATACACACACATACACACAGCATTTCTGATACTCTGTACTTGGTCATAAGATGGACTGACCAGATGGAGTATTAAATCCTTTTCTCAAATATATTGTTAGAGCTTTTGGAACTTTAGATGTTAAAGCTGTAGTTACTGTACATATTGAGGTTTAATGTTACAATATACATTAATTTTATGAATAAGCAAAAACATTTTAGGGCATTGTAATGTGGAGCTCTGTACTCTTTAAAAGCAGTATCTGAGCTATAAATACAGACATCGGTCTTACAGTATAAGGAAAAATTGATTAAAACAAAGGCGATATATTTTATATCAAAGGGTGAATTTTGTTTAAGTCAAAGCTAGATACTATTGGAAATCTTCTAGAGATCCTTTTTTTATTATTATTATTTCTAGCAATTTTTTTTCTTTATATGAAGTTTGTAGCACCTTACTGTTTTAGCAAAAGAGAGGAAAGGTTTATCTAATGGAGAGATATTAGAATTGAAAAAGGTACAGAGAAAAACAACAAAAATGATTAAGGGTATGGAACAGCTTCCATATGAGCATAGATTAAAAAGAAGAACTTTTCAGCTTGGAAGAGAGACGACTAAGGGGGGATATGATAGAGGTCTGTAAAATAATGTGTGGTGTGAAGAAAGTCAGTAAGGGAGTTCTTCGAGTGCTTGCTCACGTCGATTCCATTCCTGGTGTGTGTGCGCCAAGGTGCACAGTCATCTGAGATTTTTGTCTCAATGGTATCAATAGGGTCAGCTGTGGTGCCCCCTGGAGTTCTGTGCCCATGCGTCGGTATATTATGCGCCACCGGCCCTACGCTCTCTCAGTTCCTTCTTACCACCTGTGACAGTTGGTTGGAGTGCCTGGTCTTGCATAGCAAGAGAGTTAGCAGTTCTTAACAGCCCATTGTTGTTCTCTTTCTGTTTAGTTTTAGGTACTTAATTAGCATTTTAAGTAAGTGTTAGTTGTTAGTTTAGTGGTTAGAGTCCTGCATGGGACTTCGCCTTGGAGTGGAGAATGCTCCGTTCCCCAGGCTTAAGCTGTGTTCGTCATGCAACAGGCCGATGCCTATCAGTGACCCTCACAGCAGCTGTCGAAGTGCTTGGGGGAATTCCATATAAAAGATAAGTGCAGGATTTGTAAAAACTTTCATCCCAGAACCAAAAGAAGAGGGACATCCGCTTGAAAACCCTCCTGAGAGCCGTTTTGGAAGCCTTGTGGGGTACCGGTGATGCCAGTTCCATACTCCCTGTGGCCGACTCGGACAAACCGCCAGCACCGGGCTCGGAACACGGTGAGGAATCCACTGTGGGGACAGCTCAACAGGCACAAACGCCCAAAGAGCCATCTCCAGAAAGAAAGGGCGAACCCTCCCTCCTGTTGGAGGCTGTACTGTGCCCAGTGTCGGAGCCTTCCCGACTGGATTCCGTTCCTAGCACCTCAGCATTGGTGCAGAGCACCCCGCCGGCACCAGGATCCTACTGGCACCGTCCCCCCTTTCCGGTGCCCAAGAAGCAGCCAAAGAAAAAAGGCTCCCTGGCACCGTCTAAAGAGGGGAAGGGGACTTTGGGCAAAGGACCCAGTTCAGGCCACGTGCCTGCCCTGGAGCTACAAGGGAGTACCGTTAAGATCGGACCCTCTAGCCCAGTCAAGGATCTGCCTCTGACTCCTGGGAGTGGTAGGGGATATCCTGGCTTCCACAGGGACCTTCGTTGTCTGGGATGGCCCAAGCAGCCAAAGACCTGGTGGTCCTAGCGGTAATGCAAATGTTGCGCCAGGTGCTGGAAATGGCTAAGACCCTGCAGCCCAATGGCAAGCCGGTCATGGGACCTCGCCAAAGGGCAGGGGAGTACCATTGATCCCTGGATTGCAGGCATTCATCCCTGTCCCCATAGCCTAGGACACCGGTCCCATAACCCTGGTCCCTGGCTAAATGGCATAGGTTTCTGGCACTGCACTCTCCTTCCATGAGGTATGGATCTCCAGAATTAAGGCACTAATCCCCGCACTCCTGGTAACAACCAGCCTCCTACCTAAGAACACCTTGGTGCAGATCTATTACCCAGGAGGTCTCCTAGGCGCCGATCATCACTGTTGTGGGACTACTCACCATTGCGGCACTGATCTCTGCTGCCTCGATACCACTTGAGGAATAGGCGGCAATCCCCGCCCTCTAGACATTGGTCTCTGGAAAGAGTTAGTTGGCATATGCAGGCCTCCACAGCCCCACCGTTGTCACTGGAAGGGGACTGGTGTGAGTTGGAGCCGGGGTTCAGCCTTTTGCTAAGGGGGTACAAATCCCTGTTAGCCCATGAGATCAGCATGACGCCAGCGGCATGGCAGCAGAGACAGTGGCCTACTCAATGGCTGTCTTGGAAGCCTTTGGGGGGGAGGGGTACCGGTGATGCCAATTCTATATTCCCATCTCTCCTCTGTGACCGCCTCGAACAAACCGCCAGCACCAGGCTCGGAACATGGTGAAGAATCCAGTGTGGGGACAACTCAACAGGTGCAAACACCCAAAGAGCTGTCTCCAGAAAGGTAGGGGGAACCCTCCCTCCCCCCGTGTTGCCCTCATCATCTTCGCTGACGGATGAAGCGGTGGCCGGGCCCACCCAGTCTGGCAGTCCCCCCGACGACTTTAAGGAGCACCAGGCTCTCCTTAAAAGGCTGGCTATCAACTTGAACCTTGAAATCAAAGAGCTGGAGGAGCAATCAGATGACTTGTTCAAAGTCATATTGTCCTCCACCCCGGCCCACATTGCACTACCTGTCCACCCAGGGATCCTAAAGATTGTTAAAACACTGTGTCAGACCCCATCTTCGATTCCACCCACGTTCAAAAGAGTGGAAAAGAAGTATTTCATCCCTGCAAAGGGGTTTGAAGATCTCTCTATGCACCCACCAGCGGAGTTGTTGGTCATGTCCACAGTTAACGAGAGGCCTTAGACAGGGCCAGGTGAGTGGAACATCAAAAAATAAAGATGCCAAGCAACTAGACCTCTTTGGCAGAAAGATTTAGTCGATGACCAGCCTACAATTCCGGGTATCCAACCACCAAGCCCTGTTGGGCAGGTACAATTTTAATTTATGGGACTCCCTTATGAAGTTCAGGGAGGCCCTTCCACAGGAACTGGCCCTCAAGTTTGCCATGATCCTGGTGAAGGGTGCCTTCCAGATGGCCTGGGACACTACAGACTCAAGCACCGGGGTGGTTGCCTCGGTAGTGGCCATAAGGCCAGCTCTTGGCTACAGTCTTTGGGTTATCCCAATAGATGCAGGCCACGATCCAGGAGCTCCCGTCTGAGGGCGCGGGGCTCTTTGAGCTCACTGACGCAAGGCTGCATGGCCTGAAAGATTCCCGGGCCACCCTGCAGTTGTTGGGCCTCCACACTACAGAGCAGGCCAGAAAGCTGTTCTGGCTTCCTCCTCCTCCATCTCGGTCCTGGGGATCTTCCCAGCAGGTGTCCTACAGGAGAAAGCACAAAGGCAAAGGGTTTAAGCGCCACCGCCCTTTGTCGTCTTAATCACCGGCTCAGCCTGGCCTTTTGAAACACCACGGGGGCCAGAGACAGTTTTTTGAAGGTGTGACTGGGGACAGTGCCCCAGTCAAGTACCTGGATCCACCCTCCTGTTCTTTCCTCAACCACCTACGCCCCTTCCAATTGGCATGGTTGTAAGTGACATCAGACGGTTGGGTGCTCAACACAGTATTCTTGGGCTACACCCTACAGTTCTCGACTGCCCCTCCCTTCCCCCTCCTCTTCAGGGACCCTTCTCACAAGCAATTTGCTCAGGAGGTGGAAAATCTCCTAAGGCTGCACGCGGTGGAGGAGGTCCCTCGGGATATGAAGGGAAAAGGATTCTACTCCCGGTATTTCCTAATCCTGAAAGCAAAAGGGGGCTTTTGGCATTCTGGACCTGCGTTGCCTCAACAAGCATTTCAAGAACTTGAAGTTTTGCATGATCTCCCTGGCCTCCCTGGATCCAGGAGACTGGAACGCTACCCTCAATTTGAATGATGCATTTTTCCATTTTCCCAGGACACAGCCGGTTCCTGTTTTATGTTTGGCCAGTGCCATTTCCAATTCACGGCACTGCTCTTTGGTCTCTCGTCAGCCCCAAGAGTGTTCACAAAGTGCATGGCACCAGTGGCTGCTTACCTAAGGTGTCGGGGTGTTCAAATTTACCCGTACCTCAACAACTGGCTGATCAAGGGTCGGTCTCGGCATCAGGTGAGGCGGCACCTTGGGCTGGTTTGCTCCACATGTTGCGATCTAGGTCTATTCATAAATGAGAAAAAATCAAAATTAGTTCCGGTGTAATGCATAGAGTTCATAGGAGCGGTTCTTGACTCTACTCGGGCCAGGGCCTTCCTCCCTGAAGCCTAGTTCCGTGCAATGTCAGACCTAGTCTCACATATGCAAACCCACTCTCTCACCACCGCTCACATCTGTTTGAGGCTGATGGGCCACTTGGTGGCCTGCACTTACATGATTTGGCATGCACGGCTCCATCTCAGGCCCCTACAGGCATGGTTGGCATCGGTCTATGTTCCCAGCAAACACAACGTATACCAGTTAGTCAAGGTTCTGGACCACATACTGTTATCACTTGCTTGGTGATTAGACCTGCATTAGCCTGGCCTGTTAAGATTTCCTACCTCATATAAAAGGATGGTTCAAGTTCTGATGGCCAATACTGCCACCATGTTCTATACCAAAAAGCAAGGTGGAGCCTGGTCCTCAGCCCTTTGCCAAGAAGCCATCAGCACTCCTTTCATCTCGTGGCCGCTGACCTCCCGGGGACTGGTATACTCTGGCAGATCACCTCAGCAGGACTGTCTTGTCTTGCCACAAGTGGTAGCTCTATCTTGAGTAGTCAGCATCATTTTCCAAAGGTGGGGGACTCCCAGGTGGACTTGTTTGCATCCAGGCACAACAGAAAGTGCCATGCTTTCTGTTCGATTCGGGGGAGCTGACAGAGGCACCCTGTTGAACGTTTTCCTGCTCCTATGGTTGGAGGCTATGATGTATGCCTTCTTTCCAGTGTCATTAATTCACAGAGTTCTCATGAAGATCAAGCAGGACAGAGCAAAAGTAATCCTCATTGTACCAGCTTGGCTGCGCCAGCACTTGTTTGGTACATTGCTGGACCTGTACCGGTAAGGAAGAGTCAGTGTAAAAGTACACAGTGTTTTGAAAGTGCATAAAGGACAAAGCCTTTACTTTGAGGAACTCAAATAGAACTTGAACAAATTTAATATGTATTAAATTCAGATGCAAGATGGCATGTAAACTTCTAGTGATAGCATCAGATTTGTGAGGCTTCATGAATGATGTAGATTTTTATGGCAGGATTAGAAGGCTACAAAAGAAATTACTTGGTGTTAGGAATTATAAAGCTCTACTAGTCAAAAGGGCCTTTAAAATCATTTTAAAGCTGCAGTGTGGTAGACACAAATGTAGAGGTTAGAGAGAACTGGACAGAGGGAAGGAGGAAAAATAGGAGAATAAGCGGAAATGAGAGTAGCTTTTGCCATGGTTGACTGTTGACTTTGAGCACATTGGATTCTGTTCATTTCACGGAGTCTGTTGCCGTCATTCCCAAGACTTTATTTGCTATATTTTGCACTTGAGCTAGGTGAAATTACTTAGACTCTGTTGTTGAGAAGGAGATGGCATTAATTGCCTAATTTGGCATTCATTCCACAAACACAGTGGGAGAGGGAGTCCCTATTTAGGATAGAGATTAGCCAACTCCAAGAGGCCTGGAACCTGATCAGACGCTTACTTGAAGTTAATGAGGGCTTTTCCATTGACTTCAATGAACTCTGAATCAAACATTTATAGCAGTATCTGCAGAAACAAATTTCTGTTAGATTGGTCAATAATACAGAAGGCAGATAATTGACTTTTCAAGATGATATGAATGAAATAAGCAAGAAGAATGGAAATCTTTTCGCTTAATATTTCAAGCAAAAAGAATGGCAGTGGATAAATTATGGTATTGGTGAAATGACTCATAGCAATTATAGCTAAATATGTCAATGGTATCTCATGCTATCAGCTATAATACATAACAGTTGGATAGCATTTTACATCTTCAGAGTGCTGACAAGCATTAATTAATGCTTGTAAAGAAAAGATGAGGTATGACGCATATATTCTATTGTTGCCATTATTTAAGTTGTCTGTTTCATGGGGACAACTTGGCTGACTTCCAAGGATGGTAGAAAAGTTGACTTCATCAGATAAAACTAAAAACTTCTCCAACTGAAGGTTAAATCAAAGAGAATCTCCTTGTAATGCAAAGCAACTCCCTGTAGAAAGTTTTCTCCGCTAAAATAATGGCCAACTGCCAGAGGAAAAAGAAATAAAAGCCTAACTGTATGTTTGCCCTTTGTGTTCTTTCCTTCTTTTAAAAGAGAATATTGATGTATTAATGTGGGCCATCATAAATAGTGAAACATTAGGACAAACTATTAGACAATTCAAAGTAATGGGATCTACAAACTCCTTTCCCCTTCACCTGTTCCCAGATCTCTGTATAATATTACCTATGACAAAATGAATAAGACTAGTATGAAAGCCAAAACTCTCCTCCTCCTCTCCCTTCAAAACAAGAGTGCCCCAAAATGGTTTGTCACAGCCCTTTATTTTTTGATTAGATAGAAAGTGAAGGCAAATTTACTGAAATAATTTGGAAAACTGTTTTGAAATGTGCATGTATAAATCTGAGACCTTTGAAATCCATTCACATGGTGTTGGTATTTAGTTTTATAAAGTGCCTTGAAAATGGGTATTCCAATCACAATAAATATTGTCAAAAATGCTTCTTTTGTAAAATGCAATTCATACCTTACAAGGGTGCTCATTCTTCTGAGTTTACATGGTAAATGGATCTATTTTAATTCATGTATATTTTTATGTATTGACAGGTTTCAGAGTAGCAGCCGTGTTAGTCTGTATTCGCAAAAAGAAAAGGAGTACTTGTGGCACCTTAGAGACTAACAAATTTATTAGAGCAGAAGTGAGCTGTAGCTCACGAAAGCTTATGCTCTAATAAATTTGTTAGTCTCTAAGGTGCCACAAGTACTCCTTTTCTTTTTATGTATTGAAAAATAGAATGTGTTCAACTGTGATAATGGAATATCAGGAAAGACCATTTTGAAACCTGGGTGTCTAAAATTAGGCATCCAAGTGGCATTTGTAGATCCTGTCAACTTCCATGGGTATTGAACTGAACATTTGGCAACTTATTTATGTTCCTAATTATGGGTTTAGGTGCCTTGATTTAAGCTTCAAAGTTTGAAAATGTTGGTCAGATTTTTTAGATCATTTTTATTAGTAATCATTTCTTCACCAACAAATCAGCTGTATTTACTCATCGGTGTTAAGATTTTAGTACAAGATGATACTGGTAGCAAGTTAAGATTTTCATAATTTTGATAATAAAAAAGGTTGATGGCCTCGTTAGCAGCTAATGTTTTTTAACTTTGCTATATATTCTTGTGAATGATTGTTGTAGAAAATAGTTTTGGAAAAGAATCTGCATTTTTGTGCTTACACCAATATCCTTTCCTTCCCTGAGAACATCCCCTGAGCTGTCTTTATTGATATTTGGAACTTGTGTTCATCTTGCTAGTGCAAATCTCCTTCAGAATTGAACAGTTAGAGTATGTAGGTTTACAGAAATGGTATCGTGTTTAGATAGTAATGGTGAATACTGAACTCCTCCTGTGTCATTCTTTCTTATAGAGTAAATCTAATTTTTTTAAATGATTTGAATTTTACAGGCTTAGTGAGCAGTATATGACCTATTAGAACACTGGACTGTTTTTCTTCAATAGTATTTAGATTTTTCAACTGGGGGCTGATCAAAATTAGCATATGTATCCTATTTCCAAATGATTGTTCTTAGTCAGTGTATATATAACTGTTGTCAGCCGATCCAATACAATTTTGTAGTATTGCAGAGTTAAATGTAATTTAGCTTTATATGTAACTTGAATTTTTTCCTATGATTATGAAACTGTGAGCCTGTATATTAGACTGGATTAGTAATAAAACACCAGCATAATTTGATTTTGTTCCTTTCCTTCATAGAATATTTTCCTTCTTGGATATTGTTACTTTGTGCCGATGCGCGCAAGTTTCTAAGGTACAGTATTTGCTTTACTTGGGTCATTTTGTGCATTGGGAAGGACTATTTTATTAATTACCAGCAAAAAATGAGCTTTAGATCAGGCTCTTAGAAATCAAAGGGAATCTTACCATTGACTTTGATGAGCAATGGATAAGAAACTGAGCACCCAATCCTGCAATCAGATATGCAGAGTTTTCTCTTAAGGAGTGGTGGGGTTGGGGCAAGAGATGTACAATGATACATGCTTTGTATCTGCAGAAAGAATTAGGCCTTTTTTGTCATAGTGGCATTTGCTATTTAAAGTCTGTGACTTTATAACACTATTTTTCAGAAGTATTTTGTGCTTAAAGTCCATGTAGCTCTGTTAATATTCAACATATGTTTAAGAAGTGTATCCATGGTGTTTGCCAAATGCTGAAGGTAGTAAGTAAATATACTACTAGTAGAGAAAACGGCACTCATGTGAAGACAATTGAAAAGGCATATGTAAATACATCTTTATGTTCATCTAGGTGGTTTTGCTTGAATGAAAATGAAATAGATTTTATTCTTACATGAAGTGTGTACAAAAACAAACCTTATATGCAACCAAACTACCATAGTGAACTTTTTTCTGTATTATTTCAAAAGCCAGGCTTTCAAATCTTCACTTCACTTTTTTTTTCAGTGAAATTCAAAACTTTTTTTTTCTAATTCAGAACATAACTCTCTTATTCCTGCTTCCATCCCACCTTGAACTGTGATTTAATAAGCTAAGCAGCATCAATCTTGGTCAATAGCTCCAGCTAAAACCTAGGGTGCTGCCGAAAATAATGCTGATGAATCAGTACATGGTATTCTTCCCTCTGAGTCAGTATTGAACTGGTTGGGTAACCACGTGTCCCAGCAGTTTCTATTGAAAAGGAACTCCTTTTCACTTTCTAGTCTGAACTGTTGTGTAGAGGTGATGTGTGCTGTTTAACAGTTGCCATGTTTCACCCCAGTGGTGATGAAGAAATTTATGTGCGTGTATGTACTATATAATGAAATATGGTCCAAGGGGGGTGAATGCCTCCATTCCCATGAAAATAGAGGGGGTTCAGAAGCCAGCATCTAGCAGAAGGCTAGGGGGTGGGGCTTTGTGCTGGGAGAGCAGCTGAGCCCTGCTTAGGGGGTGGGGCTTCTGACTAGGGGCCCTATAAAGATAGCCAGCCAGTCGTGCAGCGGCACAGACAGCTGCAGCGGCACAGGAGCTAGCAAACAGAGCTCTAAACAGGGGAGTTTGAGTGGGAGTTCTGTTGGAGGAGAAGGTAGTTGTACTTGGTTTTGTATTTTTAGTATTTGTGTGCGTGTGTAGGGGTTTTGTGCTGGGAGAGCAGCTGAGCCCTGCTTAGGGGGTGGGGTTTCTGACTAGGGGCCCTATAAAGGTAGCCAGCCAGTCAGGCAGCGGCACAGACAGCTGCAGCGGCACAGGAGCTAGCAAACGGAGCTCTAAACAGGGGAGTTTGAGTGGGAGTTCTGTTGGAGGAGAAGGTAGTTGTACTTGGTTTTGTATTTTTAGTATTTGTGTGTTTGTGTAGGGGTTTTGTGCTGGGAGAGCAGCTGAGCCCTGCTTAGGGGGTGGGGCTTCTGACTAGGGGCCCTATAAAGGTAGCCAGCCAGTCAGGCAGCGGCACAGATAGCTGCAGCGGCACAAGAGCTAGCAAACGGAGCTCTAAACAGGGGAGTTTGAGTGGGAGTTTGGAAGGGGAGTTTGGATTGTGGTGCTTGTTTGGGGTTTGCTTTTGCTGGGGGGTGTGTGGTCGTCTTGGTGTGGCTTGTGTTTCCCAGATTAACAGGATTTAGGTGGGAAGGAGATGACAGATACAGAGGCAGCTGTGGGAGTGACTCCTGTAGTGAAAGACACATTGAGGATGACTGGATGTGGAAGCTGTGGTATGTACATGATCCTGGAGGGGGGAACCGGTAAAAGTTTTTTCTGCATGAAATGTCGTCTGATAGAGCTGATGGAGGAAAAGATCCGAGGTTTGGAGATGCAGGTGGAAAGTTTGGTTGAGTTTAAGAAGGGGTTTGAGCAGATGATGGAGCAAAGATATGAGGTATCTGAAGGGAAAAGCTCAGACTCACAGATGGAAGCAGGGCTGGGGAATTTTGAGGAGAGACTGGGTGAGGAAAGTGGTCAGTGGAAACATGTGACTCAAAGAACCAGGCAGAGAAAAAGACGGGCTAGTGAAGGAGAAATAGAGCTTAGGAACAGGTTTGCAAAGTTGAAAAATGAAGAAGGGGCTCAGCAGGTACTTGTTGAAGGTGGAAGGGTAAGGAAGAAGAGAAGAGAGGCTAGTCCTATAGAAAAAGGGGAAGAGTCAAGGGAGACTACACCAAATATGAGCCCCAGGAGGATACAGGATGGGTTGAAGAGGATTGTAAGGGAAAATAGGAATGGAAAGAACTTGCAGCCAGAGGGAACAGGGGAGAGACTGGAGAATAGCACTGTCACCAGGAAAAGGCAGGTCTATGTGATCGGGGACTCTTTATTGAGAAGAATAGACAGGCCTGTAACTAGAGCTGATCCTGAGAATAGAAGGGTGTGCTGTCTTCCGGGTGCTAAGATACGGGATGTAGACCTGAGGTTGAAAAGGATCCTAAAGGGAGCGGGAAAGAATCCCCTATTGGGAACAAATGATACAGCCAGATTCTCGCTGGAAAGTATCAAGGGAGACTATGCTAGGCTGGGGAAGACACTTAAGGAAATTGAGGCTCAGGTGATCTTTAGCGGGATCCTTCCTGTTCCTAGAGAAGGGCAACAAAGGTGTGACAAGACTATGACTGTCAACAGATGGCTTAGGCAGTGGTGCTATAAGGAGGGCTTTGGGATATATGGCCACTGGGAGGCATTCACGGACAGAGGTCAGTTCTCTCGGGATGGACTTCATCTGAGTAGAGAAGGAAATAGACT
Source organism: Dermochelys coriacea (assembly GCF_009764565.3). Lineage (NCBI taxonomy): Eukaryota > Metazoa > Chordata > Testudines > Dermochelyidae > Dermochelys > Dermochelys coriacea. Next base: position 186,834,209 of record NC_050069.1, on the reverse strand, counting down.
TCTAGGATCGAGGCTGGCACAACTGATAGAGAGCTTTAAACTAGGAATTGGGGAGAGATGGATGGGAGATGTCCAGAAAATCTCGACGCCAGATTTTAGCATTGAGAGGGAAGAAGATGAAGTAAGAAAGGATACAGCCATGGGTAGGAGAATGTATATAAGGAGCGAGGGCGGTGTGGATACTAGTCTAATAGGTTATACTGGCTGTAGAATGACTGTGCCTAATAGGGTACAAAATGTGAGCGAGTCCAAACAGAAAAAATTAAGATGTTTGTACACCAATGCGAGGAGTCTAGGTAACAAAATGGAGGAACTAGAGCTACTGGTGCAGGAAGTGAAACCAGATATTATAGGGATAACAGAAACATGGTGGAATAGTAGTCATGACTGGACTACAGGTATTGAAGGGTATGTGCTGTTTAGGAAAGACAGAAACAAAGGTAAAGGGGGTGGAGTAGCATTGTATATCAATGATGAGTTAGAATGTAAAGAAATAAGAAGCGATGCAATGGATAAGACAGAGTCCGTCTGGGCAAAAATTACATTGGGGAAGAAAACTAGTAAAGCCTCTCCTACGATAGTGCTTGGGGTGTGCTATAGACCTCCGGGATCTAATTTGGATATGGATAGAGCCCTTTTTAATGTCTTTAATAAAGTAAATACTAATGGAAACTGCGTGATCATGGGAGACTTTAACTTCCCAGATATAGACTGGAGGACCAGTGCTAGTAATAATAATAGGGCTCAGATTTTCCTAGATGCGATAGCTGATAGATTCCTTCATCAAGTAGTTGCTGAACCGACTAGAGTTGATGCCATTTTAGATTTAATTTTGGTGAGTAGCGAGGACCTCATAGAAGAAATGGTTGTAGGGGACAATCTTGGCTCAAGTGATCATGAGCTAATTCAGTTCAAACTAAATGGAAGGATTAACAAAAATAAATCTGCAACTAGGGTTTTTGATTTCAAAAGGGCTGACTTTCAAAAATTAAGGCAATTAGTTAGGGAAGTGGATTGGACTGAAGAACTTATGGATCTAAAGGTAGAGGAGGCCTGGGATTACTTTAAATCAAAACTGCAGAAGCTATCGGAAGCCTGTATCCCAAGAAAGGGGAAAAAATTCATAGGAAGGAGTTGTAGACCAAGCTGGATGAGCAAGCATCTTAGAGAGGTGATTATGAAGAAGCAGAAAGCATACAGGGAGTGGAAGATGGGAGGGATCAGCAAGGAAAGCTACCTAATTGAGGTCAGAAGATGTAGGGATAAAGTGAGACAGGCTAAAAGTTGAGTAGAGTTGGACCTTGCAAAGGGAATTAAAACCAATAGTAAAAGGTTCTATAGCCATATAAATAAGAAGAAAACTATGAAGGAAGAAGTGGGGCCGCTTAACACTGAGGATGGAGTGGAGGTTAAAGATAATCTAGGCATGGCCCAATATCTAAACAAATACTTTGCCTCAGTCTTTAATAAGGCTAAAGAGGATCTTGGGGATAATGGTAGCATGACAAATGGGAAGGAGGATATAGAGGTAGATATTACCATATCAGAGGTAGAAGAGAAACTGAAACAGCTTAATAGGACTAAATCGGGGGGCCCAGATAATCTTCATCCAAGAATATTAAAGGAATTGGCACCTGAAATTGCAAGCCCATTAGCAAGAATTTTTAATGAATCTGTAAACTCAGGAGTAGTACCGAATGATTGGAGAATTGCTAATATAGTTCCTATTTTTAAGAAAGGAAAAAAAAGTGATCCGGGTAACTACAGGCCAGTTAGTTTGACATCTGTAGTATGCAAGGTCCTGGAAAAAATTTTGAAGGAGACATTAGTTAAGGACATTGAAGTCAATGGTAAATGGGACAAAATACAACATGGCTTTACAAAAGGTAGATCGTGCCAAACCAACCTAATCTCCTTTTTTGAAAAAGTAACAGATTTTTTAGATAAAGGAAATGCAATGGATCTAATTTACCTACATTTCAGTAAGGCATTTGATACCGTGCCACATGGGGAATTATTAGTTAAATTGGAGAAGATGGGGATCAATATGAACATCAGAAGGCGGATAAGGAATTGGTTAAAGGGGAGACTGCAACGGGTCCTACTAAAAGGCGAACTGTTGGGTTGGAGGGAGGTTACCAGTGGAGTTCCTCAGGGATCGGTTTTGGGACCAATCTTATTTAATCTTTTTGTTACTGACCTTGGCACAAAAAGTGGGAGTGTGCTAATAAAGTTTGCAGATGATACAAAGCTGGGAGGTATTGCCAATTCGGAGAAGGATTGGGATATTATACAGGAGGATCTGGATGACCTTGTAAACTGGAGTAATAGTAATAAGATGCAATTTAATAGTGAGAAGTGTAAGGTTATGCATTTAGGGATTAATAACAAGAATTTTAGTTATAAGTTGGGGACGCATCAATTAGAAGTAACGGAAGAGGAGAAGGACCTTGGAGTATTGGTTGATCATAGGATGACTATGAGCTGCCAATGTGATATGGCTGTGAAAAAAGCTAATGCGGTTTTGGGATGCATCAGGAGAGGCATTTCCAGTAGGGATAAGGAGATTTTAGTACCGTTATACAAGGCACTGGTGAGACCTCACCTAGAATACTGTGTGCAGTTCTGGTCTCCCATGTTTAAAAAGGATGAATTCAAACTGGAGCAGGTACAGAGAAGGGCTACTAGGATGATCCGAGGAATGGAAAACTTGTCTTATGAAAGGAGACTTAAGGAGCTTGGCTTGTTTAGCCTAACTAAAAGAAGGTTGAGGGGAGATATGATTGCTCTCTATAAATATATCAGAGGGATAAATACAGGAGAGGGAGAGGAATTATTTCAGCTCAGCACCAGTGTGGACACAAGAACAAATGGATATAAACTGGCCACCAGGAAGTTTAGACTTGAAATCAGACGAAGGTTTTTAACCATCAGAGGAGTGAAGTTTTGGAATAACCTTCCAAGGGAAGCAGTGGGGGCAAAAGATCTATCTGGTTTTAAGATTCTACTCGATAAGTTTATGGAGGAGATGGTATGATGGGATAATGGGATTTTGGTAAGTAATTGATCTTTAAATATTCAGGGTAAATATGCCAAATCCCCTGAGATGGGATATTAGATGGATGGGATCTGATTTACTATAGAAAATTCTTTCCTGGGTATCTGGCTGGTGAATCTTGCCCATATGCTCAGGGTTTAGCTGATTGCCATATTTGGGGTCGGGAAGGAATTTTCCTCCAGGGCAGATTGGAGAGGCCCTGGAGGTTTTTTTGCCTTCCTCTGTAGCATGGGGCATGGTTGACTGGAGGGAGGCTTCTCTGCTCCTTGAAGTTTTGAACCATGATTTAAGGACTTCAATAGCTCAGACATGGGTGAGGTTTTTCATAGGAGTGGGTGGGTGACATTCTGTGGCCTGCGCTGTGCAGGAGGTCGGACTAGATGATCAGAATGGTCCCTTCTGACCTTAGTATCTATGAATCTATGAATGTATAAGGTATTCTGCTCCTCTCAGGACTGAGCCAATAGTTTGTAAAGGTTATAAAGAATTTTGGAGTTGAAATCCTCTATATAAATACATTTATTTCAGCGTTCCCAGCTCTTTCTTTTTATTCTTTGACGAGAAGGAGCTAAGTTTTAATTCGTCTTCTTTACATACAGCTCTAATAAAAATAATTTATTGAACAATGAACTTACTAAAATTGCTTTAAATGATGAGGTTAAAATTCTGCCATTATACTGTGTATGTGTGTGGCTTTCATTTAAGTCAATGTTCATGCACGTATCCACGGGCAGAATTTGGCCCTTACAGTCTGAAAACACGCAATCCCAGGATTTAAAAGAATCAGTCCAGTAAAATCTGTTTTTAGCAATCTACTTTTTCATAAGCCTCACTTTTGATTTTCATACAAAATAATGCATTCTGAAGGAATACTGTGTCATGTCTGTGATTTCAAGACACTCATACTATAGTGATGAGGGGAGGGCTATATAAGTACCTGATAGAGAAGATTTATTAAACATATATATGTTTTTTCTAGGCATGGAATGTCTTGGCTCTGGATGGAAGTAACTGGCAAAGAATAGATCTTTTTAACTTTCAGACAGATATAGAGGTTAGTACTATAGTTGTTTTTTTTTTTTTTTTGGTCTTTACATGGGATGTTAAAAGGATAAACTGTCTTAGTTATCCCAGAGACCTTATTCACAGTATAAATATCTCGGTCTTAAAATACAAGATGGTAATGCTGTGAAGGAACAGATAGAAAAAGCAGATATTTGTAGTTGGCTCACTTTTTACCTTGGAATTGTATCTGAGTTTTGATCTTCAGCTAAGTGACAAATAATTTATTTACTTTGGTTTAAGTAATTCATGTGCACACATTGTTCACAAAAGGTATAGGATTGACTGTTCTGGAGACTTAAGACTTCTGTTCATAAAACAGGTATCATACAGACAGTGAAAATGTCCCTCTAAGGTTCCTCAGTCTTGACTGAGACCCTCAGAATTACTTCTGGGAGTGAGAGGGTAGTTTAATTTCCATGTCTGTTGGCTCTCTGGCTCCCAGCTGAGAGCGCCATTTACAGTACAGACCCGTTTATGCGCGGATGTCGGGAGTCAAGCTGTCACGACTGCATGTTAACAGATTGCAGGTTAAGAGGACCATGCTGAAAAAAGTGTCTATGATTCACTAAGAAAAAAATGCCGTTATTTTCTGCTCTTTCTGGCTCGCATTTTTTTTCTTTCTTATGAAGTCTGTCATTTGCTGCAGATGAATGATTTAGATATTTTCCACATTTTGTGCCATCATAAATCTTACAACAGTTTCTACAGCACTAAGAGCTTCTGTGGGCGAAATTTTGACCTTTTCAACGACATCCTCGCCATCACTTTCGCGGTCTGAAGTAGCCTTGCAGCCCGTTAATATTTCTTCCTCGGACAGAAATTCTGAAGTTGGGCAATCTTCATCCATCTCCAGCCGCTTGGTAATGATTTCCAGCAACATATCCAAACTAAAATCTTTTATCACTTAAAAGAGAAGTTTACCTTTATCCTCTTTAGTTTGCGTGCATGTTTGTAGGATGTCTTCTTTCAAAAATCCTTCGAAGTCTGGCTCTGAATCAGTGCCACTGCTGGAGTTTTCCAAGTCTGAGCCATCTTTGACAAAAAAGGCATCACTGAGAGCCTTCATCGTCCGAAACATTTTTAACTAAATAAATAATTTCCTTCATGTTTAACTGTTTCAGGAATTCAGAAATGCCTGAAGACGTGCATGACACAATCGCCAAAATCAGTTCCCATTGATAATTGTTATTAGAATTCTGAATAATGCCCTGGTCTAAAGGTTGAATTTTTGATGTTGTGTTGAATGGTAGGTATAGCACTCAAATTTTCCCATCACTCGATACCAGTGATTTGGCTGGAGGATGGGCTGGACAATTGTCAAATAGCAAAAGTGCTTTGGCTTCGAGTTTCTTCGACTGCAGATGTTTACAAACAGCTGGAACAAAGCTGTTGTGGAACCAGTCATCGAAAACGTGTCTTGTCATCCAAGCATTTTTGCTGTTAGCGTATATTACTGGCAGTTTGGCTCTGTTGAGGTGATTAAAGCATCAAGGGTTATGAAAGCGGCCAACGAGAAGAGGGGCAAGCTTATGGCTGCCCATCTTATTACTACAAAAAAGAAGAGTCACACGATCTTTTATCTTTTTAAATCCAGCTGTTTTCTGTATCTTGTAATTAAAGGCTAAAGTCTTATCAGGTAGCAGTTTTGCAAATAAAGGTGTTTCATCACAATTACAAAGTTGTTCTTCATGGTAGTCTTCATTTTGTAAAATAGATTTTTAACTCAGCGGGAAATGCGTTTGTGGCCGATTCATTGGCTGATCGGCTTTCTCCAGAAATCGATACCTGCATTATGCCATGATGCTTTTTAAAACGAATTATAAATCCCTTGCTGGCTTGGAATGATTCATCCCCCGTTAAGTTTCCAAATTTTGTCGCTTGGGCTTGAAGAATTGGCCCACTTAGCGGCATTCCTTTCAGCCTTTCCTGAGCAAACCACATGCGCATGGCTTTGTTTATTGTGGGTTTTGCTGAATAGCGCGCACGTTTTCGCTTAAGCCCCGTGGCAGAATCGATATTTTGTACAAAGCCATTCAGTTTAGATTATTTTTTTAGCCATCCTCAGAGAGTAGATTCGGCAATCCCAATATCTTTTGAAACTTTGACCTGGGTTTCTCTGCTATTTACTTGATCTATTGCAGCTAGCTTTTCTTCTACAGTGTAGGAACACTGATGCTTGCCCTCTGCCATTATATTAGGCCTATGGTTAAAATTTTTTAATGTATGCAACAAAAAATGACCTTTTTTGAATGTTTTTAGTGTTGAGAGAAATTTAGGAACCAATCCCATGGAAAATTACTTCACTGACCCATTAATGGTATATTTCCTGAGTCATACTAGGAATTAAAACCCAGAAGAAAATAGTTTCATTCTCCTCTGGCATTCTTGCCCCATGTTTAAATTCATCTTATATGAATAAAATCTATATGGTGATCTTTGGATAAATTTTGCTAAACATTGCTCAAACATACAAAGCATAGAAATTCACTAATTTAACTTAGTGGTAAATTCTGTCAACTTTGAAACTTCATTGTCAGCTTCTTTTTGGTACTTTAAAAGCCCGCACTAGATGTTGGTTATTATGAGGCTCTGTACTGAAGCGGAGAACAGATTCCAGAGCCTGCAAGCATTTAAACGTATCTGTACAGGTTGGGAGGGATTAACTGCTACTCCTGTTTATTCGCACATAGAAGGCTGAAAATATTTTTGTTTCTTATTTGCTGAGCAGTAAAAAATGTATTTTAGAACTATGAGCTTTCTATCTGATAAACGTATCTGATGCTTGAAGGTTCTGGGTTTTAGAAAGATAGTCCTGGATTATTATGCTTTTGTTTTGGGACATATATTTTTCATATGCTATAGTTTTTCTAATTCTTTGATTATATAATGGATTTGTAGCATAGTCTATGTGCTACAAGGCAGTATTGTGTTCTTGATGTGTCCTGGGACAACCATGTTATCACCTGGTCGCAGGATGTAATTGATTTTCAGTATAGATTATCCCTTTATCATTTAGATTTAGAACAATACAGTGGCTGCTATACTTTGAATTTCAGCTCAGTAGTAATTTAAATTTACCTTTTAATTCATTTATTCACTGTTTATCTAAGGCACACTAAAAAACTTTTTAAAAGTAGTTTTAATAGAATATTAAACAGACACTCACCCAGGCCCAGTGATCTCAGAAGAAGTAAAAGAGCTCTTTCAATGTCTTTCCATCTCAAACAGCATCTGTTTGGATTACTGTGTTTGAGGACCACAAATTGCAAAGTCCCTGTAGACACGATCTTTTGTTCAGCATGACTTCACAATATGCCCTTGTTGGCATCATATACACCATCAAACAATATCAAAGACTTGAGTCTGCCATTGGGTTAAGATGGTACACTGTTTTGTAATGTATAAAACAAATATACATATTGGTCTTGTATACACAATACCAGAGGAAAAAAATAGACTACCTTACCTTTATAAGTGTCTGTTTTAAGGATTTATCAATCTTATGCCAAAGAGTGTGTGCTGGGGTGTGGTGCTGAATGCTAGCTGGCGATGGTGAGGGAATTGCACTTCGCTGGTCTCATAAACAAACATCAGGAAAAAAGTAAATTTAAACTAATGCGCCAAAATACCTCATGTTTTATTCAGGGCATTTAATTCTTAATGCTGAAACTGCCTGTCTATTTTTAAATACATTTTCAGACAGTGACGGATTAGCCACTGGGTCAACAGGGCCCGTTCCCAGGGGCCCCGGCCAATTGGGGGCTCTGGAAAAATGGGCTCACCTGCACTTTGACCCACTCAGCCTGCCTGGCGCTCCTGCCAGGGAGTGGGGGGAAGCCCCCTGTGCCCCAACCCTGCTCCCTGACAAGAGCGCAGTGCAGGTGTGGGAAGTCCCCGCGCCCCAACCCCACTCCTCGGCAGGAGCATTGTTTGGGCGGAGCAGGGCAAGTCCCTGTGCCCCGACCCTATTTCCCTGGTGGGGGGACTGCAGGCAGAAGGAGTGGGGAGGGGTCACCACTTGCTCTGTCTCTGGGCCCCACAAAAGCTTAATTCACCTGTTTGCAGATCATCGCTGCAGCATAGTCTTTCAAAAGGGCCTTAATTCATTCTCTAAGCTTGTGCCAAGCAGATTGACTAAGATTGATTCCACTAAAATTGTGGAAAAGAATAGAATTATCAGACACACAGCTGAACACGATATGTTGGGGAAGAGTCAGCATGGCGTTTGTAAAGGGAAATCATGCCTCACCAATCTATTAGAATTCTTTGACCTCCGTGATTTGAGCCCACAGCGTCTGGGAGCTACAAGGCCCCCTGTTGCCCGTGGTGGCTGGGAACTGTGGGGACCCCAAGCTCCATGCCGCTGCAGCTGGCAGGGTTGCCTCGCAGTTCCCAGCCACCGTGGGCGGCGGGGGTGCCCCGAGCTTGGAGCCACAAGCAGTGGGGGACCCTCTCGAGGTGGTGTGGGGACCCCCCAACTCCCCATTTTGGCATGCATGTTTTTAGTAAAAGTCACAGATAGGCCACGGGCTTCCATGAATTTTTCTTTATTGCCCGTGACCTGTCAGTTACTTTTACTAAAAATATGCATGACAAAAACTTAGCCTTACTCATAAATAAGGATACATTTTAGTCACAGATATTTTTAGTAGAAGTCATGGACAGGTCACGGGCAGGAAACAAAAATTCTTGGACCATGACCTGTCCATGACTTGTACTATATACCCCTAACTAAAACTTTGGCTGCGGGTGCTCTGGGGGAGCATCCAGGAGCTCCGCAGGTTTTGGAGGAGGTGGCCCAGAACCACCTGCTGGTGCTGGGGGCAGGGGCAGGCTGTGGCATGCAGCCTGGGACCCCTGCTGGTGCTGGGAGGCATGGTTGGCAGGGCTGGCAGGTTCCCTACCCGACTCCATGCAGCTCCCTGGAAGCAGCCGGCATGTCCCTGCAGCTCCTAGGGGGAGGGAAGGCTAGGGGGGCTCCGTGTGCTGCTCCCGCCACAAGTGCCGTCTCCGCAGCTCCCATTGGCTGGGAACCGCAGCCAATGGGAGCTGCAGGAGCAGCGCATGAAGGCAGGGGCAGCATGCAAAGCCTCCTGGCCCCTCTGCCTAGGAGCTGCAGGGACATACTGGCTGCTTCCAGGGAACCCCTCTCTGAGGTAAGCATTGCCCCGAATCTCAAGCTCCTACCCCAGCCCTGAGCTCCCTCCCACAGCTAAACTGCTGCTGCTGGCCCAGGGGCTGCCTGAGCCCCAGAGCCAGTCACACTGGCTGCTGCAGAAGTCACGGAGGTCATGGAATCCGTGACTTCCGTGACAGACACGCAGCCTTCCTCATAAATATTCTGGAAAGGGGCATAAATAGAGAGGTGACGAAGTTTGAAGACAGTACAAAATTACTCCACATAATGCAGTGGGGGTGTAGCTGTGTTGATCCCAGGATATTGGAGAGGGAAGATGGGTGAGGTAATATATTTTATTGGACCAACTTCTGTTGGTGAGAGAAACAAGCTTTCAAGCTTACAGAGAACTCTTCTTCAGGTCTGGGAAACTGACTCAAAGTGTCACTGCCAAATACAAGTATTTAAACAGACTGTTTAGCATAAGCAGATAACTCACATTTCAAGGGATTATTCAAGGTGAAGAGGCCCGTTAACACTCCTCCATTTATAGGGAGGAAAGGAAAGGGAAGGGGAGAGACACAACTGGGAGTGGGAGTTGTTAGTGGGTTACAGTTTGTTGTAGTAAGTCATAAACCCAGTGTCTCTATTCAGTCTATGATTTTTAGTGTCTAGCAAAGTTATGAATTTAAGCTTTCAGGCTCATCTTTTGAAAGTGTTGTGCAGGTTTCCTTTTAGGATGAGGACCGATAGGTCAGGTACAGAGTTATCACTTTATGAAAAGCGTGCACCCACAAGTGACACTGTTTTTGTCTTTTATCAGTTTTCTGTGTGAGTTCATTTGAGAGCATAGTGATTGTCTGGTCTCACCCACATAATTGCTATTGGGGCAGTAGTGCCCTGAATGAGGCCACCAAATGCTTTGATAAGGATGTGTTGGACCCATGTGTTGGATCTTGAAAGGTGTATGTGTGCGGGGGCGGGGCTGTTGATCATTGTAGCTGTGGAGATATGTCTGCAGGGTTTGGTACCACTTTGAGTTGATGTGTCCCGCTCTGGGTGGAGCTTGCTTCTGATGATGAGTTTGGAGAGATTAGGGGTTGTTTGAAGGCCATACTTGATGCAGACCCCATCCTGAAAGAAAATTTTCCCTGAACCCCCTCTTCTGAACTGTTCACCTTAGAAAAGAGACTAAGAGGGGATATGCTAGAGGTTTATAAAATTAGAAATGGTGTGGAGGAAGTGTTATTACCCCTTTACATAAACCCCCCCCAAAAAACAGGGGTCCCCCAATGAAATTAATATACAGCAGGTTTAAAACCAAACATAGGGAAATACTTCACACACTGCACAGTAAACCTGTTGACTTGTTTCCAGAGGATATTGTGAAGGTCAAGTTTAACTGGATTCAGAAAAGAATTAGAGAAGTTCATGAAGGGTATGTCCAATCAATAGCTATTAGCCAAGATGGTTAGGGATGCAACCCCATGTTGTGGGTGTCCCTAAACCTCTTGACAGCCAGAAGGTGGGAATGGTCAACAAGGGATGGAATCACTAAATAATTGCCCTGTTCTGTTCGTTCCTTCTGAAGCATCTGGGCATTGGCCACTGTTAAAAAACAGGATAGTCCACTAGATCAATTAGTGATCTGACCCAATATGGCCATTCCGATGTTTTCTTGTCTAAGCTTTTGTGTATCCAGATTGGGTAGTTAGACACACCAAATTTGTGCAGACAAATATGGTTTTTACATATGCAAGTTTAGTCATGAAAATTCATGTGCAAAATTTCAGGTAAGTCTTTAGAATACATTTTTGAAAGTTTGTCCCACAATGCAGTAATTATAGCTATTCGTGTTAAAAATCATGTGGATATATTTAAATTTGTAGATCCATAATCTATACTTTGAGGCCTCTAATGAAGTGGTAGTGTATTTCAAGAAGAACTGTATGTTTTCCTTTCTCTTATCTGAAAGATATTTTCAATACAGAATCAATAACTGATGCAACATATTTTTAATAACTTTCATCATGAGGCAACTTTTAGTATGAGGTTTATAATTCAATTTAATTATTGTACACAATGAGCACTCTGGGGCCATGTCATTATTACCCATTGGTTCACAACTCTGTGGCCAACCATATACAACTTAGTTGGTAATATTTTGAACATTCCTAAAACAGATGGGTTTGGAAAATTTAAAATATATTTTATTTGTGCATCTTTTAACTTTAGATTAAATCTGAAATATTATTGTTCTGGAGTTTTTTCTTCAATAATTACATGTTACAGTTGGCATTTTTGCATTTTCGTGGTTTATGTATCTACACTATATTCCGTTTATTTTGGTGATGTTTTTTCTTCTTTTCATTAGAGGTAATTAGCTTCAGTTAGGAAGCAGTTGTGACTAATCAGAGCCTAGCTTAAAAAATCACAGCATCTCAGGAAGTGTATTATCAAATTTAGATGGTCGTCTTTACTCTAGAAATCATATAGAATTTAAACATTCTGGTACTTAACAATGAGAAATGGTGCCTCATAACAGAGCAAAATGTTTTCACATAATGTTAGCCAGTTCATTTGGATTTAGCAGTGAATAATAAAATATTGTATTTGGGGAAGTTGTATGTTTGCCCGTATTTCAGTATAACATCCTTTCAAGATAGAGAAGGAACAAAAAACCTTTGTGTATTTGACCTGCTCTAATTTTAAAATGTTTTGTTTTTAAAAATGCTTGCTTTTCTTGTGCACTTAAGTATCCATTTGTTTAATAAATAAAATGATCAATTTTGTAATTATATTTATTTTGGCTTCTGTTTTTATTAAAGTTTTAATTGCTCCCTTAAAATTATTCCACTTCGTAAGTATTTAGCAAAGTGGTGGTGTGGTCAAGAATATATAATGCTTCTGCCTTTTTGTATAAACTAATGTAGGGGTTCTCAAACTTCATTGCACCGTGACCCCCTTCTGACAACAAAAATTACTACACGACCCCAGGAGGGGGGGACTGATGCCTGAGCCCACCCGAGCCCCATCACCCCAGGCGGGGGGCCAAAGCTGAAGCTCTAGGGTTGCAGCCTTAGGCAGGCAGGGGTGCCTGTAACCTGAGCCCCGCCATCCAGGGCTGAAGCCCTTGGGCTTTGGGGCTTGGACTTCAGCCACAGGTGGTGGGGCTTGGGCTTCAGCCCTGGACCCCAGCAAGTCTAACAGCAGCCCATGCCCATTAAAACAGGGTTGCGACCCACTTTGGGGTCCCGACCCACAGTTTGAGAAGCGCTGAACTAATGTATCCCCGTCCCCCCCTCACTAAAAAAAAAAAAAAAAAAAATCAGGGTGGAAGAGAGGGGTGTAATACCATAATTCTCTGTAAGGGGCATTTTTTAACGATAATGCTATTTTCAGTCTGCATGTTGAATCATGCCATTCATTTGAGAGACATAAATAAATAGTGTTCTGGGGCAAATGCCTGTAAGTTTAGAAATGCAGAGAGGTGTATAAAGTATGTGTATCTTTGAGGACTTAAACCTAAGCTTAGCAGTAATAATCAGATTTTGTAAACACAGGTGTGAGCCCCATAGTTAAGCTGACCTAACTCCTGGAGTAGATGCGGCTAGTCAATGGAAGGATTCTTTTGTTGACCTAGGTACTGCCGCTTGGAGAGGCAGATTAGCTACAGTGAAAAAATCCCTTCTGTTGCTGTAGGAAACGTTTACTATGTGGCATTACAGGAGCATTGCTGTAGTGCCTTAGCGTAGACAAGGTCTTAAATATATAAATGGGATGACTAATGGGATGAATAATGTGCATTAGTGTTTGCAGGATTGGGGCCTAAGTGTACAAGTATCTGTTTCAAAAAACTTTGTTTCAGTAATATATTACCATTGAGTTTTGCTGAAGCAAATAGTAGTTCTTTTCACCAGATTGCCTGAAGTCTCAGTCCAACATCACTTAAGTGAGCGGGAGTTTGGTCATTTACTTCAATTGGAGTTGGTACAAATCTTTAGTGAGCAAGTACTTTTTTCCTATATACTTTAGAAATCTCTTTCTGGAGGAGGATGGCAGGGGTGGGAAGTCAGCATTGAGATTTCATATTTGTTTAGAATATCAGATGTGTCAAAACAGCATTTATTAAAACTTTATTTGTATATGGTTTAAGGGTCGTGTGGTGGAAAATATTTCCAAAAGGTGTGGTGGGTTCCTGAGACAGCTTAGTTTGAGAGGATGTCTTGGTGTTGGAGACTCCGCTTTGAAGTAAGTAATCTATATACAACTTGATTTAGACATCTTTGTACAAATCTTTCTGACTTAGTGTAATCATTCAATGTGAATTCCAGTTTGGGCAGAGAATAATTAATGTTTTCTTGAAATTAAGTAATGAGAAGAGTGAGAGATCATTTTTAGTTTTTCCAGCTATTACTGATTTTGAATCTTTTAAATGCTTAACAATGGAACATATTTTTGCTGACTAGCTGTTTGCACCTGAAAAAAAAAAAAAGTTTTCTGGAGTAAGTATTCAACAAATTTGTGGTGAACAGTTTATTTCTTTCCTTTTCATGGTCTTAAAAGATAAACTGTTTTCTCAGTAGAAGCCTTGTTGCTTTTAAATAGCTAAGCCATATATAGAACCAACCAAATTTTCTTTTCAACATAAAAACAAAAAGTTGGCAAGAAACAATGCATTCTTTTTTAAAATGAAAAACCCATACTAGTAACAGAATTTCTTTATAAAGAGTAGGGGAAAAAGCAAGAAGCAACAAAATTTTCTGTTTCAAATAGAAGATGCTCTGCTTTGTAAAACAAAGTTAATGCTGGAATCAGTCAAAAATTTCCTATTTAAAATGAAAAATTATGTTGGAATCAATAAAAATATAAAACTTACAACAAAAATCATGTAGTACAAAACAACATCTTTTAAGGAAAAAAGCCATGTTTTATAAAAGGAAAGGAAAAGACCTAACGTTAATATTCTCTATGAAGATGTCTGGAAACCTTTTCAACCTTTACAACTGTTTTAAAAACTGAATAACTTTATAATTTACTAAAATATTCTCAAGAGGAAACCTTAGTTTTTCCTTTTTTTTTTTCCAGTGAGAAGCTCTTATCCTTCTGGAATAACTTACTTTACATCAATTATCTGCACTGTAACTTTGACATCCTAGTGTGCTTCCATTTGGATGAGCAGTGAGGCCCATAGCAGAGAAGTGAAATGGGCCATAATTTCATTTAAGAGCACTTAAATAACTTCACTGAGTCTCTTCAAATCCTGAGGCTGGTTTAGTCTTTTTTCAAATGTTGGGATTTGTTGAGAGAATCAGGTTCCCTACCATCCCTGCCCCTTCCCTGTTATGAATACTAACAGTGTTGACATTTATAACTGTTTATTTGTGGTTCAGATTACAGGCAGGTGCTGAAAAGATGTATGAGGTTATACAGATAAATTAAACAGGTACACAGAATATTCATGAGCTTATTCAAGTAAATGATGCAAACAGGAAATAACAGAGTTAGATGACATGGTTTACATACTGGTGGCCCGCGAACACTAGTGTTTCCACGGTGACTACCATTGGTGGAGCTGCACTGGTGACAGCAACTAATAGAAGAAGGCTATAGTCTATATATACTCCAAGTCAGAGAAAATCCAATAAATAGTAAGTGATCTAAGCTTTCTTTAGGGAAATAGTTAGGAAGTGCTGTTCTGTTTTCTGTTTCTGATCTGCTTTCTCACTCCTTTTGTTTTACCATGCTTGTGTTAAAAATAATTCCCAGTCACTGAAAGAGATGTCAGATGCATAAATATTGCTTAGTTGAGGTACCTCTATCAGAAAATCCACACATGGGTTTTGCAGGACACAGTTTTCCCAATAGCTTTACTATTCCTACAGCTTATTGCAGACTGGAGAAAATGTTGAGAGTAATCTACAGATGTCTCATTTGTCTCATAAATGTAAGTTTCTCTCCAGTAAATACTTGAACTTTGGAATAGCCGTTTTGAAGATTCAAGTGAAAACTATCAACCATATAACTACAAACTTCTCTCCCCTAGCCACCTTGTTTTCAATCCACATTGGAAAGCCAGCAACTATTACCAGCTGTGTGTGTAGTTGCATCTGTTAACCAAGGCAAAACTCCAGGCAAAGCTGTTCTTGCGTGTGTGCCTCCAAGTGTGCCCATAAAATTAATAAAGTTGGAGGAAACCTAGATATAAAAATACTGTTCTCAAATGCTGTGTAGTTGTAAATTTTCTTTTCATCTGTGCAGTCTGATATTTATGTATTTCCTTCAGGTAATTAGGGTAATGTTATATACAGGTTTTTAACACGATAGTGACAACAATCATCTTTACAATTCAGACCCAGCTGATGGTAGTACTTCATTCAGTTGCATATATTATAGTTCATGAATGACCAAAGTAGAGGTCTAGGGGTCCTACATGGATAATCCAGTAGCTTCAGGGCCTCATCCTTTAGCCTGCTGGGCATCTTCACTTCCCTTTGACTTAGGAAGGATTGGCCCCTAATGTGGCCCATTTGAGGATTCAGTAATACAACAGAAAAATGAGTGATCCTCTGCCCAGCGGCTTAACTAGAGTCAAATATCCAAATGTGGTGATACTTGCTCTCTCCTATTCCTGTTAATGTTTTGAGTTAATAGGTGTGAAGCAGGACAGATCTAGGAGGCAACAGAACTAGACTTCTCCCTAAAATCAAGTTTGAGGGAAAATGATGGGAACTACATTGGTTTTGCCAGTTAACAGAGACAAAACTTACAAAAGAACTCCGGCAAAAGAAAGAGGCAGTCCCTGTGACAATTTGATCTGAAATTTACTTTGTAATTACTTTGTGGGCCACATCTCAAGGTTGTTGACTGTTTCTGTATATTAGATGAAGAGGTTGAGGGGAGAGTGCGCTCTAGTGGCTGAATTATAACTTGATCCATATAAAATTTCATTAACTTTTTATTGCTGTTTTAGGACATTTGCACAGAACTGTAGAAACATTGAACATTTAAATCTAAATGGATGTACAAAAATTACTGACAGGTAGGTGAAAGGCTTTTTTCATGTGATAGTGAAATTTGAAAAAAGAAGTGGCTGAAGATATTTTTAGAGTGTCTGCTGTTTTGCAGCACGTGTTATAGCCTTAGCAAATTCTGTTCCAAGCTGAAACATCTGGATCTGACATCCTGTGTATCTATTACAAACAGCTCTTTGAAAGGTTTAAGGTAAGAATATTTATTCATGTTAAAAGACTATTTTGAAGAACATTTACTGAAATCACAAATTTCTCAATATGTCTTGAAACTTAATACTGTGTATCAGCCTCATATATGCACTATACCTAGCGTTTCTAAAGGTGCAATGTATAGTGCTTATGTGTGGTCTTTTCCCATGTCTTTTCTGTAGAGCCCTGGCACAGTTATCCATCATGAATTTGTAACAGCATGTTTCATTTGGGTTTTTCACTGTTATCACCATTCTAAGGTTGGATTTAACTTTATGCATTTTTTTAAATTCTCCCAGTGAGGGTTGCAGAAATCTGGAACATTTGAATCTTTCCTGGTGTGATCAGATTACGAAGGATGGTATTGAAGCACTGGTGAAAGGGTGCAGTGGACTAAAAGCACTGTTTCTTAGAGGTTGCACACAGGTACATAACTGCTTGCGTGTCAAGATAATCCTTTAGGAGTACACTTAATATTTTGGTATTTTGAAAACCTCCCTGAATTTAGATGATGATTTTGTTTTTAACATGATAAGGTGTGTACATTTGTAGTGCTACTTTTAATGCCTTCCTTGCTATTTTTTTTCATTAATACAGCTGGAAGATGAAGCACTGAAACACGTTCAAAATCACTGTCGTGAACTTGTAATCCTGAATTTGCAGTCATGCACAGTATGTATTTTAAGCTTTGAAAGAGTCCATTCTACTTTTATAGCACCTTTTATCTAAGGATCTCAAAGCGTTTTTCAGACATTGATGAATTCAAGTCTTATGCTTTTGAATAGTTGGGACAGCACGTTTCTGCAAGTCACAGAATATTTCAGTCACAATGTTGATAAAATAGCTGAGTGGAACATGGCCTGTGCTGCCTGGAGGCCATAAACCAGCTGAATATTTCCACAGCTGAATTAAGATTTGGAACTTTTGGCTTTCCATTATTTTTAGCTGAGGATAGCTTTAGCTTTTAACTAGTAACTGGAATCAGTCAACTACCATGGACTGTATACAATCAAAATAACCATGCAGTCTTACTGATGTTATGTTATCCCTGTTCTCCCAGGCCCCAAGCCCCAAAGTCTGTCATCTGTGGTCCATTTTTAATTGTAAGTTCTTTGGGCAGAGACCATGTCTATGAGGTGCTAAACACATTCTTGCGTGCTGGATAGTTTAAAAAAATGTCTAGTAGTATTACAGCGGCTAGATTATGCCAGGATAGTCCTTGATAGCAGGAGAGAAAAGCATACATTCTCAACATAATATGGAGGGATTTAGTTGTTCATCTACCTATGAATGGAAATTGCTGCTGTTTATCTAATTCAGTGCATCCCACACTGCACTGAAAATATATTTGTTTTATGGTGTCGTTTTATAAGCCTGATTTACTCCAATCTAACTCTGTAAGATGGGGGAAGTCTCCTTTTTGCCTAAAATTTCTAATGGTTACTTTCAGAGAAGAGAATTAAAAAAAAAAAAGAGAGAGAGAGAAATGGGAGGTGAATTTGGCCCATCCATTCTTTGGTTACAGAACTATGAAAAATTGTAGTTTTTTACTTTTGAAAAAGTTTTCTGTTTATTGCAAGAGCATATCACAAAAACTACTTGGTCTGAAACCTTCAAATCTGTTTTATTCATTATTCCTCAATGAGTACTCCAGCATGGGACCATTTGTATTAAGGTTTGATGGGAAATTGTGGACTTATTAGATGCTAAAGTCTTAAATATCTTAGAACACTGCAAACATTACAAGCTATATTAGAAGTCTTGCAGTAGTTAAAAACTTTGTGAATGCAGAGCTTGTGCCTTCCATGAGATGAATGTCTAGGGTGTGACGGTGAGGCAATTTCCATTACAATCCTTACTTCTTTCAATCTCTAACTTTCTTAAAAAACAGCAAAAAAAACTTATCCATTTCTTCTTGAAGTTTTGCATGCTTATTTTCTTTAAAGGTCCAGGTTGGAAATGGAGCTTTTCTCCTTTTTTATTTGCCAGATAAAGAAGAGCTGAATTTTTTTTTTTCAAGTTCTTCTGTTTGAATCTGATTTTGCTGCAGGATCTCTGGGAGGTCTCATGTATGTTTATTGTGAACTCTAACATCTTAACTGAAGGGACAAGGGTATAGAAGCTTTTAACAGTCTTTCTGCATCTAAAATGACAGGTTTCAGAGTAGAAGCCGTGTTAGTCTGTAATCGCAAAAAGAAAAGCAGTACTTGTGGCACCTTAGAGACTAACAAATTTATTAGAGCATAAGCTTTTGTGAGCTACAGCTCACTTCATCGGATGCATTTCCACCAAATAACATAAATAAATTTGTTAGTCTCTAAGGTGCCACAAGTACTGCTTTTCTTTTTGCATCTAAAATGTTAGTCACATAAGTAGATGTTACTACAACAAAACCCAAGAAGTCTGACTAAGAATCTGTCCCTCTCAATTGTTCAGCTGCTAAATATTCAGTGCTAAACTTTTGTGATATCACCGTTCCACTATTTCTTCAGCCTATATGGGATCTGAATTCAAACTCAAAAATAATTCAGTATTCTTTGGCAATCTGGCTTCTAAAATGGGACCCTCATAATTGATTTTTTGTCCTCTGTAAGATTTATTGCATAGGACTATTTTTTTAAGATTGGGTGGCTAATTTGACTATTTGAACTTCTGGAGTTCTGCAGAACATAGAAATTCTTCAATTGCTGCTTGAAGAGTTGTGATAACCTTTCTAATCCAAGAGGTACGCTTCAAAGAACTTAAAAGCTTTGCATTCAAAACCAGAATAAATAAAATCTATAAAACTAAGTTTGATTGAAGGAATATGCATTCACCACAAGTGTTTAGAAGCTTCATGGCATAGTTTCTAAGCTTCATAAATCAAATATCTTTAGTTCAAGTAGCATAATACATCTGCAGAGATTGTAAACCTCAGTAAGACAAATATTCTGATTCAAGGAATTAAGAAGCTTCACAAAACAATGGGCCAGATCCTGGGATGTGGCTAGCTTACATGGAGCACCAGTTTGGGGGCCTTACCTGGTCTTGATGTAGCTCTGTGCAGGCTGGTCCCTCTGCAACTGTTATACTAGCTTAGTGGTCTCCAATTTTTCTACTCACAAGATCACTTTTTGAATTTAAGTGCAACCCAGGATCTACCGCGCCCCTTCCCTGAGGCCTTGCCCCACTCACTCCATCCTTCCCCTCTCCGTCACTCACTCTCCCTCCACCCTCACTCACTTTCACCGGGCTGGGGCAAGGGGTTGGGGTTCGGGAGGGGGTGTGGGCTCTGCCCTGAGGTCAAGGGGTTCGGCATGTGGGAGGGGGCTCCAGACTGAGCCTGGGGCAGGGGGTTGGTGTGCAGGAGGGGGTGAGGCGTGCAAGCTCTGGGAAGGAGTTTGGGTGCAGGAAGGGGTACATGGCTCTGCATGCTGCCCCTCTCTGCAGGCACCATCCCCACAGCTCCCATTGCTCATAGTTCCCCCTTCCCAGCTAATGGGAGCTGCGGGGATGGTGCTTGCAGGCAGGAGCAGCACTCGGATTCCCCTGTCCCCTCTCTCCCCCGGGGCCGCAGGGGCGTGCTGGTTGCTTCTGGGAGCGGCGTGGGGCTGGGGCAGGCAGGGAGCCTGCCGTAGCGACAGCTCCGCTGCACCGCTGGACTTTTAGTGGCCGGAGATCGTGATTGACTGGGAGAGTCTCCAGGATCGACCAGTTGATCGTGATCGACTGGTTGGCGACAACTGGACTAGTCTGAATTATGTGCTAATTTACACTAGATTACAACAGCCACAGGGGGCCCCAAAATGCTGCTGAAGATCCAGTGTAGTGCATGACATTCCATGCCTGCTCATCTTCTCTGCTGTATTAGTACTTGAAAGTATGAGTTGTATAAGAGCCCCTACATTGATTCTGTCACTGGAAGATTACCTTTACAGTAGGGTAATTCTCCGTAAGCTGGTTGTCAGTTTTGGGGCATATTGGACTGGTGGTTTTGCACGGCTTTGAAGAATCTGGCTCAATAGCTTACTGCTATGAAGCATGTTCTCGGAGGTACTGGTGCAGCCTGTTACTTACATGGTTCACAGGTTAGCACTATGGAGCTTGCTAAACTCAGAAGTGCGATCCATCCCTAATAAGATTTGCACGTTCATTTTTGTGGTTTTTCGAAGTTAGCATGGCATTGACTTGGTAATAAAGTGAACTGGCATTGCCCATGGAGATTATTATTATACCTCATATTCAAGAGGTATTGTATTCAGAATTTATATGATCTGTGGATTGCAAACATCTTTATGAGCACTGTGGATTTAATTGTGCTCTTTCATGAAAAGGATCTAGGTGCTGTGAAATCTTGGATAATTTCAGAGAGAGGGGGTTTGGTTTACAAATTAATGTAGAATTCCATCTTTCTCCAGTGGTCACCGAGTCAAGTTCAATTATCTGCTTACTACTGTCACAATAATATCATTTTCAAAGACAAAAATAAGAAAAATTCTAGATAGTTGGCGCCAAGTAAAACAGTAGGAGCCATTCAGTCAAGAATTTAAGATATACGCTCTTGCTACAATGCCAGAAAGTACAGGACCCATATTAAGTCTAAAATGGTTCAATATGTCTATCAAATTAAAATAATTCAAGATGGAAACTCTAAAATCTATTCTCCTGTCTATGGATCCAGGAGGATTTACATCAGGTGTAGCTATGAGGTGTACCTGTTTTTTAATCTGCTAGTATTCTAGAATCATGAAAACTGCTTCAGGTTTTCAGATGGGAAAATATAGTATATTACCTATGCATATCTTTCTAGGCTGTGCTAAGTTCCAAGACTGTTTTTTGGGGTATTTTTGGTTTTGGGGGTTTTTTTGCTACCAAAAGTAATGCTTGTGGTAGTGGTTAGCTTCAGAAATAAGGTCATACAAACATATCTAGACGATTGGCTCATAAAAGCAATAAACACAGTCATCTCAAAAGGCAGGAGAAATCACTGTTTTCATCACATGGAATGACAGTCAAAAGAGGAATGAGCTTGTATTAACACAAAGGATAATTTATTTGGAAGACGTTAAGTTACCAAAGTAGGAAAAACACTTCTTTCAGAAAGGAGGATCCAGAAGAACTGACAAAGTTAATCGTTTCTAAATATTATAATCCTTCATTGTGTCCTAGAAGACTGTTCATATCATGTGTGCCTCTAGTATTGAGGAGCTGTTTTCAATTATGCCTGTTTCAGAAAATGAACATGCAAATTCAACAGCAGGCAATTCAGAACATAAGTTAGTTCTCGCTATCAGAGTGGCTAAACCAGAACACTATAATGAAAGATTAACTCAAAGGACAGGGAAATGAGAGGTCTAGGTTCTTTTCCTGGGTCTGCTGCAGGCTTCCTGGGTAATTTGGGGCAAATCTGTATTTCAACATACCTTCTGTAAAATGGGGATAAGGAATAGCTGCTGACCTGTAATTCTGTTTCTTTGAAGATACCATACAATAGGATTCCCACTTTTGGGTTTTGCATCCCCAGTGCAAGACAGGTGGTAATCGCTCTTAGTTTTTGGCAGTCTGTGGCATTGGGTATGAGCCCCTCCCTCATCTTTCATTCTAACTGCCAGTGCCTCAACTCCCTCTAGACATTTCTTAGTTAATCCCTAAATTTGTGGGAAGGAAAAGCTCTCCTAAAAATACAAACTGCATGTGATTGTAAATTAAAATATTTACCACATGAAAACCATGCCAAGGATGGGAGAAAACCCAGCTTCACACTGCCTTAGAACAGAATCTCAAATCTACAAAAAGATGTGGGTGAGCAGGAATCCTATGTGGTGGTTGTCTCAAAGAAGCAGTGTGTGTTCTTTCCTGGTGTGTGATTTCCTGCTGATGTTTTGTGGATGAAAATAGACAACTTTTCATGGTTGCACACTGTTGATCTGATGTCATATTGCATGGCTCTATTTTTATTCCTAGACAAATTACTTGATAGCAGGATAAACTTCAACCTTTTTTATTTGTTGCAGCAAATTTCAGATGAAGGCATTGTAAAAATTTGTAGAGGATGCCACAGACTTCAGTCACTGTGTGTTTCTGGTTGTAGCAACCTTACAGATGCTTCTCTCACAGCACTTGGTCTAAACTGTCCGAGATTGAAGTGAGTATGTCACAGTTTTTGTATTCATCATTGGCCTGATCCTGGGAGATTAAGTTTCTCCTATGAAATTCTGAGCACCTTCAACTTCTATTGATTTCCATTGGAGTTAAGGGTGTTCAGCATCAGGGCAAAAACCCAACCCCTGCGTATCATGTGAAAAGAGGAAAAAGAATGTAAGTCACAGTTACTAACTGACTCTATATTACTTCATAGATACATACAAAGGATCCTCAGCTGCTGTGAATTGTCATATGACAATTTCCATGAGCTGAGGATCTGTCCAATAGATACTACATTTTATGGCTCGGTATCTTCTTCTTTTTCCTTACAAATAGTACTGTAAATCATACCTGAAATACTTAACTAGAACTACATAAAGGTGACATTTTAGGAGTGTTTTGCCATTAGTATGCTATGCTGCCCAGCATTGTTAGACTTAAATGCACAATGGGCTAAACTGTCATCTACGCCCAATATCTGATGGGCACAGCTGAGGTGGGGTCACTCAAAATGAAGCTAGTTGCAACTCTCTGATCCTCTGTCTTGTTCTTTCCCGGCACTAGTGTACTTAGAAGAGCCTTTAGGTCCAATATGCCAGCCAAGAATAGCTACAGTATAGTAGCACTTGGGCTACACCTCTCCCTCCTTCAGATTGTAATGCCCTTATGCTGAGGGTTGCAGTGAGAATGGCACAGGTGTTGGCCGTGCCTGCTATAATAACGAGCTGGTGATTCTCCCACAATGGGGCAATGCTCAGCTCTAGAGATGTTTTTGCTTTTGGCCCCTTTACACCACCAGAGCAGCACAGAGGGTCTGGAACAAGGAAAATAATCTGGTTCAGTATATCTGAATTTATCTTCATAATATTATTACTATAAGTAAATTATCTGCCAATTCAGAAATAATATAAATTTGCTGTTAACTTTTTATATTATAGTGGTATTAGCTGTACTTTGCCCGCTATATGAACCAAAATAATTTCATTTAACTCTTAATACTAAGGAAGCTTTCTCTAAAGGATAAGTATTCACTATAGTTTCCTTTTCTTGGGTACCCTACTTTTCTTAAAGTATCAAGAGTGATCTCAAGCCACAAACCTCTCTGTGCATGTTAGGTGCTGCAATTATGGGCAGTTCCTACACAGATTTTATTTCACCAACCACTAAAATGCAGCCATCTCAGGAGTGAAATATAGCTATTTGACAGTGTATGATAACACTGCACAGTTAATCCTCATTTCTCAATATTTTGAAGAATCTGTTTAATGCAGAAATGGATATCTGCCTCCACCCTAGTCATGAAGAAGATTTCTGTTATGGGGCAATTCTAATTAAAAGTATAAGACATTTTCCTTTTAAGGTCGATTTTTTTAATACAAAAATATTAAGCTTCTTAAGATGAAGTTAAAACCTTAATTATGACAGAAACAGATTCAAGAGTTATAACAGTTCTTAGGGATGCTGACCAATTAAACTTTAATTATGGACCATTAAGGAAAATATATATATCAGTAAACTTTGTATCAAAAAGAATTCTGACAAACTATATTTGGATGCCAGTATTGTATGTAATTACCATGCACATTCTGCCATGTTCATTTTTAACCTGATTGGTGGGGAAAAAAAGCTTTTGTTTAATTTAGAAAGACTCTCCTCAAGTCAATGTCTGTATCTGATCCAAACTTGACTGCTTATGCAAATAGCTATGAGTGCTTATGCATGCTCTTGCTTCAGTCACAAGAGTCTTTTCAAACTGGTTTGTCACACTCCTTAGAAGGCTAAATCCATTGCCACTAGTTAGGACAAATCTGAGTCTCTCTCTCTGATGTCAGAAAAATATAGGTACTTTGAAATCATTCCTGGCTCACTTTCTAAGGCAAAGAGGCTTAAAATACCTATCAGTCCCACACTCCTCCTTTCAAGGGAAAGACAACTCTCATGAGAAATCTCTCAAGAAAAATGTAAGGAAGCATCTAATGCGGGGCACCATAAAATGTACTGCTAGCTAAGCAAGCCTGATTTACTATCCTGTAGCTTGTTAGTCTCCCTCACTGTCACAAGGGGACAGGCTTCGGCCATTTCTCATACAGTAACAAGATATTAGCAAGGAAAATGAATCTGACAAAATGATCCCCATAGATCCTTCTCTCATCCAAAGTAAGGATAATGCAAATTGCCATAGACTGAGCTTCAAGACTATGTACTAAAATTGTACTGTATTAAAATTTTCATGTTGAGGAATCAACTGGAGATACAACTCCCTTCTTCTTTGTACCTCCTAAATGACATCTTTTGAAGAACTAGAAAACCTGCAGAAACTCTCTAACTCCCTTCCCAAAATTGGATCAGCTGATCTACTCACTGGCCAATTTAGGGGCAGGCCTTATATGAATATTTGCTATCCAGAGATCAGTCTTACAACTCTGCATGCTGTTCTCAGGCTTTCTGCAGTATTACTATTTGTTAGTGCTCCCGTCTCCCCACTGTGTGGTTCTTGTCTCTGGCACAAGACAGATCAGATGTTGGAAGTTCAAAGCTCCACCTTACCAGCTGGTGCCACATGACTTCCTGCCCAATCCAGTGGCCAATAACTTCTAGCCAGTTTCCTTTCTTTCCACATAATGGTTCAGAGCTCCATTTAGCAGCTGCTCTATATTTAGTGCTTACCTGGTTAGATATCCCTTTTCACCTCTCTTCCCTCAGCTAAGTGCTGATATTAAATTTTTTTGTATTTTTTCCCTATTTTCTTTTAAAGAAAATGTTGGTATTTGTCTAAGTTCAGCTCGTTTGCTGATGTGACCCTTCCCTAGTCTTCCTTTGTTTGAGTTGGCTTATCCAAGGTGACAGTTCAGGTTATTGTTAGTGGGTTTTTTCCCTTCAGTTCAAGTTGGCTTAACAGGAATGGAGAAACTCCACACTGGCTTCCAGAAATGCCTCAACAGATAAATACCTGCCAACAGTGAACATGTCTGGTCTTTGTACTGCCTGAGGGATGGTCATGACTTGCATGAGGTGTGGGATCTGCTGTAGGTTATCACTTTGAGCCATCAGATCCTCTGACAAGTGCTTTGGTCTCTGTAACTGGGCTCAGACTCACTGGCGGCACCTCCTGCTGGTCATCCTGCTGCTTCTGCCTACCTGTGGCTGCCCCTGCAACTCCCGTACCTAATAGGCCTTCCCAGGCCTGCAGCCTGGGGCTTTCCTAGGCCAGAGCTCCCCGGCTCCCTTGGCCTTTCCCCAGCCCTGCTCCAAACTAGGTCCTCTATTCAGATTTCTGCAGCCAAGTCCCTCCCTCTCAGGGCTAGAGAGGGAGTTCCTCTGCTCCTGGCTTTTATAAGCTCGCTGGGTCCGTTTGGGGCGTGGCCCCCAGCTACGGCTGCTCTGCCAATCAGCCCAGCTTTTCCCCTGCCCCAGCCCTCTCCCAGGGCTGTTTTAGGCCCTTCCAAGCAGGAGCAGGTGGCCACCCCGCTACAGTCTCCTTCAGGGTTCCCCAGATGTCTGAAATTAGTTTGGTTTGTAAAGTTTGATGAAGAAATTCTCAAGGAGAGCAGAGTTGAGTGTGACTGCATATAAGACTGGTACATCAAAGCAGAGCTATGATGAGCTGAAGGGACCTGGTGATGTTTAACTCCAGTTCAGAGACTGAGGCATTGAAGCATCTTGAAAGCAGAGATAGAGGCATATATCTTGGTGGGGAGGCACATTAAATCCCCTTGATGCCTGTGTGCCAAGATGTCCTGGATCTCAGCTCATTCCAACTCCTCTCTCTGTTTGCAATTAATCTAGTTGCTGGGACCACCTCAAGAGGCTGGGAACAAAAATGTACTATGGTGATTAAACTCAGATCATGATTGCCAGTGCCTTGCTTCTTATTCACGCTCTTAGCATCTATTTCTCTTTCTACTTTAGGAAAGAGTAAGGAATCCAATGAATCTGAAAGGTGCTTTGGCAATGTATGCACCCTCTCTTGAGGAGAAAGGGAAGAAAACAGTTCAAGTATTACCAACTCTGCAATACTTCTAGTAGAAAATATCCTATGTACTTAATAGAGTAAAATCAACATTCAATGATCTACTATACTTTAGCTGAAAAGGGGGGAATAGGTTGTGTTTCCTGTTCAGCTGCATATGACAATGGCAGGTGTAGCCATATAGTGCTCTCTCTCACACACTTAGACCTTTCATTAACGGTTGTTAACCACCTATGATGATCTGCTCAAGATCACAGAACATGGACTTAACAAGCCTATAAAGGATTGCTCATGGATGTTCAATATAACCCTTTTGAGAGAAGAGGGTTCCTGTATTACAGAGAGTATTTACTCAGTGACCCTACACTGGGTAGACTTGTGAAGGAGATGAGATTCTGAGGCATTTCTGAGTAGTTCTTTATGGTTAGCACTTTGAAACACAACTACTTAAACCTTAAACTTATTGTATTAATCATAAATGCATTCTGACACACACGTGACATTAGGCAGCCTTCAGTGATAGCTCTACTCTTACAAGGCAGTCATGGCTGCTCCCTATGCAGTGCTATTAGACAAGGTGTCATGAATGAATTAAAATCTATAAGATCTATAAGATCTATTTCCAAGTTGAGTTACAACTTTCCTCCCTCTGGTTTGTCTTACATAGCTTGGAATCTCTCACTGTTCTGTCTGTCCTGGTTTTTCTTCTTCGGTTTCCTTAGCAGAGATACCTCACTTTACCTCTGTAGTCTCCAAAGAGTATGACTATTCTCAGGATGCTTGCCTTGGAAGAAAGAGAAAATTAATTAACTGTAATTGTAGTTTCCTAAAAACAGTTTCCTCAGATCTTCACCAAAGTGCACCATAACTCAGCTCCAGTATATATGTATCTTCACACACCATTGCCAGTTAAGATGGTCACTCACCTGCATCCCCCTCCAAAACTAGTCACAATTTAAAGAAATAAACAGAGAAAATGTCAGCCACTGCCTAGAAAGAATTTCACTAGACAGCCGCATCAAATCTGGTGCAATCAGCAAAACAGACCAACACCAGAACCTCACTCACCCTCATGCTTATCAGTGCAATGTCTGTGATCAGTGTGCCCCAGTATTATTGCCCAACCTAATCTGCATCATGGCTCCCTAGCTGAATGACACAGTAGGACAGCTGTTTAGCTCACCTCTCCGCACCCTGTCATTAGATCCAGGGACAACAAATCTGAAGGTGGAATTGCCATTCTTTTCTTTTCTCACCCACTGCTGCCCGTGCACCAGTGTTCAGTGCTTTTCAACCAGATGTGTAGCAAGTAAGTTGCGTGATTGCTCTTTCTTTTTAAAGCATATCCCATCACTATGCATGTTTTTGTTATGGAGCATTAGAGAAGAGGTTTGCAGGGTTGGTGAGAGGCAGAGGTAACACACATAATTAGAATTGAAAAAAGATTAGTGGTATGCAAACAAAGAAAGGGATAACACCTGGGTGATCCTAAAACATGTTTCCCCTTATGCTTGACATTCTAAATAATTTTGGCACCAGTTATGTGTTTGCTCTATCCAGGCTTTCATTAAGGATTGCTAATCACCTATGATGAGCTGCTCAAAACTACAGAAGAGGAGATTATTTACTGTAACTGGAGCTTCCTTTGAGATGTGTGGTCCCTATTTGGATTCCAGACGTGGGTGTGTGTGTGTGCTCTGTGCTGGAGCCAGAACAGTTTTTTTAGTAGTGTCCATTAACCCACAAGCACATCGTCCGCAAGCTCACATCCAAGGCTATAAGAAGCCATGTGGGTCGCTGCTGCTCCAGTATCCCTCTTACCGGTAAGCAAAGTAGGCCGTAGCAGAGGCAATGGAGGGTGGGTATTGGAAGCCAAATAGGCCCGACATCTCAAGTTGGAGAAGGTAGTCCAGGAGGATAGGAAGGGAGATGGAGTCTAGTGGCTGATGTTGTCAGAGTGCCTGATAGCAGACCCTGATGGATGGCTTCCTGCTGTGCTTGAGAATGTCATGCACTGGGGTTGAGCATGCTCTGTTTGCTTGCGAGCTCCGTCCAAATTCCGTGGGACGGACCAGGCTCAGGTTGCGATGTCAGAGTCGGCCTAGCGCCTGTGTGAGGAGATCTGGGTGAGGGCAGAAGTGGATCCGGTGATGAGCAGAGAGGTGGAGGAGGTCCATGAACCAATATTGGCAAGGCCAAAAGAGGACTATCCGTATGAATGCTGCTTGATCCCATCGAATATTGTGCAAGAGGGAAATGGGTAGAAAGGCATAATGGACTTCATTGGGGGGCAGGAGTAAGTCATTGCCCTGTGAGTCTATCCCAAGTGTTGCTCTGGAACAAAAGAGGGGGAGGTTTTGGTTCTTGTTGGTCATGAACAGGTCCCGGTGCCAGGTGCCCCAGCAGTGGAATTCTGAGCATAGTGTAGTTTAGTTCCCACTCGTGGTTAGCATAGAAGGACCCGCTGAGCATGACCTGCTGAGCATGTCCGTGAGGGAATTGTTGGCGCCTGGAAGGTACATGTCCTGTATCGTGACATTGTATCTGATACATCAGTTCCAGAGTTGGATGGCCTCCACACACAGAGGGGGCAATCTGGCACTACCTTGCTTGTTGATATATAAAATTGCCACCATGTTGTTGGATAGCAGTTGAATGTGATGTGATTGTATAAGGGGAAGGAATGCCTGACAGGCAAAATGGACAGCTCGCAAAACCAGGATGTTGATATACATCCTGGCCACTCTTGGTGTCCAGAGGCCCTGGGCCATATGAGCATCCAGGTGGGCGCCCCAACCTGTAAGGGGTGTCCATAGTTAGAGTGATGCAGGAGGCGGGAGGTGTAACAGGGTGCCTATCAGTACCTTGGGCGAGGGAGGTCAGGATGAAGCAGAGGAGAGGGACGGACTTGTCCAAGGGGTCTGTCTGCAGTTTATAGATTGATCTGATCTATAGTTTAAGGCAGTGCATATGGAGGTGGGCATAGGGAATTATAGAGTTGCAGGCTGCCATGTGATCGAGAAGAGAGAGGCATTCGTGGATGCAGGTGTGTGGTTTGTGGCGTAAAGTGATGAGATAAGTAAAGATGGTAAACCGATCTGCCAGGAGGGAAGCCTGGCCCATCAGAGTGTCCAGGCATGCCCCAATAAATGTGATCCATTGGGTAGGAACAAGGATGGACTTCTCCTCATTGATACAAATGCCCAGATTGGCAAGGATATCACAAAGAATCTGGATAGCTCAGAGGAGGTGGTTGCCTGACGTTGCCAGTAGGAGCCAGTCGTTTAGGCAGGGAAACCCGGAGTGGCGGAGGCATAGCATGTGGGCTGTGACAATGGTGAAGACTTTTGTGAATACATGTGGGTTGGTAGCGATACCGAAGGGAAGGTCATGGAACTGATAGTGGGAGTGACCAACCATAAAGTGGAGAAACTTCCAATGAGAAGGGCATCTGCTTCCTCTCAGAGAAGATCGCCACAGCTAGCGGGAGTGAGGGGAAAGAGGAATTCTATAGAGTACCCCTGGTGAATGATGTCCAGTACCCAGTGGTCTGTGGTGATCTTGCCCCAATTGTGGGGAAAGAGGGCAAGATGGAGGGGTAGGGAGACATTTACAGATCTTGGTGAGAGTGTCAGAATTGTTGCTTAGACTGACATAGCTGGAGGGTTGAGGGAGTAGAGGTTGTAGTGGCAGGGGCTATTGAGCATGCTGCTGATGTCATGATAGCTCTTTTTGTCTTTGGAAGTAGAGAGGGAAGAGGCTGGGGTGTAAATGCCAAGTGACTGCAGAGTTGTGTGAGAGCCTTTGAATGAGTGCAGGGACTCTTCTGTCCTGTCACTAAAAAGTTTCTGGTTATCGAAGGGGAGGTCCTCAAGAGAGGTCTGGACAATTGGAGCAGGGATTCACGTCGGAGTTTAACTCCGGTCACCAGGGAATGTGAGGTGAAGTCAGCAGCATCAACCACTGCCTGGAGGCTCACCTTAGTAACCAGTTTGCCCTCATCAAATAGTGTCTGGAACTCATGTTGTTTGTCTGGCAGAAGAAAACCCTGAAACTACGGAAGTTTGGAGTACATGAGAAAGTTGTACTTTGCCAACATGGCCTCGTAATTGGTGATGCAGAACTGGTCCAGCTTCTTTGCCGCTCTGTCTGGGGTTTGGTTTGTGTGTGTAAGGGTGGACTTCAGGTGTTGTTGACGAGTGCATTCCATTGCCATGTGAACCGCCAGTGAGTTGGGGGTGGGGGAGTGAAAAGGAAGTCTGTTCCTTTTGATGGGACGAAGTAGCATCACTCTGCTGCTTAAAGGAGTAGGGTGTATACCAGGGTATGCCAGACCAACTGTGCTGGCTGCAGCATGGCTTCATGGATGTGGAGGGCAGTGCGGGAGGGTCTCGGCAGTTTCAGGATATTCTGGACCTGGTTTAATGTGTCCTGATCTTCCTCCACTAGGAGGCCAAGAGCTGCTGAAGCAGGTTGTGGTATTGTTTATGGTCATCCAGCGGGGAGAGGGAAGGCAGAATTAGTGACAACGAGGTGACAACGAGGCTACAATGGGGACCAGTGGTACTGATAGTACTGGCTGTACTGTAGCGTTCTCTGGTTTGTTGTCAACCGAGAAAGGCCTGGTGTGTGGCCGGGGAAGATTGGTAAGAGGCTACCAGTGATAGTCCATGGTCCTGGAAACAGTCCCAAGAAGGCCATTGAGGCCAAGTGTCCAGGTTGCCAGGCATCAGCAGGCACCAGGGATAGTGGAGCCATGGGTTGCAAGTAAGGTCATACACCAGTAGATAGGATGGTCGGTGCCTGGGATATGTGCAGGTGAGAATGAGGGAATCCAGCTCTGAAAAGTCCTCTGAGTTGGAGGACAGGTCCAATAGGGGCAGAGCCACTGGTGCAAGGTGGATGGAAGATATGCATCGTGCCGGGAAAAGAAGGAGGGGTTCATCCACCAGAGAAGGGAGCTCGGTGGTGGCTGGAGGACCAGACAGTAGCGGGGAACCTGGGAACGTATGGGAGCAACAGCTCCGCAGTAGGCATCAGTGGTTCCAGGTGTCCAGGTACGCAGGGACCCATGCGTGGTGGCCTGGAGGGGGCTGGCATCCTCAATGGTGCCAGAAGTGATGAGGGTGCCGGACCAGTGACCGGGGGCCGGAGGCGACACCAGCGGATCGCATCGGTACTTCAATTTATGCTCCGTCTGGGGTTTCTTGGGAGCTGGAGCAGTTGGGTCGGTGCATGACTTCTCACCCGACTTAGCATGGCTCAGGAAGGCAACACTGTGGTTGGGGCAGTCCCTGTTGGGGAGCCAACTTTATTCCCATGTCCGTGTTTCTTACACTCACAGTGGGCTGGTGCGGCGGTACCCCTGGGTTTGGCGCATTGGACGAAGATGGAGGGGCACTCATTGGTGGTGATGTGAGTCATTCTGGCAGATCTGCCAGTCTGGATCTGACTGCGCATTTGCGTATATAAGCTCCTCCATTAGAAACCTATGAAGGCAAAGTTCTCTCACTTCTCTCATTCTGAGCAGAAATGAGGAACAGGGATTCTGACTCTGGCCATGCGACAATAAGAGGGAACTGGAGCAGTGTCAACCCTCATGGCCTCAGATGCGAGCATGTGGATGACCCACACTGATGTGCAGGTCAACGCAAACTACTACAAAAACTGCGCACCCATGTTTGGAATCTATATAAGGACCATCACTTGAAGAAGAATGTGGGTCTGAGAAGCCTATGAAGGTCATATGGATATTCAATATAGCCCTATTGACAAAGGAGGGTTCCTGTACTAAGAGAGTATTTACTCAGTGACCCTTCTGGGAGGGAGATGAGATTTTGAGGCATTTCTGAATAGTGCTTTATGTTAGCACTTTGAAAACTAGATGTGTAATGCATTATGGTAGAAAGGCACATTTTGATAGCCTACCTCTAAGCTTTGATACGTATGCTAGTTTATACTGAGAAATCTAAATCAGCAGTCTCTTAGTCTGTTTCCTTTCTCTCTCCTTTATGAATTTGTGTGTCAAACATAAAGGAAATGGCTGTTGTGTTGAATGGGAGAGTTTGTGCACGTGGTTACTCTGTGACATTCTCTCCTTGTTAGTCTCATTACTCACTACCATCTGCTTAGTGTAAACTTGAACAAGGGAAGAGCAGAAGTACTACAATGAAAACCATACGTACTGGTATTGTTTGTCATAGTTTCCTTTTTTCTCTTATCTTACTTCACTCACACCTCTCCTAAGGGACTGCTTCTCAGGTAATGAGTTTTTTCCCCAATATATTTCTATATCTGTTTCTGGAAGATTGAAACAGGTAGGTCTGGCTTTACATTTTGGTTTTGACAGTTATTTGTCTCCTTGCTTTCTGATACCTGAAGCCAAAATGCCTAATGTAAGAACTTGACAATAAATAGAACATAGGAGGCACATTGTGAAGGCTTGACCTGCACTTTTCTAAATTCCTCCCTATACTTTTTCTGTACTCTTCCACAACATACAAACTCAACTTCTGTCTAATGCATTTATTTCTTTGTGTATCGGGAATAATATATGCAGTGAAAATGGTATCTTTCAAAATACAGTCTTGAGATTTACAATAAGTATATACATAGCCTTAGAAGTACAAGAATTCACTGTAATTTTTTTTCTTTATAAATGTCCATAGGTATAATTCTTAATTGTACATAATTTAATTCTGCTATGTAGCCTGAACATCTTTCTGATTAGCTGAATCAAAAATTAGTCCTGCCTTTTTTAAAATTGCGAAATACTATGAAAATGGACTTATGACTTTGGTTCTAAATCAGTTTTATGTTACAATATATTTACAATATATTGAAATAAAAAGAAATAATTGCTTTTCATTACTGTATCAGTAATATTTTTATGTTGAAAACAATTATTTTTTCAGGATTTTGGAAGTTGCAAGATGTTCCCACCTGACGGATGCAGGTTTTACACTTTTAGCACGGGTAAGGATGATTTTAAAAATGTACAGTTTACCTAATTTTTACTGCTACTGTACATATCTGAATTTATCCAGTCATGCTGGGGAGGATGAGAAGAAAGTAGAGTAGAAGGGAGGCGCCTTACAGGAGATGGTCAGAAAAGAACCAAAAGAATTTATTTTATTTCTGGAACGTAATTACAAATAACTGGAGCTTGGAATATTTTTTAGAGTGGCTTTCTCCCTTCCCCGCCCCTGCTCTTCTAATTTCTTTTTAAAAATGCATTTAAATGTAGTCACCTGTATTTTTCATATATAGAACAATAATTTTAAAGCCGATAATTATAAAATATAATGCAAGCAGGCTTCCTAAGTACAGAAAGTCTCCTTACAGCAGATTGTTCTGTGTATCAATTATTGCTGCAAAATATATCTAGATAATATTTTCAGTTAAGCCTTAACTCATGCCTATTGACTTCAGTGACACTTCTATTGCGCTTAAAGTTAGATGCAGACTTACTGTGTTAAGGGACTGGATGGAACTGAATATTTAAAGGAAAAAGGTTTCTGTTTTAATAGATCTAATTTTTGTTTCACTCTTTTATAACATTTTGTAAGGTTTATTTTTAAATATAACGAAGCACAAAAATGGTTTTATTTAAATAGGAGTTGTGTAACAAACATTTGATATGAGCAAGAGCTATTTTAGTTCCATGGGCATAAGGGGCAGCTGGCAGGGTACTCTCTAGACCTTTGGAACATGCTTCCTTATCAGGGCTGTAACATCCCGGAGAAATTAGTTAAGGACATTGAAGGGACAAAATACAACATGGTTTTACAAAAGGTAGATCGTGCCAAACCAACCTGATCTCCTTCTTTGAAAAAGTAACAGATTTTTTAGATAAAGGAAACGCAGTGGATCTAATTTACCTAGATTTCAGTAAGGCGTTTGATACCATGCCACATGGGGAATTATTGGTTAAATTGGAAAAGATGGGGATCAATATGAACATCAAGAGGTGGATAAGGAATTGGTTAAAGGGGAGACTGCAACGGATCCTACTGAAAGGCGAATTGTCAGGCTGGAGGGAGGTTACCAGTGGAGTTCCTCAGGGATCAGTTTTGGGACCAATCTTATTTAATCTTTTTATTACTGACCTTGGCACAAAAAGTGGGAGTGTGCTCATAAAGTTTGCAGATGATACAAAGCTATTCAGCTATTGCCAATTCAGAGAAGGATCGGGATATTATACAGGAGGATCTGGATGACCTTGTAAACTGGAGTAATAGTAATAGGATGAAATTTAATAGTGAGAAGTGTAAGGTTATGCATTTAGGGAGTAATAACAAGAATTTTAGTTATAAGTAGGGGACGCATCAATTAGAAGTAACGGAAGAGGAGAAGAGCCTTGGAGTATTGGTTGATCATAGGATGACTATGAGCTGCCAATGTGATATGGCTGTGAAAAAAGCTAATGTGGTTTTGGGATGCATCAGGAGAGGTATTTCCAGTAGGGATAAGGAGGTTTTAGTACCATTATACAAGGCACTGGTGAGACCTCACCTAGAATACAGTGTGCAGTTCTCGTCTCCCATGTTGAAAAAGGATGAATTCAAACTGGAGCAGGTACAGAGAAGGGCTACTAGGATGATCCGAGGAATGGAAAACTTGTCTTATGAAAGGAGACTTAAGGAGCTTGGCTTGTTTAGCCTAACTAAAAGAAGGTTGAGGGGAGATATGATTGCTCTCTATAAATATATCAGAGGGATAAATACAGGAGAGGGAGAGGAATTATTTAAGCTCGGCACCAATGTGGACACAAGAACAAATGGGTATAAACTGGCCATCAGGAAGTTTAGACTTGAAATTAGACGAAGGTTTCTAACCATCAGAGGAGTGAAGTTTTGGAATAGCCTTCCAAGGGAAGCAGTGGGGCCAAAAGATCTATCTGGCTTTAAGATTCTACTCGATAAGTTTATGGAGGAGATGGTATGATGGGATAATGTGATTTTGGTAAGTAATTGATCTTTAAATATTCAGAGTAAATAGGCCTAATCCCCTGAGATGGGATATTAGATGGATGGGATCTGAGTTACCCAGGAAAGAATTTTCTGTAGTATCTGGCTGGTGAATCTTGCCCATATGCTCAGGGTTTAGCTGATTGCCATATTTGGGGTCGGGAAGGAATTTTCCTCCAGGGCAGATTGGAGAGGCCCTGGAGGTTTTTCGCCTTCCTCTGTAACATGGGGCACGGGTCACTTGAGAGAGGCTTCTCTGCTCCTTGAAGTCTTTAAACCACGATTTGAGGACTTCAATAGCTCAGACATAGGTGAGGTTTTTCGTAGGAGTGGGTGGGTGAGATTCTGTGGCCTGCGTTGTGCAGGAGGTCGGACTAGATGATCAGAATGGTCCCTTCTGACCTTAGTATCTATGTATCTATGAATCCCGAATTTGTTAGCATGTGTAGGGTTTGGTAGGGCTGGATAATAGTGCTATGTGAACTATATGGGGAGGTCAATTAGTTCTTGTTGTATTTACGTTGTCTCTGGGTTATTTGATTTTATTGGAGTAATTTTGGGGCCTTTTAAGTATTTCTTTCCCACATTTCAGAGTAGCAGCCATGTTAGTCTGTATCCGCAAAAAGAAAGGGAGTACTTGTGGCACCTTAGAGACTAACAAATTTATTTGAGTATAAGCTTTCATGAGCTATAGCTCATTTCATCGGATGCATTTTTCTCCTTTTCTTTCCCACATTGTGACTTGTTACATACAAGTACTCAGACAACACTGCTGTTATGTCTGCCTTAACAAGCATGGAGGTACCAGATCAGACCTCTTTTGCCAAGCAGCAATGAACCTCTGGTCTTTTTGCATCAAGAACACAATTATGCTCAAAGCAGCTCACCTTCCTGGGTCTCAGAACTGTCTAGTGCACCATTTCAGGAGATTGTTCAGAAGAGGTTACGAATGGTCCCCTCAGACCTGACATAGCAAAGTCTATTTTTCAGATGTGGGGAATGCCAGAAATGGACATGGTTATTACCTGACAGAACAGGAAATGTCTCCAGTTCTGTTTCAGGATGAGTGTTGGTTCAGGGTCTGTATCAGATACCTTTCTACTATCCTGAAAGGGGAAACTTTTTAATGCTTCCCTCCCACACCCCCCAGTCCTTGTGGTGCTGAGAGTGGTGGGCAAACTCAGGCAAGATTGTGCTGTTTAGTTTTGATAGCAGCAGCCTGGCCTTGACGGCATTGGTTTTCAGACCTGTTAAACCTTTCAATTTGAAATCCCGTAATCAAGGGATGACCAACCTGAGCCTGAGAAGGAGCCAGAATTTACCAATGTACATTGCCAAAGAGCCACAGTAATACATCAGCAGCCCCCCATCAGCTCTCACCCCCCACTCCCAGCACCTTCTGCCCACCGGCAGTCCCGCTGATCAGTGCCTTCCCCTCCCTCCCCGCACCTCCTGATGAGCTTTTTTGTGGTGGGCAGGAGGCTTTGGTGAGGAGAGAGAAGAGCGAGGGCACTGCAGGCTCAGGGGATGGGGCAAGAAGGGGTGGAGTGGGGGCAGGGACTGTGACAGAGCCAGGGGTTGAGCAGTGAGCACACCTGTAGCTCCACCCCCAGAGTCAGTGCCTATATAAGGAGCTGCATATTAACTTCTGAAGAGCCGCATGTGGATCCAGAGCCGCATGTGGCTCCGGAGCCACAGGTTGGCCACCCTTGCCATAATCCTTCCCAGACATAGTTTCCTAGAACCATGGCCAAACTGCATCCCAACCCTCTTACCCTGAACCTGTTGGTTATGTTCAGTGCTTAACTATTCAGGAGTCTACCTGTTCTATTGCAATGTGAAACATTCTTTTGATAAGGTGGTTCTGCAGTTTCCTTGAGAGTGTGTGGCACAAGCTGTCAGCATAGTCTGTGTGGTATGTAGATTGTAATGGATTTTTTACCTTCAGTCCTTTCGGTATGATGTCCATCTGTTTGCATTTGGAGAGGAAGATGATGTCTGTCTGTATCTGTGCGAGTTTTTTTATGAAGTTGACAGATTTCCACTCTATACGGCTAAATTCAGTGCCTTGCATAATCACAGGTTTCAGAGTAGCAGCCGTGTTAGTCTGTATTCGCAAAAAGAAAAGGAGTACTTGTGGCACCTTTGTTAGTTTCTAAGGTGCCACAAGTACTCCTTTTCTTTTTGCGAATACAGACTAACACGGCTGCTACTCTGAAACCTGTGATTCTTTTGATAGCGGAAAGCCCTCCATTAGGTACATTTCATAAAATGGAAGATGTTCTCTGTATGGTCTCAGCAGAAAGATACCTTTCATTTATGGGTTCCCATTCAGTTTATTCTTCATTACCTGCTTCACGTAAAGGAGAAATGTCTTTCTGTCAGTGCACTGCGGGTTAATCCGGCTGCTATCTTAACCCTTTCATCTATAGGATAGTGGAATGCTGTTTTCTTCAACTCTATAACTATAAAGTTCCTGAAAGGTTTGGGTAGGCTTTTCCCATGTACTTGAGACCCAACTCCATCCTGGGATCTAAATTTGGTTCTCCCAGTTTTAATGGGGCCCCCTTTGAACCTATTGCTACATGCTCATCGTTTCACCTCTTGAGGAATGTAGCATGCCAGATAGCTATTACTTTGGCCAGGAGAACTTTAGGCTTTGATGGCTGACCTTCCTTAGATATTATTTTACAAGGACAAAGTTGGTTTGCATCAACACCCTAAATTTCTCTCGAAGTGCTTTTGGATTTTCATATGCATCAGACTATACTTATCAACTTTTTCCTTCCAAACCTCACTCACACAAAGTTGAGGAAAAACTCCATATTCTAGATGTTTGCAGAGCTATGGCTTCCTGCCTGGACAGGACTAAAGAGTTTAGGACTTATTAGCAGTTATTAGCCTCCTCTGCTGATAGGGTGAAAGGATAGCCTATTACATCACAGAAGATCTCTTCCTGGATCTCCTCCCTCCCACATCCGTGTTATGATATTGCCAATGTTCCACAATCTCAAAGTGTTTTAGCACACTGTACAAG
Organism: Dermochelys coriacea; assembly: GCF_009764565.3. Lineage (NCBI taxonomy): Eukaryota > Metazoa > Chordata > Testudines > Dermochelyidae > Dermochelys > Dermochelys coriacea. The sequence continues at coordinate 186,795,648 of NC_050069.1, read as the reverse complement.
AGGTCAAGCAGCTTTGGCTGCTTTCCTGGGTCATGTTTCCATCAGTGACATTTGCAAGACTGTCTCTTGGTCATCTGCTCATATGTTCGTTCCTCAGTATGCTCTCTCCCAGGCCTCTAGGTACAATGCTAAGTTTGGGAGAGTGGTGCTGCAGTCCTTGTTTAAGTAGACTCTGATACGCTCCTCCATCAGACTTGTATTAGCTACTTAAAGTGAAATGGACATGTGCAATCACTCGAAGAAAACACTGTTCCGTACTTGTTCAGTAACTATTGTTCTTTGAGAACTATTGTTCATGTGTTCATTCCACGACCTTTCCTCCTTCCCTTGTACATTGGAGGTACAGCAAATACTTGCTTCCAGTGTGTAGAAATTGAGGGAGGAGTCAGGGCAGCTCCATATTGTTATATTTTCAGCTAGCAGCACAAGCATGCACAGGTCACATGTGCTGCCCTAACAAGTCGTGCCTAAAGTGATATGGACGTATGCAATGCATCTTAAAGAACAACAATTACCAAATAGGTATGTAACCATTTTTAAAATGGCAAAAGCATGCATGGATGCCTGAAACACTGTAATAATCAAATGTTCTTTCTCCTTTTGTCTGTGCCCCAGTATTAATGGTGATGCGGTTAGGACCATCTGTTAGAATTCAAGATCAAACTGCCACCCTTCCTCTTACTTGTGGTATTTTTTTGTTTTATTTTAATTTTTTAGAATTGCCATGAACTGGAAAAGATGGACTTAGAAGAGTGCATTCTGGTGAGAATCAGTTTTACAAGGAGTATTCATCATAAGTCCATTATAAGAACCTGTAATGCCATTCAGAACATCAGTGCTTAGTGGATTTTTTTTGTTTTTATTTCTGATAGTAACTGCAGATAATTATTGGGAGGTCTGTATAAAGGGGAATTGAAAGAAAAGTGTCAAACATTTATCCATTTCCCAGAGAAGTGTCTAATAGACCAGTTTATTTCAGAACCTTCATCTGGCAGAGAGAAATGCCTAACTTTGATGTAGGGATTGGGTTACAAACCTGTTGTTTATGGTATCAAATGATAAAAATGAGCAAAGGAACAAAACTTGGCAAAGTTTACCAGACCTTTAAGAAGGTCTACAAAACTCTCTCTCCTTGGAAAAAGGGTGGCGGGGGTTTTTTCATCTCACGTCTTCCCTGACAATTGGCAAGATGAACTAAATCTATCCAAATAGCTTGGTGGTAGACTCGGTTCAATTCAGCATGTAGTGACTGTTTGCCTGAAAGCTACCACGTTTTAAGCTCTTCATCCATCTGTTCAGATAAAATTTGGGAAAAGGGGAAGACTTTATTTTTTATCCTCTTTATGGGTTTATAGATCAGAAAGGTATGAATGGAATAAAGTTAAACCCCAGTGTACATGTTAAGCTACTTGAACAAAATGGAGTTTTTTTCAGCTAGTCAGCTCTATTATTATATATAAGCCAGTCTATAACTTTGCATTTATGTGGCCAATTATTTGGTTTCTTCTCTAGATAACCGATAACACGTTGATACAACTTTCTGTTCACTGTCCTAAACTGCAAGCATTGGTGAGTAACTCTTATAATGTATCTATTAATGAAAGATTTAAAAAAAAACATACAAAATAAGGATTAGCTCTCAGCATGTAGCTACTAGTTTTTTGTTGTGTTGCAACACTTTACAATTTATACTTTTTTACAAAATATGTTTTAAATGAAGCTTATTTCTAAGACTGTTTTAAATATGGCATCAAGTACTGTAAGTAGGTTGTCTCAAAGCAACCCATGAATCTCAACATAATCAGAAAAATGGCTTAAACGTTATAAGGAACCTGTAACCGTCCTTTACTTGTGAGCAATTAGTCAGAATAAAAAGCTACATGAGACAGTTGAAAAATATTTAAAGATGCTCTCTTACATATTTTACTTCTAAAGATTTTTCTAGGAAATCATGAAATTTTAATATACAGTATATTTTGAAACAGATCAAATTATTAATTAAACAAAGGATAATTGCTTAGCAAAAATGTATACAGATATGGCCCAATCCTGTAAACAGTCGTGTGTGATTTTCGCAGCAGTGGGTTTTTAGTCAGTTTTTGTTGCCTACATTTTCAAAAGTGACTAGGGATTTTGGGTACCTCATTTTTAAAGAATCCAACTTGAGATACTTTAATGGATCTGATTTTCATAGGGTGGGTGCTCATTTTCTGAAAATCAGGCCGTTTAAAGTGACTCAGATTGGCCACTTTGAAATTGAGGTACCCCAAATCACTAGTGGGTTTTGAAAATTTAGGCCTAGGCATTTGGAGCCAACTGTCACACTACCATTTGGCATAAGGAAGGGTGTTGTATTTTATGTATGGCAGGTCACTGTTCACTATGATATACTGCCTTAAATCTACCTGAAGAAAATAGATATACTTTATAATCTATGCTTAGGAGGGATTAAGGAAATGTTTATTTCTTCGTTAAATGCATGGCCATGTCATTGATTTCCTCCACACCCTCAGCTCAAGGAAGTGTGTTACTAAGGCAGCAGCAGGCTCAGGAAGAGATTTGGCTTTAAAAAGGAACCGAATTTACTACTATATGCAGATTAATCATCCAATCCCATTCCTAGGTCATAATTCCACACACCGTACGCTTTAGTTCAGTGAATTAAGTAGTCTACCAATCAGACAAGGAACTGTTTACATGCGAGTCTTTATAAGAATATGTTGCCTTTGTGTGCCACGATATTGAAAATGGCTTCAGTCCCATCTCTGAATCTTTATAGGATCATTTATATCCAAATATATTTTAAACTGCACAAATCTGGGTCAGTCAATCCAAAATATTCATTGGCTTCCTATTAAATAGTGGACTTGCACATATATTGTAATTTAGAAATCCCATTCAGCAGAGGGAGTCTACTTTTTAAAGAATTACTGTTCCATTTGATAGTCTCATTGTAGCCTTACTTAGACTGTATCAAATTATCTATTTGGTATGACTAGAGATGGCTTTATCAAGAGTTCTTTATAAAATGCTACCTGTCCCTGTGGCTGGGAACGATAGGCTATAGCATCACTTACTTGAAATGGAAAAGGAAGTTTAGAAATAAAACTCGGTTTAGGGATCAAAATGAATGGAGAGGAGTAATTACTATAGAAATCACAGCATTGTATTCTTTTTGATATCATAATCCCATTTATAACCAGTCCTCCTTAGGTACATACAGGAATTTTTTGTGTCTCTCCCAGTACTTCAAAGGAGATGTCATAGGAATCAGCAATCATGGTTTCTGGAAGTTATTCCTCCTTTAACAATCTACTTCACAGGTAATAAGATCGTGATATCCATTGTGATATCCTGTGCCTCAGACAACCGCTGCTGACCTAGTTGGAGGTCACAGACCATCGGCTGAGAACCGGTACAATGTTAATATATATTTTGGCATCTTTATAGTACAGAAACCATGTATTCTGTGATTGTTTAGTAATAAAAATTCAATTTCCTGCCCAATGTTATCCTGTGTGTAGCAGAGAACATTACAAAATGTTCAGGCAGATTGTGTAGCGAACAGTACCAGATGAATTGAGAGTGGGGGAAGCCCACTAATCTTAATTTAAAGTTTTAAATTAATTCACTTTAGCTATGCTGTGAACTCTTTGTGATTGCTTTCTGTGAACATTTATCCAATTGAGCATTAGTGGCACAAATATTTACAAAGTGCATTTCAAAGTTGCAGAAATCAAATTTTAAATTCACCAGTATTTATAGTGGAAGTGTTTCCTTACAGAGCAAATCAGGGAACAGAGACACACACTTACCTGGCAGAATTCAAACACTCCAATACTTTATCTAATCAATTCGTAGAAGTTCAGAAGCATTTGACAGTTTTATGTGATTTTTTAAAAACAAATAAATACTACAGAGAAATTGTAATTGGACTATGGATATTCCATCAGCAGAAAAATAATCTTATCTCATCAGTTATTTTGTTTATACTGTTTGTTAATAATTCGTTGTTCAGCTAGTTCAACAAATTTTGTCTTAATTTAATTTGTACATAGCATTTATTTCTAAATAGCAAACCAAAAAGTTGACCAGCCCTCTTTATTCTAAGATTTTAAAACTGAAAACCTGACACTTTCTACCTTGTTAACTATGTCCACCAGATTTATCAAGTCATTAGGTATGTTTACCTCATAAATTCTATGAATTTAGCTGTATATCCTGATTGTCTTATTCAGTTTCAAGTCACTGGAGTATAATCTCTCAGGAAAGTTATAAGCTGCTTATTTCATAGGATGTGAAACTCTCTTAATTAGCCAGTAGACTGATGCAATAGCCAAAAGGTCACATTTGTCCTCATATAACCTTCCCTCCTTCCTTGAAACCACTGGTCTATTATAAATAGACTTTGTGGTGGGGGACACAAACCCGCATGCTTTTAACCCTTAGACGCCTGATAATTTCCAGGTTGCCAGCCAAATAAGTGCTCAGGAGGATATGTATACAAGTATATACAGAGAAAAGGCAAACAAGAAATCGAAAACATCCAAAGACTGAACCAGAGATGAGAATGTAAACACAGACCTAAGATAAGAGAGTTGACAGGAGTAAGCACTTTCATTTTGTGACTTTTAAAAAATAATATGTATACATTACATGATGTGCTAATACAAAACGCATTAATAACGCTGCACGCTGTTGGGTGAAGAAAATGAAAATACAACACAAAGCAGCTGGAATTGAAGAGGAAATGCTGAGATGGTTCCTCTGGGGAAGTGGATGAAATCCCCCTTCTCTCCATCAGACTGATTCAGTGAGAGTTCTAGAGCTAGAGAGTTCTGAGTCCTCCCTCTCTTTCTGGTTTCTGTTCTTCCTTTGCAACTTTGAGTAAAGGGGAAAAACAGATGAGGAGGATGCTAATCACAGCAGAGGTGGGCAAACTACAGCCCACGGGCCAGACTGTCCTGCCTGGCCCTTGATCTCCTGGCCGTTCCCCTGCAGCCTCAGCTCGCCATGCTGCCAGCGCTCTGGGCAGCCTGCTCCTGCCAGGCAGCATGGCTGCAAGAGGAGCCAGGTGTAGAGTATTAAATTTCTCCCTGTAGGAATGTGCTACTTATGGTGTACTACTTAACAGCTGCCAGTCCTGGTGCTCTGAGCAGCATGGTAAGGGGGCGGGGAGCGGGGGGATTGGGTAAGGGGCAGGGAGTCCCAGGGGACAGGGAGCAGGGGACGGGGAACAAGGGGGTTGGATAAGCATGGGAGTCTGGGGGGGCCTGTCAGGGGGTGGGGATAGAGGTTAGGGCACTTAGGGGACAGGGACCGGGGGGTTGGATAGGAGGTGGGCTCCCGGGGGGATGAGTGGTCCCAGGAAGGGGTGGTCAGGGGACAAGGAGCAGTGGGGGTTGCAGGGGGGCAGTCGGGGTGAGAAGTGGGAGGGGATGGATGGGGACAGGGGCCAGGCTGTTTGGGGAGGCACAGCCTTCCCTACCCAGGTGTGATGTATTAAATTGCTCCCTGTAGGAATGTGCTACTTATGGTGTACTACTCTCCATATAGTTTCAGAACTCCGATGTGGCCCCTCAGGCCAAAAAGTTTGCCCACCCCTGATATACAGACTAGTGTCTGCCTGTTAATGGCCAAAAATCCCACATAAACCAAAGCAAGTAAGCATAAGGGTTTGCCACAGCAGGATGGATTGATTTAAATCAGAGGTGGTCAAACTGGGGGATGGGGAAAGAAGCTTTGTGGGGGGAAATATTTTACCCACAGCAATGAATAACTAGCAAAGCTGATTCTTCCAGACATATCAGGTCCTCATTTGCTATGACGCAGTGTGCATATTTAATTGTAAGCATTGACCACAATCACAGTTTTGCTTTTGCTCTTATTACAGTGGATCGTTGGCTCTGTTTGAATCAATGCCTTACTGTTTTTAATATTTAGTGAGAGCTGCATGTTGAATTTTTTTTAAAACGGTTTATGTACTTGTGGGGTGGGGGGAATCTAAACTACTCAGACAAAGAAGGGGGGAACAATCAAATCAGTTTGAGAACCACTGATTTAAATCAAAAAGTTTCAAATTATCACAGTAAATCATGATTTAAGTAAGCAACTTTAATTTATTTTAATTGTGATTTGTAGTTGTACTTTTAAAAGTTATTTTGCTAAGCAAAAAGGTTCATTACCAATAAAGGTTGGTAATCATTAAAATATGTTTGCAACTACAAACTTCACACTAAATTAGGTACTTCTTTTTGTTAATCAGGAGGATACAATTTATCTATTCACCTTTATTTAAGCAATTATATAGCTTAATGTACCTTTATTCAGATTCTTAATTTTTAATAGAAAATGATTGGTGCATTTCTTATTTACTAGATGGTGTATGCAGTGTAGTTGTAGCCGTGTTGGTCCAAGGATATTAGAGAGACAAGGTGTGGTTGAGGCAATATCTTTCAGTGGACCAACTTCTGTTGGTGAGAGAGACAAGTTTTCAAGCCACAATGAAAGAAAGGTATTACTTCATCCACCTTGTCAAGCTCTAGTTGGATGGAAATTCAAATTCAATTAAAATAGACCATTTAATTTTTTTAATAAATAAAACTATCTTAAAAGTGCTGAATACATAAGAAAATCAGTTTATTAAAACATGTTTTCCATTTAAAACTGATTTATTAAACAAAGAAAATATCTGTAGTTAGTACCTAGAAACAAGCAGTTCAATTCATTATGTCCTTCAGATTTTAGAACTGATAGATCTCATTCTTCCACACCTAATTTTTATTCATTGATTAGAAGAGGAAAACAAGTTGTTCTGCTTTTTCAGCTTTCAGTTGGTTTCTTAACTTTGAATGAACTAGCCATTGAACTGAACTTGTTGAATAAACTGAAATGAAGCAAATATACTCTGTCTCCGCAGAAGAGACTAATTGCTGTCAAAAGTTGACTAACACTTTAATAAACTCTGGTTCCGGGTGCTTAGCCAGAGATTTCCCCCAGTTCAGTGGTTTAACTGTCTTTAAAGCTTGGCAGAAAACGTCCTGCTTAATATTATTTTTATTTAATTTAAATGATTTTAAGATTATAGTAAATTTAGTGCTTACAATAGGTTGTCATTTCAAATTGGATTTTTAATAGGTTTATTTTATATAACCTTGTATTTAATTTAAATTAATAAAATCCCATTTTTATTTTTTAAATATATTTTTATCCACCCAGTGCCAGACTAGTAGTCCTCAAAATTTGTTGTCCTGCTGGAGTAAAAGGTCTAACATGCTGCAGGCTGAGGTAAGGATATAGGTAGCCCATAGCTCTCCCAATTGTTGGATCTGAACTTTCAGTGGGAGGTGACTGGATCTAAAGGACTGTAAAAGCTGCTATTTGCCTTTAGTGAGGAGTTAGAAAGTGTACCCACTTTCCATTCACTGCCAAGGGTCTCCGCACCAGAGTTGCTCTGACAGAAGCTCTCTGTAGACAAGGAAAAAGGCACACAGAACAGATAGCTGGTAGTCTATGGACAATTCATGGTGCTGAACTGGGTCAGAGCCCAGAGTGAAAGATGGAATCAACTCAACACATCAAGACTTTCTGCAGAGGTGATGACAGTGCAGAGCATTTGTTTTATAGGTAGCTGACAATGGCCTCAAAGTATCTGCAGTGAAAATTCAAGGGTGTCTTGTTATCCTGACAATGCTTCTGTGAAGGTCATGAATCCTCTGAAAGAGGCAGGAACCAGCTCAGCTTGAAATGGTTTTCTCGAGTGGGGGACTTGAGGCTTTTTCCATTCTCTTCAAACATGAGAGGTAAACATGTGCAAGCTGGCATCTTTTAAGGGAATGCCAGTGCTTTGAATGCTTGAAATACAATTCTTGAACCTACTCTTACCACCTTCAGTATAAGGCCTGTGTCAGTAAGTCCTTGGTGAAAAAACTATAGTTTTATAAGTAAATAAAAGCTAAAACAAAAGGCTGAGGAGAAAACTCTTCCAAAAGAGCAGTAATACTTCGAGTGCTTGCTCATGTGTATTCCACAGTAGGTGTGCGTGCACGCCCTGTGCAACGGTGCCGGAAGTTTTTCCCTTAGCAGTACCCGTTGGTGGGGTGGGGAGCACCGCTGCAACCCCTGAAGTGGCGCTTCTATATCACGCTATAAGGGGAGCTGCGAGGTCCCCCCACCCTCAGTTCCATCTTGCTCCAGCATTGCTGTAGCCTTTCCAGTTGATCTTAGTGGTACCTTTAGCTAGTTGTTAGTAACTCGTGGAAAGTAGTTTCTCAGTTGTTAGCTTCAAGTCATACAACTCCTATCGCCGTTCCATGCCAAGGAGTGATTCACTGCTTGGGCGAAACTCACATGAGTGAACGCTGTAAGATCTGCAGATCTTTCAAGCTGCGAACTAAGAAGGAGAGAGACATCAAGCTTTGCGCTCTCCTCATGGAATCAGCGCTTGCTCCAACTCCGGTACGCTGTGCGGACTCGGCACCGGGCGCCACATGGTCGGTGCGCAGCGAAGTCCCCTCCACCAGTCGGCACTGTTCCCCTTCCAAGAAACAAAGGAAGAGCTCGACTTCACAGCGGCACCGAAAGAAGGAAGGGGGAAGAGGCTGGTCCCAGGTTGGGCAGCCTTTGGTCCGTCCCTGTCCCCCCCCCCCAGCTCGAAATCTCTGACTCATGCTGAGCGGAGTAGCCCGGCAGCGCCGACATGCGCCTCTCCCGCGGTCAGGATGCCATAGACACTGGAGGCTCTACAGGCCACACGAGACATTCTGAGCTTGCCAGTGCCCGGTCCTGAGGCAAACCGCCACTGGGCGCTCGACAGGCCTCCCCAGCACGGCACAGCTCTCACTCTGAAGACGGCTCTCTGCCTTGTTCAGTAGGCAGCAACCGGTCCACTCGCAGCTCGCATCCACCACCCTCGACGCCAACCAGGGTTCCATCCGGGCAGGAGTCCCCGGGTCCCTCCACACTATGCAGCAGTGGACGCAGGCACCGAGATAGGCTTCCAAGGTGCTCCTCTTCACGATGTAGCTATTGTAGCTGGTCTCAGCGTGACCAACGTCAACACTCCCGCTTGAGCTCCCGCTCTGTCAGGGATTGCACACGGGACTCGCATCACTGGCCAGTAATTCCGGCGGATACCAGTCCTCGATATCAAGGTCCTGGTCCCATGGAAGACAGCATTGTAGGCACCGCCACTCCTAGGTACCGGCCCGACCACTACCAGTTCACGCTTCTCCCCGGTTAGCCTATCCACGGTGTGCAGGGTATTCACAAAGTGTATGGCGGTGGCAGCAGCCTACCTCAGATGAGAAGGGTCCAGATGTTCCCATATCTGGACAATTGGCTTCTCAAGGGCAACTCACTGTCTCAGGTGACGGCCCGTGTGGTGGTGACCTTGGCCTCGGCACCCAGCCGCCCCTCACTGGGCCATACCGCTCAGCCGGAGCAGATAGTGCCACCGGGCCCGCAGCATGGACAGTGGCAAGGGGCCCCAGGGAGGGACGATGGTGTCAATGGGCACCATGGCCGCTGATGCCCACCCATGCAGGAACCCACTCAGTGGCCGGGGCATCCGAGGCCCCGTCGGCCTCGCTATCTAGGCAGAGTGACAAGTCTAAAGGTCATGAGTCATCGGCTCTGCACCTGGACTCTGACCTGGGGGTTGATCCCCCGGCACCAGCTGAGGCCCACAACCCTGTGCCGGCCTCCTCTCCTGCACCGGTTGACACTATCACATTACCACTGCCCTCTGCTCCACAGGAAGACTTCAGGGCGCATCATTACCTGCTAAAGCGGGTGGTGTCAAGCCTCCAGCTGCAGGCCAAGGAGATGGAGGGCCCGTCCGATTCCCTCTTTAATGTAATGTCCCCCTCGGTACCTGGCTGTGTGGCTTTACCTCTTCACCAAGGAGTAGCCAATATCTCCAATGCCTTGTGGCTAACTCCTGCCTCTCTGGCCCCGATTTCCAAGAAGGCTGAGAGGAAGTATTTTGTGCCAGCCAAGAACCATGAATACCTCTACTCCCACCCAGCACCTAACTCTCTGATGGTGGAATCTGTGAACCACCGGGAGCAGCAGGGCCAGCCCGCGCCCACCCCCAAGAATAAAGACACCAGGAGACTAGACTCTTTTGGTAGAAAACTTTATTCCTCTTCGAGTTTCCATCTCAGGGTGGCCAAGCATCAGGCCTTACTGAGCCGATATGATTTTAATTTATGGGAGTCCCTGCCAAATGGGATCTGCTCCTGTCTACATGCGCCAGTCTCGGCCTGTTGGTAAAAGAGACCAAATCAATGCTGGTCCTGGTGCAGCGCATAGAATTCATAGGGGCACTAATGGACTCCTTAAGGACCAAAGTCCCCAAATTTATTGGAGTCCCTGCCAAGGCACTCCTCCCATAGCGGGATAGGAAGGACTTTAAGGCATTGGTGGACAAGGGGGCGATGGCAGCCAAAGCTGCCCTGCAGACAGCATCGGATGTGGTGGATACGGCGACTCACTCGATGGCCTCCCCGACCTCCATGCGCACGGTGTCGTGGTTCATCCTGTCCAGGCTTTTGGCGGAGGCCCAGTCCCTCATGCAGGATGTGCCATTCAACGGGAAAGCCCTGTTTGCCAAACAGATGGACGTCAGGTTGCACAGGATGAAAGACTCTCGCACCACCCTGCAGGCCTTGGGCCTATACTAAGGACAAGGCCAAATCGCAGATGTCAGCTCTGCGCAGAGCAGATATGAGCCCGCTTACAAGAGGTCGAGAGACCAAAAGCGCTGGCCTCAATGACAGTCCCGCTCTGCCCCACAGCCTGGGCCCTCTAAGGGCAAGAGGCAAGGAAAGAAGCGGTTTTGACTGTTTGCAGGGGGGCACCAGGGTAGTTGTCATGGAAACCCCCCTACTAATAAAATTTGTGTTCAGCCACCGATTGTCTGCCTTCCATGGGGAATGGTCATGAATAATCTTGGACCGCTGGGTCCTCAACCCCATTTCCAAAGGCTACATGGTGCAGTTCACGCCCGCCCAACCGGCCCCCGTCCCTGGCGGGCTCAGGGGACCCAGAGCACGTTCACCTCCTAGGTCAGGAGATGGAACGACTACTACACCTAGGGGCAGTGGAGAGAATGCCAGTAGAATTCCAGGGTAGGGGCTTCTACTCCCAATATTTCCTGATCCTAAAGGCGAAAGGGGGTCTCAGGCCCATCCTAGAACTGCGGAATCTCAATTGGTTTATGGTCTGCTCCAAGTTCTGCATGATGTCCCCGGCTTCTATTATCCCTCCCTGGACATGGGGGACTGGTACGCGGCCCTGGACCTTCAGGATTCGTATTTCCAGATCCATGTTTTTGAAAGGCATAGGCACTTCCTCCGTTTCCTGGTGGGGCCCGACCACTACCAGTTCACGCTTCTCCCCGGTTAGCCTATCCACGGTGTGCAGGGAATTCACAAAGTGTATGGCGGTGGCAGCAGCCTACCTCAGATGAGAAGGGTCCAGATGTTCCCATATCTGGACAATTGGCTTCTCAAGGGCAACTCATTGTCTCAGGTGACGGCCTGTGTGGATATGCTCCTGTCTACATGCGCCAATCTGGGCCTGTTGGTAAACGAGACCAAATCAATGCTGGTCTCGATGCAGTGCATAGAATTCATAGGGGCACTAATGGACTCCTTAAGGACCACAGCCTCTCTCCCAGTGGGCAGGTTTGAAACCCTCAAAGGTCTCCTCGTCTTGGTCACAGCTTTTCCGATGACAACAGCAAGGGCATGCCTTCAGATCCTGGGACACATGGCGGCGTGCATGTACGTGGTCCACCACGCCAGGCTCCGAATGAGGCCCCTCCAGCTATGGCTAGCCTCCCACTTCTCCCAGGCACAGGACGGCCTGGACAAGGTCCTCACAGTACCGTCCCTGGTAATTGCCTCCCTACAATGGTGGTCCTCCCTGGACAATATGCTCTAAGGGGTTCCTTTCTGGGAGACGGCCCCGACAATAGAACTGGTTTCTGATGCGTCGGACTTGGACTGGGGAACCCGCATAGGGAACATGCAAACCCAAGGGATATGGTCAACTTCGGACGTGTCCCTCCACATAAATGTCAGGGAGCTCAGGGCGATACGGTTGGTGTGTGTGGCTTTCATCACACAGCTTCATGGCAAGGTGGTCAGAGTCCTTACGGACAACACTGCCACGATGTTCTACATCAACAGGCAATGTGGGGCACGGTCCTCGGCTCTCTACTGGGAAGCCCTGAGCTTATGGGAGTTCTGTATAGCCCATGACATCTCCGAGGGCTTTCCACCTACCGGGCGCCCGCAATGCACAGGCTGATAGCCTCAACAGGGTTTTCTCCCCCCATTACGAGTGGTTGCTCCACTCGGAGGTCACTCACCAGCTCTTCCGAGAGTGGGGAATTCCCCACATGGACCTGTTTGTGACCCGCCAGAACTGGCGTTGCCTCCTGTTTTGTTTCGGGGTGGGGTTGGGAAGGGATGTGATCTCAGATGTCTTCCTCCTGCAGTGGTTGGACCAGCTTTTCCACCATTTCCCCTTATAGGCAAAGTTCTAGAAAAGTGAAAACAGACAAGGCACGTATCATCCTTAGCTCCCCAGCCTGGCCCTATCAACACTGGTACGGGACCCTACTGGACCTGTTGGCGGCCCCTCCGAGGAGGTTGCCGCTTCACCCAGACCTCCCCTCCCAGAACGTGGGCTGCCTCCTTCATCCCAATCTGGCTGCTCTTCACCTGATAGTGTGGCTGCTCAGTGGCTAGACGAGGAGGAGAGGAGGTGTTCTGAAGAAGTCAGGCGGGTCCTCCTGGAAAGTAGAAGGCCGTCCACACGCTGGACATACCTCGCAAAGTGGTCCAAATTTTCCAGGTGGATGGGGGGGCGGAGTCTCCCCATCGTCTGCACTGCTCCAGCTTATCCTTAAGTCCCTCCTGTCCCTTAGGACCCAAGGGCTGGCACCTACCTCTATCAGTACACTTGGCGGCCATATCAGCCTTCCACCTGCTGGTGCAAGGGCTCTCTGTCTTCTCCCATACTATGATCTCCTGCTATGTGAGAGGCCTTGACCATTCATTCCTGTATGCTAGATCCCCTGTATTGCAATGGGACCTAAATCTGGTGGTGTCCTTCCTCACGGGTCCTCCCTTTGACTCCTTAGCCACGTGTTCCTGGTCTCACCTCTCCTGGAAGGTAGCCTTCCCTGTAGCAATCGCAGCGGCCCAACGTGTCTCAGAGCTCAGGGCCTTGACCTCAGAACCTCCATATACAGTCTTCCACAAGGATAAGGTCTAACTTCGCCCACACCCTGCATTCCTCCTGAAGGTGGTCTCTGCCTTCCATATGGAACAGGACATCTTCCTTCCCATGCTCTGTCCCAAGCCCCATTCCTCCAATGAGGAACGCTGCCTCCACACACTCAGTGTGTGCAGGGCACTGGCCTTCTACCTGGATTGGATTAAACTGTTCCGTAAATCCTCACAACTCTTTGTTGCCTCCGCCGAGCATATGAAGGGGCAGCCTATTTCCACCCAGGACCTTTCTCGCTGGATCACCTCATGCATATGCACGTGCTATGATCTGGCAGGAGTTCCCCTGCCACCGATCGTCAGGGCGCACTCAATGAGGGCTCAGGCCTCGTCGGCTGCCTATGTAGCCCATGTCCCTATCCAGGACATCTGTAGGGCTGCCACCTGGTCTTCAGTTCACATGTTCACTGTGCATTATGCAATCGTCTCTCAAACTAGGGATGACGCTGAGTTTGGCGGAGCAGTACATCCGGGAACTCGTGAACGCCTACCCACCACCAACAGATATAGCTTGGAATCACCTACTGTGGAATAGACATGAGCAAGCACTTAAAGAAGAAAAGACAGTTACCTGTTCCATAACTGGTGTTCTTCGAGATGTGTTGCTCATGTCTATTTCAGATCCCGCCCTCTTTCCCCTCTGTTTGGAGTTGTCCGGCAAGAACGAACTGAGGGTGGGGGGAGCTTATAGCTCCCCGCTCCCCTTATAGCGTGATACAGAGGCGCCACTCCAGGGGTCACAGTGGTGCTCCTCCCCCCGCACGGGTACTGCTAAAGGGAAAAACTTCCAGCAGCGGTGGACGTGGCATGCACGGACACCTGCTGAGGAATAGACGTGAGCAACATGTCTCGAAGAACACCAGTTACGGAACAGGTAACTGTCTTTTACTTCAGCATAGTAACTGGGTCTTTGAGGTGATTGCTTGCATGGATCCACAGAGTATGCACGAATACATGCATGCAGTGTTCATGTGGCTTATCACAGACACCCAACTGTGCAACAACCTAAATAGAATTTCTACATCTCTAGAGAGCAAAGGGGGAGTGCTGAGTTTGGCTGTTGCTACAAAGTGCTTGCCCTGGGTCTGTAATGATGAAGTCAAATTATGATTTAAGTGCGTCTTTCTGACTGCTGTGACCCTAAGCTGCTCATTTTGGCAACTGCTTCTCCTGCTCTTCAGGTTTAAGGAGATAGCATTTTAATATGCCTCTTAGCTTCTGCAAAAGGATTAGTAATGAAATGGCACTAACAGTACAAGTATTTTGAACAGGGTAATCCAAATACAGAGTCGCTTGAGGTTGTTCCTAGTCCTGATCATTTCCACTGGACATAATAATTTAAAAAAAAAAAAGTGTGGAATGAAACATTACATTGTCCTTTTGTCTTGTAGAGCTTATCTCACTGTGAGCTGATCACAGATAATGGGATTCTGCATCTGAGCAACAGTACCTGTGGTCATGAAAGGCTCCAGGTCCTCGAGTTAGACAATTGTCTTCTCATCACCGATGTGACCCTAGAGCACCTGGAGAACTGCCACAGTTTGGAGAGAATTGAGTTATATGACTGTCAGCAAGTCACACGAGCAGGAATCAAAAGAATAAGAGTATGTGTTGTTTTTAAAGGTTCAGCTTTGGGAAGGACAGTCATTTGTGCAGTCAGGGGAGCCTGATCCTATCGGATACACTTACAGCAGCTTAACAGAGTTTTCATCCTACCTTCCCTTGCTTTGGACCAAGGATGTTAACATACTTTATAAGATCCCCAACTTTAGGCATTAGAAGTACCATGGGTATATGATCAAAAACTACCACCCAGTGCCTAATTCCATTTATAGTCCAAGCTACTGTTGGTATCAGAATAATTGTCCATGCTGATCTTTTCTCCCACTGATGTAGATTCCAGCTGTAGCTCTTTGTTTATTTCCTAATGTTTGTTTCCCATTCCCTCAGGGTTTTGTTAAGTGAAGATTGTGTTTTTGTAGGACTGTAGAATTCTTTAAATTCTACCAACCATGCATACTCATTACAATGCAGATATAATGAAGCATAGGACATTTGGGTAGTAGGGGCAATTAGGCCTGTGGATCTACCTAGTAACAGCAGACCTAACATCCCCTGCCCTTGCAGTATCTGTCTCCCCTCCTCTATGTAACTTCCCGTGTTTTAAGCACAGGAACTTTTCTGCTGAGTATGTGGCAGCATTTAGGGCATAGTACTGATCCATGGACACAGTAATGCTGTGCTAATTCACTTTCAAATTAATCACTTTGCACTGATGAAGTCTGCCTCTCACCCTTGCAGGAACTGCTGAAGGTACCACCACTGAGCTGAGACACGCATGGTTGTAGGGGAGACATAAAATTAAAAGTCTTGCTTCTGTTTCTTCACTGGCAAGAAATCCACCCTCTAGCGATTAACAGCAGAATGAAAGTTAGCCAGCCCACATCTGCAGTGTAAATACCAGTTCAACAGAAAGGAGTCAGTCACTGATGCACTGAGATTTAAGGTGATAGCTTTTGGATGAATGAATGGCCAGGTTTCAGATCATTACAGTGCCTTAACTTTTCCAGTTTTACTGGATGTAAGCATTGGGACTTGGCATCCACGTAATGCAGGTTAAACCATTTTTTGAAACATGGCTTGCCTGGATGCCCTATCTACAGCTATGAGCAGGAAGAAAAGCTTTGACAGTAGTGTGATCTGTCAGCAATAGTGTGGTTTTGCTCTTCATACTTTGTGGTTACATTTTTCATTTGAATTTTCATCTACAGGCTCATTTACCTGATGTGAAAGTTCATGCCTACTTTGCTCCAGTCACCCCTCCTCCTTCTGTAGGAGGTAGTCGACAGCGACTCTGCAGGTGCTGCATTATTCTTTGACAGTAGGAGGGAGCATCAGCAAAGGAAGATTGTGGAAACAAAATCAGATTGCAAGTGGCTTGCAGAGTGTCAGTTTCTTAACTGCCGTAGGAGTGATGTTGCAGTCATTCAATTTTGTGCTGGTACTGACTCAAAGGTGTTTTCACAGGTAAAAAGTCTTAATGTTACATGCGGATGTGGAGTAACTGATGCTTTTCTTTTTTTTTAAATTACATCTACTCCACCATCCCTGCTGTTGATATGACAATCATAGTACCATTTACTAATGTGGACTGGGGGATTGCAGAGTTGTAGATGCTCAGTGAAAGCCCCAACCCTGTAAGCCTCACTAAACTGGAATATTAGTTCCTATTTGTAAGCATTATTCAGTGTTTAAAAAAAAAAAATTCAGGGTCTCAATCCAGCATGAGTGTCCAAACTGCTGTTGTACAATACACATAACCAATTACATCATCAGGTTTAAGGACAAATCAGCTTTAGCAGAAGTTGACCAAAAAACGGAAAATAATCATGAAAAATAGATTCCTATTTTGCTACGGTTTTTAATTTCTACAAAAACTCCCCACCATGTTAAGAGGTAGTACATCTCCAGAAAACTATTTAATTTAAACTTTGTTTTATACAAAAGAGCACTCCTCAAATTGTTGAATTATTTCTCTAAAGAGTCTTAAGTGTTATCAAGTAGGTTAGGCTAAGAAAGGTATGGCTGTTTTGTGTCCTGTCCACTGGTCTTTTTATATGCTCTAGCTGAGTAGGTAGAGCTGTTTACACTATAGTGGCTGAAAGAATATTTGTGTATGGTACTTATACTTCCCACATTGCATCTCCCCATTTAATATATTTAGTCCTAAACAAACAGCAGCTTGGGGGGGATATTACTGCCTTTTTTACAGAGTTAACTTAATTTGCCCTAGGTCACATCCTAAACTGTGACAAAGCAAGGAACTGAATGCTAGGCTCCTGCATCCCAGGCCCATACCCTAACCAATGAGCTGAGTTATCAACCTGTGGTCTATGGACCCCCTTTGGGGGCCACAGACTATTCAGATTTCCAAAGGGGTCTGCAACTGAAAAAAGGTTGAAAATCACTGGGCGAATTAATTTAATGTAGTTGACATGGTTGAGCAGATTGAGAGCCCAAACAAGCAGTGGTTTCTGTTTTCTTAAAGAAGGAAAGTTTTAAAAATTGAAGCCCAACTTTTCAGAAAGAGAGCATTCATCATGACAATTACATTAATACCTTTAACCTTTTTTTTATCTGGTAGGGTGACATCATGGCCTCATTGACATCAATAGGCCAGAATTTCAGCTGTAGATTTAAGCCTTCTACAAAGGAGAGTGAAATCTGAATGTAAAACCACAAGTCTAAGGGGGAAGCTACATTTTTATATTAAGCCACCTAAATAAATGGTTGGTGTGCATGGCATCTCCCTTAGGTACCCAAGCTCAACATTAAGCCCAAGATATTTTCCTTTCAAGGGCTAAAGACTGGTCAACTGATATAGTGTTTAAGTCCTGAAAATGATGTAATGTCATTTGACAAAAACTCTAATAGACTTTCCCTTAAGGGTAAGGCAATATTTCCAGTATGTGTAGCCTAAGTTGTTGGCAAAACATAGTTGAATGCAGTGTGTACATTGACACCTCACCTTTAAAACTATGTTTTAAAACGTTAATGTGAAAATTTAAGGCAGCTTTTGACAGCTGCACTTTTGTTGTATGCAGATCTGTGAACTTAAGATACTGACATAGCTGAAAATTTATATGAATATGGTATAAAGTTCTAGTATTAAACTTTGGGGGGGGGGGCTTCATCTTTGCAGCAAAAGCAAAAATTCCTGGATTAGTTTACACATTATGTATACACTTGTATTATCAAGATTCCCATTTATGGAATTTTCTTAGCAGAACATTGGGGGAAGACCAAAATTAAACGTGAACTCAGTGCAACTTGTCAGAATGAGTAGTTGTGTGTTGCCTTAGGTCTGGATCATTTTTATGGATCTTATTGTAAGGGCATTAAAGTTGTACAAAAACCAAAATTTAACATATGCCTACACTAAGAAAAATGATATAGAAAACAAATAAACAATCAGCTGATAATTTACTTGAACTTCTGTTTCACTGATTTCAAAAATTGAGCCATTAATATTTTACTCAAAAAAAGTATGGTTTTGGTCATGCTGAAATTAATGAGTTCTTTCAATTCGTTTTCTAAAATATTGCTGGGGAGCTGAATTATCTGCTCTGAAGTGCATTGCTCCTACTAACAATGTTAATTCTATCTTAGCAGAAAAATAAGCACATTTACAAAATTATTGAAAAACATTTATTCTTAAATTGAAATGTGTACATCTTAAAACAAAAGCAATTTGCTGGTGCCATAATTTAATTCCAATTTCAAGTGAGCGGGACAAACTACTATACACTTCCTTTAAATTTAGTTGGATACTTTCTAATCAAGGATTTTTCCACTTTTATAAAACATTTGGGATTTGAAAATGGTGCTGAGGTGAAATGACAACTGTCAGTTCAATAAACTATCAAGACCCAACCAATACCCAAAGATGAACAATTTATAGGCAGAAGAAACTTGAACTTAAGTCCACAAAATTCCACTTTATCAGTGTAGAAAAACATTTAAAGTTTGCAAAATTGCTACAGCTTTAAAAAGGCTTGCTTGGTAAGCACTTAACCCAGCTAAAGAAGGAATTAAATATCAAAGTAGCATTTTGCATGCTGTAGTAGTTTTTGTTCTCTGTAAATGATTTTGCACTACAGCATTCAAAATTTTCAAATTGATTTAAAGGGAGGGGAGATATTGTGAGTAAAAAGGGGGATTTTTCTGCCTTTGAAAAATCTTCCCCAAAGTACCTAAATAATAATAACATACTCATAAGTGGACATTAATATTAAATGTTTGAATAGCAGTGCCATACATTTGACAATTTCAAGGAATTGCCTATTTCAAAAGTAAGTATTTGGTCATATGGAGAGGCACTGTAAAAAAAAATTACAGTATCAATCTGAGAATAAAGAAATCACAGAAAAGGTCAAGATACCTGCCCATAAAGAGTGATTATAGCAAGACATACCTGCTACTAAAGAGATTAAGTGGTGTATATTTAGTGTTTCTTGAGCATGTAATGGACAGTACTTAAAGCTGTGTTGTAGCCCCCTTGGTGCCAGTGGGTCACACTTCCCCCCACCCCCCAAAACTCCCCCATCATTATGCAGTTTGTTTTTAAATCCACCATTTTAAAAATAAAAAAAAAACACCCTGCAGCAATGCTTCTTAGAGAAACTAAAAATTAAGGATGCATAGGCAATTATTTTTCCATTAAATTTGTTAAAAGCAAAACAATTACTTCGTACCCCACAGGATTTATGTTAATCCTTTCAACAAGGTACTGTCAATAATGCAGTTTGCTGCATGCATATATTGCATCTGGCTAGGATTTATTAAAATCCTATTCTGGCATTTACATTTCTTACATACACAATTTACACAGGGAAGCTGTTTTGACAGCTTTACTCTCAAAGACCCAACAACCTGATCACTATCATCTTAACTACTCGTCTCCACACAGATTACTATGTGCTCTGCTAACATCAAAAAATAAAATCAGCATAAGGTACAAGCAAGTAATAGACAAACTGGCACATAAAGGTAAATGCCCCAGAATAAGTTTACATTCATCTCCAAACTGGACACAGTATAATAGGAAAGCAATACTGCTTCTAGAAACTGTATCTACTGGCCATAATTTGTCTTATTTCAGTAAAGGGCAAGCACCTTTGCTTATATTGTCTTCCATGCCTGTACATAGGCTGTCATGGCATTATACCTCTTATGAGGACACTTAGCTATGGCAGTGATAAGAAAGTTCACCTATCAAACAGCTCATTAGAAAGGTCTTGTGTTTTCAATATGAAACATTTTATATGGTGAAGTCCAATCCTAAGAGTTTTTGGATGTTCTTCATCGTCATTAAGCATGACTTCATTCTGCATTGGAATATCAGTCCAGTATATATCCTCTCTCTCTATGTGTATATATATATATATATATATATGACATCATTTCAGAATTATATGGAAACCTTCACCATTTTCAGCTGCAGAGAAGAAAAAGGAAAGGTTTAGATGAAAGAATGGCATCCCTTTACCCAAGACCCCAGCCACTGAAGATACTAACCAGTGTATTAAAACAGTCTAAAATTCATGTAAGTTATTGACACTCGTATTGAAAAGCAAACTTTTAACTACTAATTTGATACTGTGTTATCATATGACCTGACTATTTTGGGAATAAAAACAGCAAACTTTTCCAGCATAACACATTCTGCACCACTTTCCAACAATATAGACTCTCTAATAAATTAAGCTCAAACTATCTTGAATGTAATTTTAAATATCTAGACAGTTGCTTTGTTATTTTTATTTCTAGAACTTTTGTTCCCATTTCAATGCACGCAGTCCTCCTACTTTCCTGTTTTTGATCTCTCTCATCAGTTCTGGGTTAGTTATCCTAAAATAAAGCAGGTAAATTAGCAAAACAAGTATGTGAATATATAGAATAGGAAACCTATCTGCCCTGTAGCCCAGAAGATCTGGATGCAGATAAAGTAGTGGGCCGTTTGAAACAAATGCAGTAGATGGTTACTGAACTTCTGAAATTTTTTTTTCAAAACAATGTTAATATCCGTAGAAGAGTGCGGATTCACTAGGAGTAGAAATTAGT
This sequence comes from Dermochelys coriacea, assembly GCF_009764565.3. NCBI lineage: Eukaryota > Metazoa > Chordata > Testudines > Dermochelyidae > Dermochelys > Dermochelys coriacea. Next base: position 186,774,721 of record NC_050069.1, on the reverse strand, counting down.
GACTGAATACATTAACAGACAACACCACAAAATTTTGGGGGGAAAAGCTGGATTTATGACAGATGCCTGCTGCTATTTTTTATTTTTAGCCAAAAGATCTGATTAATGACAAGCCACAAACACAAGCTTCCTGGTATGATGTTAAGAGACCCCCTACAAATAAATTTTAACACCTTGTAGATGTAAAAGTGATGAATCCAAGGCATTTGGATTTGTTATGTATTAGCTGTAAGGCATTGTATATAGCGCGCAAATATGGAAGGAATAGGGGCTGGAAAACACATCTGAGGGATGTAAGCAACACCAGGAAGTATGAGGAGACTAGGCTAGGGATAGTGATGAAGCAAGCTAGAAAGCAGGAAGAAGTATGCATGTAATGCCAGCTAAGCATGTGCAGCCACTAAATGATTTTTTTTTTTTTTTTTTTTTTTTTTTTTTTTTAGTTTTATACAAATGTGAATTGGAACAGCCAGCTAGAATAGCATATACACCAAGATCACAAGAGGGATTCGTACCAACCCTACCTAAAATAATGCTCTATCTGTTGGCTCTCTAACCTTTGTAAATTTGTCCTGCATCAGGCTGCACACAAAATTCTTTCTAAAAAGTTAAATTTTATAGAAGGCTGCAATCTTCAATTTTTATTACCCACTGTGGTATATTTCTATCCCTACATAACTTAAAGTACTATTGGAGTATCTCGAACACTAGTGAGCACTGATACAACAGTGCTTTAGAATTGAACTTAAATCCTGTGAATTATTAGTTTTAAAGTGACATTTGGGGATTAGATTTGGATCAGATTACTTCACTCAAATTTTCAAGACAGCATACTGGCATGGATTTATACCTAATAAGTAACAATCTCTAGATGAAGGTTTATCTAAAAGAAAAAGCATTAGACCTTTCCTATTATAAAATCTCTTAATTTGGAGTTGAAAGCAATAGTTTCCACCTCCTTCCCTCAAGTCACTTTACTTGGCTGAACTGTTACTTGTCTGTAGAAACAACACTGCTGGCATGTCTATGAGCAAAACTCTGCCTCTTAGTTAAAATCTAGAAGCTATTTAGGCCAGCTATCTCCATTATTACAAACAAACAATAATATACCTTTTATTGTGGTGACTAAGAAGCAACTCTCATCTTGAAAGTTCTGAACCATCTAGAAAGAAAAAGGAGATATTAAAATCCCAACTTTGTACCATCTAGGACAGGAGTGGGCAAACTTTTTGGCCTGAGGGCCATATAGGGGTGGGGAAATTGCATGCGGGGCCATGAATGCAGGGCTGGGGCATGGAGGGAATGCAGTGTCCAGGAATGGACTCAGGCCATCGGATTGGGGTGCAGGAGGGATGTAGCAGGGGGTTCGGGCATTTACCTGGAGCAGCTCCAGGGTGGCAGCGGTGTGCAGCGGGGCTAAGGCAGACTCCCTGCCTGCCCTGGCCCTGCACTGCTCCCAGAAGCTGCCCACATCGCATCCCTGCCGCCTCACAGGGGGAGGGGTGGGGTGGAGACCAAGAGCTCCACCCACTACACTTACCTGCAGGTACCTCCCCCGAAGCTCCCATTGGCCGCAATTCCCCCTTCCTGGCCAATGGGAGCTGCCGAGGGCAGTGGCTACAGGCAAGAGCAGCACACAATGCCCTCTGCCCCCCCCCCCCCCCCCCCAGGGGCTGCAGGGACATAGTGCTGGCCACTTCTGGAAGCGGTATAGAACCCCCGGTGCCAGAGGGGTGGCAATCCCACGGCCCAGATCCAAAGCCCTGATAGGCCACATCCAGCCCGCAGGCCATCGTTTGCCCACTTCGATCTAGGAGGCCAGCAAGCCAGTTAAGCAATTTGAATGCCAAAGTGATCCATAAATATTTCTAAACAGGCACTCTGTGCAACTATTTTCATAATATTTTTCTCAGTATATGTAGTTATATACAAAATATACTAGTACAAAATACTAGATTTCCCCAAAAGGAGCTACTAAAATGTCAAAGTATAAGTACAAGCGTAATTTATTGATACTTCATTTACAACATCACTACTTAAAGGGCTCCAGCATTGTGTGGCTAGGATCTTTGTCTGCATGAACTGCTTAAGTAATTTGCAGCTAACAATAAACCTTGCTACTTGCATACTATGTTTCTTCAATATGTATCTAGTTAAGATGACAAATTGCATTTCATCATTAACTGCCTACATAGTAAATCTCATTCCCATAATCTTTCAGTTCCTAAATTACTAATTGTGAGGAAGAGATAGAGATAAATTACACAAACCAAAGAGTCAGTTAACTTAGAATTTTTTATTTTATTTTTTTATTTTACTGTTGCAAGGTAAAGACTTCATATTATTACAATTGATGTACATGCAACATCATGAAAATATTAATGTTCAAATATTATATACTACTGGGACCTTCTCTCAGATCCCTTGTGCCCTAGTCATTACTATACTGCCAGTAATGAATTATGTACTAGGATAACCACTCACACCGTAATCTGGTTAAGCCACATTCTACTCTGAGTTTTATGGAAAGTCTTTTTGACCTTTGGGAGTGAAGAAAGGAGAACTTCAATCTTTCATTCCAGTCACCCTGTTGCTATGAAAAACACAAGTTCTAAGTATCAGAAGACATTAAGGGTGTGCTACATACTATGCAAGAGAAAAAAGCAGTGGTGCTCAGAGAAACCTGCCTAAAGAAAGTGTGGATACAAATGTGTTCTAAAATAAACCACAACTGGTAACTTAAAACTTACCAACTTTTAATTTGGAAACTTGTCAGTTTTGAAATAATTTATTTAAAAAAGCAAATGAAACAATGGGAAAGTTTTTAAAAACAAAAAAATTTGGTTACCTGATCACTAACGAGGATGTGGATACCAGTAGGACCCTGTCTGTAAACCTGATTAATCTGATGCAAAGGAATATTAAACACCAAAGCAAGCTTGCGAGTGACTTCTGAGGCTGCCATTTCTTCTAAGTAGATTGCATGATAAACTAGAAGAAAAAAGCTTTTTACTTTTAATAAGAATTATACGGTCATTGATAATCATTTAGGAAAACACATTCCTGTAGAGTTGTAAAATTTACATCCCCCCACTTTAAAGTTCACTTTTTTTTTTGGTTCGTTTTAAACTGTTCTTGGTCTGCAATACCTTCTTAGAAACTTGAATACCTTTTTCTACAGTGCTGTCCTTTGTTTGGCAAACACTGATTCTTCCCATTCTCTAGTTCATTCATGTGCACAAACGACCATGACTTTTCCTTCAATCTCAGAGTGATCAATTTTCAGCACAGTTCTATGAATAGGGTTAGTCTGCATTTGTTTTGATAGTGAAACAACCTTCAAAGCATCCGTAGGACAAATTTTACATGTACAAAATTACCTTTAAAAATCCATTTTAGTTCTGCTATAAAAATGACTGGAAAACTTTTAAACCATGACATTATCTACCATATTCTATTTTTAAGGCAGATAATAAATTTGGCCTGAGGTACTAGACTGTAATCACTTTGCTTCATGAGTTTTCTTGCAAAGAAAGCTCTCTACAGAGTCCACCCAGATGATTTCCCCCTTAATCTCCCCCTTCAATTTTATACAACTTGATATGATAGAAAAAGTGAGGGTGTACAGCAAAATAAACCATTGTTAAAGTTTCTTATTTTCCAAACAGCAGCATGGCTGAGGGCAGTTTAATGCTTGGTTTTGAATTTTATAGATTTATACAATTGTGTATCCCCAGAGATGAAAATTAAAAAAAAAAAAAAAAAAAAAAAACAACAAAAAAAAAAAACCAAAAAACAACTTTATACCAATGTCACTTAAACAACTGATATCAATCTTTGGTCAGATTTGTTATACATGTTGCCGGGAATGCGCTAATAAATGAAAAAAGGCAGAAATGTCTAGCAGTTACATATTTGGATATGCCCCTCCCCCTCCTTTTTCACAGCAATTTTGAACCTTGGATGTGTTAGCCATTATCAGATTTAAAGAGAAACTAAACTTACCCAAGAGGAAGTTTAGCTTATTTAACATAGGACATACAGTAGAACCTCAGAGTTACAAACACCTCGAGAATGGAGGTTGTTTGTAACTCTAAACAAAATGTTGTGGTTGTTCTTTCAAAAGTTTACAACTGAACAGTGACTTCATACAGATTTGAAACTTTACTATGCAGAAAAAAATGCTGCTTTCCCTTTATTTTTTTTTAGTAATTTATGTTTAACACAGTATTCAACTGAACTGTATTCACTGCTTTTGTGTGTGTGTGTGTGGGGGGGGGTGTCTGCTGCTGCCTGATTGCATACTTCTGGTTCCAAATGAGATAGGCGAGGTTTTTCGTAGGAATGGGTGGGTGAGATTCTGTGGCCTGTGCTGTGCAGGAGGTCAGACTAGATGATCAGAATGGTCCCTTCTGACCTTCGTATCTATGAATCTATGAGGCTGATTGGGTAGTTCATAACTCTGAGGTTCTACTGTACTCCATATAGATACTCCCTCTCTCTGCCCCAGTTTCCTGGCTGGGAAGTGTTTAAGTGCTGGTATACGATCTTCAGTCAGTCATACCACCCCTCCAGCCCCACCCCCAATCAGATTTCCTGTGGAAAGTCTCCACTCCCTCCAAAAAGTTGATGTAAGTGAAAGAGAAGTTTAGCTTCAGGTAGTTCCAGTGACTCTAATAGAAGCAATGTGGATTTACTTGTTCTTTAATGTGATTGCTCTGTAATGTACTCTGTTACATTCTCAGTAGTGGTGGAAACAGCCATTACCTGCCAGACAAACACTAGTAAGATCACATGCTTTAATACACTCCTCAGCTATTTTTCCTTATCCAAACCACACTAGTTTCATTTCAAGTATACAAAGTCCTATCAGTTTGAAATGGATATGAACATAAGTTCCTTCAATTACAGTTGTACATTCACCTAAAGTGAATTTCTTGGCAGACCACCATGGATCATTTGAATGCTCATTAACTACATTATCCATGCAACAAAAACAAAACCTTAGATTTTTTTCAAGCCACTTAAAAGCCTAGTTTATATTAAATTTTCTGTTCTTAAAGGTGTGATGTGTACCATCATAGAAGCATATATACCATTTCTGGCTTAAAGTCTTAGGAGTGCAGTCATCTCTGCAATGCTAAAACTGTGTCACCATTAATCCACTTTCCTCTGTATACTCACTTTCTAGATACATTTTTATTGATGCTATGCACATGAGTAAAGCCACAATTCTAGCAGTTTATAAATTAGTCTAAACTATTATATTTCATTGAAAATCTATTCGCAGCTCCTCTTTTTCCTCGCCTCGTGTTTATTTCAAACCTTTCATTGCTTAGTAAGTTATAAAAAGAGCACTGTATGATCATACCATATATTGCACCATTGCTATCATCACCATTGGCTGCATCTTGCTGCCTTTCCAGTTGTATGCTCCTCAGTGGCTCCTGGCAGACATAGATTGTTAAACGGGGCCTAACAGACCTGCAATTTACAAAGGAATCATATAATTTTAAAAACAAACACTTGCCCAAAAACGATATGAAGGATTTATATCCGTCTTATTTCAGTTTCCTTGCATTAACAATGTATTTAAAATTTCGCTGCTTTACAATCTATTTAAAAACAAACAAAAAACACCAAATACAAACTATCACCAGTGGCTTAATCTAATGATCTAGTCTCAGACCCATTGAGATGCCAGTAAATTTAAATTTAAAAATTAATTCAACAATTTAAAATCAGACACAAGACTTGCTTACAATGGAATCCTGGAGCACAGCTACTGAATAGCAATAATTACAGCTCTTATAAAGACAGTATGTTACTAAATATGTATTATCAGTTTCATTTGTAATTAAAATTCTGTATTTGTTAATTATTTAGCAGCCATGACCTCAAAAAATTTAGGTTCTTTATAGCTCACCTAAATGAGAAGTTTTGTCTCTTGGCAACAAACCCATCCGTCTTCAAGAAATCAGTACTGCCCAACTGCATTGCTACCAGTCTTACAGTCTACCTTTGAACTCATCAGTGCCTGCATCATATCTGTAGCCTGCCCTGAAGGTGCACACAAAACAGTCTTCTTTTGAGCACATTACTGCCAACTCCTGAGACAGCTAAACAGGCATATGCCAACCTAATTCTCAATTCATATCTCCCAAATCCCCTATTCTAAGAAAGGCACATTACTGTGATTGGACAAAAACACTTAAATGTAAACTTGGCATTTTACCTGGATTTCAGTGCATTATATAGCCGAATACCGTCGGCTGGACCACAGATCTGTACCAGGTCCTCTCTTGTCAGTTTTAATAAATCAGCACCTGGAGAAATTCAGAAGAGCAGGATTTAGCTACTTTCTTTTAGGACAAGGAAGCTCAAAAGAATCCAATATTCAACAAATACAAGTTAAAAAATTGGCCCTTGAAAAACAATACAACTCTGCAAGATAATCATCAACAGCAAAGACTAAGATGATTTTTATAAGACTCCTGTAAAACACACAAGTACCTGCTGACACTAAGAAATAATTACCTGATTTTCAGAGAAAGTAGTACCCCTAGCTCCAGCTTAATTCAGCATCCTTGAAAATCAGGTAATATGACTGCAAAATGTCACCTGTTTTAGTAAAAATGGTTTTAAAATACTAGACTGCTCTATAGATAAATCATAGTTTAACTGGCTTAAGAAGAGGTTAAGAGATTTACACCTGAGCTAAAAAGAAAAGGAGGACTTGTGGCACCTTAGAGACTAACGAATTTATTTGAGCATAAACTTTCGTGAGCTACAGCTCACTTCATCAGATGCATCCGATGAAGTGAGCTGTAGCTCACGAAAGCTTATGCTGAAATAAATTTGTTAGTCTCTAAGGTGCCACAAGTCCTCCTTTTCTTTTTTGCGAATAGTCTGACACCTGAGCTAATGTTTCAGTCAGATGCAAAATGGAGGAAAAAAATACACCAATAGAAGTATTGTTTTATCACGGCCTGATGATCCTTATATTGTAGTATAGCTTTTGTGATACCATTTATTCTAGACTGTGTGCACTGAAAATGCTCTGGTTACATTGCTGTTCACTAGAAAGATTATGCATATCAGAAAATTTGGATGAAAAAGAAGTTCCTCTGACACCCACCACAGTTGCTAGATGTCCATATGTTAACTGTATGAAGAACCTCAGAAAGTAGGGCTTCAGCATATATATATATATATTTTTTTTTTACCAAATTCTGGCAACATATGATGCTATGCCACAAGATCAGCTGCTGTCTACTTCACCTCCAACCTTCTCTAATTTGAGTCAGTTACTAAAGAACAGTCTCACAAAGGGTATCAAGATCCACATTTACAGAGGAATAACTATTTCTACCATCTGCCAACCAATAAAAAGACCACAATATTAAGTGCAGTTCTACTCTGAAAAGTGATTATGCAAAAATGGCACCTTCCTAATATAGACAGCTGCATCCTAGGGTGTATTCAGAGTCAGATCAGCTTACATGACAATTTCCCCTCCCCCCCCCATTTTTTAATCCTAGAAGCCTTGCAGAGCCAACACAGCAGTAGCATAACATGTTCAGTTCTATTTCTTTCTTGTGCAACAGAATTGTGTATTGAATTCTGATTTTTAAGGCCTACGCCCCTCTGCAAATCTACTGAATAAGAGCTTACATAGATGTCACTGAGGGCATAGTCTGAAAATTCAGCTCCAGCTTGGCAGAGGTACTTCAGGGTTTTGATGTGTAGTGGAGAAGATGGTGCAGAAAGGTCTACATTTATTAGACACTAAGGATTTTTTTTAGCCAAGGGAGACTATACAGAAGGAGTGGCTCCAGCTTAATCAAAATGGAACCAGACTGATGGCACAAAATGAATTAGGTTTTGACTGAGTTTTTAAACTAGGAGCTTGGGGGAAGAAGACAGGAGCTGAGCATCTTTCAAAGATATCAGTAATTATAAGGAATAGTACTATGTAGCCAATAAAGGGTAGCACAAAATGCAACTGATCTAGAAGAGGGACAGGAAAACCAGAGGAAACTTCAGAGAAATAATAGAATATGGTGTTAAATAAAAACAAAATCTGTCAAAAAAAAAACCAAACCCACAACAACCTTACAAGTGTTTATGTGCAAATGAGAAGCTTAAAAAGCAAAAGTAAGTAAACTAGAATTCCTCAGAACAAAAGACGATTCCGATATAATAGACATTAGAGATGTGGTAGAATGACAAAAGTTAGTAGAATACTGTAATACCTGGCTATAAACTATGTAAGACAGACTAGGCCAATTAGGTAGAGTAGTCATCTTGCATCTTAAGGATTCCATAGAGTCTAGTGAGATAATCATTCTAAGTGAGAGGACCATGCATTTGAATTTGTATTACTGATATGAATCCTAAGCTTTAAGAATGTAAATATATTAGTACAGCTATGTTACTGGCCTCTGGATCAAGAAAGGAAACCTAATGCAGAATGTTGAGAGAACACAGAGGCAGCAAAACCTTTAAAAAAAAAAAATATAAAGTGAGAGTTCAACTATTCACATATAAACTAAATGGCACAATGGGGCAAAGTTTAGAGAAACACTTTCAACATTTTAAGCGATTGCTTATTTCTGGAACGCAAGAGGAGAGGCTAGTCTCAACTTATTTTCAAACAACACACAAGAGTTAATTCCAAGTGTCATTAGCTGTGCTGCTAAGTAATAGAGCGATCACAACATAATTAGAGTCAAAATTCTAGGGGGATGCAAGATACCAAAAAGTGACACAGTGACAGTTTCAGAAAGACTGATTTTAAAAAATGATGAGAGTAGTCAAAAAGTCCCTAAAGGCAAAACAAAGAAAGTAAAATCCTTAGAAGTGGCATGCATACTACTTAAGAAAACCATAGACTAAGACGACCTGCATGCCACTGAACAAAAAGAGAACCAGGCAGCAAAGTGTAAAGCAGCATGGTGAAATGATAAGGTTCATGAAGTTACTTGAACCAAAACAGCTATCCTTCAAAATTTGGAAACTTGACACTAATCAGACAGCAGCATAAATTATAGCAGGCAAGAAGAAGAGCCAAAATGGATTTCAAAGAGCAATTAGCTAAATATGTAAAAATGAACAAAATGTTTAGTACATCAGAAGCAGAAAGACTGCAAAAGAATCAGTGAGGTCTGCTAGATCACTACAGACTAAAGGGAACAATCACTGGGAAGGCATATACGAGTCAGAGACTACCGGAGAAGAAAGGCATCCAGCAACAAGCTTGGGTTTATATTTTCTCTGGAATAGAAGTTTGTGCATTTGGTATTGTCTTCTGTGAACAATGAGGGGTTCTTAATTGATGGAATATGAGGTTTAAAACATACTTCAACTACCACCACATATTTGACCACTGCATGCCTCCATAAAATGTCTCCCAGATTGAGGACGACCTCTGGGAGATATATAGACAATGGGATAATCCTGTAGTGATGGCACTGCTTCTAGATCCTGATGGCTTCCTGGTAGAGATGGGATTACCACATTCCTCTCTGTTTTTATATAGTGCATAGTGGACATGTCTGTGAGGATTGGTACCATGGAATTCCAGAGGGGGACAGGAACACTATGCAGGCTAGACTGATGGCCCTCTGCTTCAAGATGGTAAAATATAATCACAGATCCTGGACCCGTGTGTCTTGCACCTTCAGGTGGTTCATGAGAGCATCCCACCCTGTTCCTGGATTGGTTGTGATAAATGTCAGTCAGGGAGGGGACAGAGTCATATCCCTTTCTGGATGTTCACTGGATCCAGCCACATCAGCTCTTGTAGGATGTGGGACAGGACTGTTGACTTTTTTGTTCACATGGTGTCCAGAGAGGGCATACACAGACCTTAGCCACAGTTGTAAGGGCTGAAGATGAATTCTGGCAAGCAGTGTCACATATCTACATGGCAACATGTAGCCTAAGATCTCCAGACATGCACACACAATCATAGTTGGGTTTGACTACAGGTAGTTTACCGTCAACTGGTGACACTGCACTCTGCTGTATGGCAGGCAGACTGACTAATAGGGAGTTGATCACACAGCTCCTATAAACCCTCTCATCTGAGATGTTGTTGGGGATTATTTCTCATTACTCATGTGGAATTCTATTTGGGGGAACAGAGAGAAAACTTATCCAAGGCTGTTGCACTCTCCTGTTGGGATCTGCATCTGATCAGCCTGTCATCCAAGTAAGGATACCACTTAGGATGCTCCTACTACTGCCTTGCACTCTAGGTGCCATGAAGACACTGAAGGGCTATGGTGTCTGTATTTGTTGAGTCTCCTCAGGTCTAAGATAAGAAGGGGAAGAAGGTCTTCATCCTCTTTGGAATTAGGAAATACTGAGAGTAGAAGCCTCTTCCCTTGCATTCCTTTGGAACCTCCTCTATGGTTCCTAAAAGCAATGAGGCCACCTCTGATTGCACGAGAGGGTCAGAGAAGTGGTGGGCGGGGTCAAGAGCGGAATTAGATGGGGTAGCCATGGAAAGGATCTCTAATACCCATCTGTCTGATATAATGGCAGACCATGCCCAGTGGAACAGGGACGGTGGCTTTGGAAGGTAATGCTCATTTGACCAGTTCTGATGTGGTTCCAAGCTGTGCAATCAAATTTGCTGGCATGTCATAGGAGCAGTGTGCATTGCCAAAGAGGAAGAAGGTTGGCGCCCTCTGTCATACCATGGTATTTTCTGTGCCTGGTATTCAGGATGCCTGGGCTGGTATGCAGGCATCCAAGGCCTCATCTGCGGGTGAGTACTGTATGGCTTTTGATATGGGGCTAGGGTGCAATTCCCCAGGGAATTTAAGGTGGCCTTTGAGTCTTAATGAGTACAGAGCACTCTGCTGGCTAAAGGGCTCTGTGTCCACAAAGGTTAAGTCTTCATTGTGACCTTTACCTCTCTCGGGATACCCAATACTTGGAGCCACAAAGTTCTTCACATCACTGTAGTTACCACAGATCTCACCACAGTGCTGGAGATGTTCATTGTGACTGTGTGCGTCATCCAGGCTACCAGTTGACACAACCTCAACCCTTGATTATGTTTCTTACCACCTCTCTGGCATCTTGTGGAGCACTGCAAGAAGGGGGGGGGGGAGGGGTCACCTTGTACTACGTTAAGAAGTTATATGAGGCCAGTAAGACCTGGCAGTTGGCTGCATGCAATTGTAGAGAGGCAGAAAAGTGTGACTTTCTCCCAAAGAGGTCAAGCCTTTTCAAGTCCAGGTCTTGGATTGTACTCTTGCTCAACTTAGATTTCTCCTGTACCACGAACACAAGTAAGAAGCCTGGGTTGGAGTGAGTACAGAAATACTCAAACCTTGTTAAAAGGTATTTGGTACCTCTTCTCAATCTGTTTCCTGGTGGGCATTATTATGACTGGCACCTGCCACAGGGCCTGGTTCGGTCAAGCAGCCCCTTCTTTCTTGGGATGGTAATATTATCCCAGGCCAAGAACTGATAGGATGTCCTCAATTTGGTATTTCTCTTCTACCACTGCTGTCTGTCTCCAGAGTGAGACATTCACCATGGTTGTTGTCGATGCTGAGGGGGTAGGTCATGGAGCCAGGGTCAGTGCTGGTGTGGTCTTGGGTGCCACAGGCTGCTCCATTTCCCTAGCCCTCAATGCTATGCAAGGCCTGGTGGATTTCTCTGCAGAGGCTTTGCATTACCTGTCTTTTTGGGAGGACACCAAAAGTTCTGTCTGGAGTCTCTACCACTATGCTTTAAGCAACCTGTTGGTGCTAGACTTTGACGTTGTAGTTGGTGGTTCCTGTTTTGATGCTGATATGTGCTTTGGTGCCATAGCAGCTGTGCCCTGTTTCTTTCGTGGTGCTGTTTTGTTCACACTGGTACCTTGTCTGCTGCAGAGGGTGCTGAATGAGCCTGGCTTGTCTTCTAGCAGGATTTTGGAACTTGTCTCCTCAGGCCTTAAGACAGACCTTTATGGATTGTTCTGGAAAGTGGCATTTGAACCTTGTGTCTTAGGACTTAACATAATCTAGCAAGAAACATCAGGCACATCGAACATCTTCTTGGTATGTGTGATTCTACAAGGCAGAAGAGGCACCTACTCCATTAATCTTTTAGGGGGACTAGTCCAGCGCAGCATGAACAGGGCTTGAAGCCTGCAGGTTTCAAGTCTGTCATGTTAAGGAGCTCTTTAGAGGGCGGGTTAACCTCCAATACCTGTCCAGTCAGGTGAATAGGATCCCAGCAGTTGAAGAGGAAGGTAATCAAAGGAGTTCTGAAGAAGTTCACAAGATTTGAAGAAGGTTGAGCCACATCTATGGTCAGATATTCACCATGTTCCATTTTGCTGCCATGGGTGGTAAGAATGGACTGGCTATTCCATTCTTTATGCGCTCACATGGGAGCATGATATGGCAGGGTGTACAAGAAGCCCCAACAGACACTGCTACTCAAGAAATTCCAGTCATATGCATGTCTACAGTGGGATCTACACTGACATGCTCTAAGAACAAGGGAGATTTCAATAAAATGAAGCAGCAAATTCAAAACCAATAAAAAAAATACTTCACACACACCATATGAAGAAACTAGAACTCACTGCTACATTGTGTTGAAGCCAAAAATATTAACATTCAAAAAGTGATCAGCTATACATATGAATAAGAATAAATATCCAAAGTTGTTTTAGTTAATGCTAACAAATTTTTGGAAGAGATTAAGTCTCATGCTTTAGGGCTTAAACCAATCTGTAACTACTAGGAATTAGGAGGAGACCCAACTGGGGAGAAGAAGGGCCTACATTATCTGAAGGAGAAATTAGTTAAGGACATTGAAGTCAATGCTAAATGGGACAAAATACAACATGGTTTTACAAAAGGTAGATCGTGCCAAACCAACCTAATCTCCTTCTTTGAAAAAGTAACAGATTTTTTAGATAAAGGAAATGCAGTGGATCTAATTTACCTAGATTTCAGTAAGGCATTTGATACCATGCCACATGGGGAATTATTAGTTAAATTGGAGAAGATGGGGATCAATATGAACATCAAAAGGTGGATAAGGAATTGGTTAAAGGGGAGACTGCAATGGGACCTACTGAAAGGCGAACTGTCGGGTTGGAGGGAGGTTACCAGTGGAGTTCCTCAGGGATCGGTTTTGGGACCAATCTTATTTAATCTTTTTATTACTGACCTTGGCACAAAAAAAGGGAGTGTGCTAATAAAGTTTGCAGATGATACAAAGCTGGGAGGTATTGCCAATTCGGAGAAGGATCGGGATATTATACAGGAGGATCTGGATGACCTTGTAAACTGGAGTAATAGTAATAAGATGAAATTTAATAGTGAGAAGTGTAAGGTTATGCATTTAGGGATTAATAACAAGAATTTTAGTTATAAGTTGGGGACGCATCAATTAGAAGTAACGGAAGAGGAGAAGGACCTTGGAGTATTGGTGATCATAGGATGACTATGAGCTGCCAATGTGATATGGCTGTGAAAAAAAGCTAATGCATCAGGAGAAGCATTTCCAGTAGGGATAAGGAGGTTTTAGTACCATTATACAAGGCACTGGTGAGACCTCACCTAGAATACTGTGTGCAGTTCTGGTCTCCCATGTTTAAAAAGGACGAATTCAAACTGGAGCAGGTACAGAGAAGGGCTACTAGGATGATCCGAGGAATGGAAAACTTGTCTTATGAAAGGAGACTTAAGGAGCTTGGCTTGTTTAGCCTAACTAAAAGAAGGTTGAGGGGAGATATGATTGCTCTCTATAAATATATCAGAGGGATAAATACAGGAGAGGGAGAGGAATTATTTAAGCTCAGCACCAATGTGGACACAAGAACAAATGGGTATAAACTGGCCACCAGGAAGTTTAGACTTGAAATCAGACAAAGGTTTTTAACCATCAGAGGAGTGAAGTTTTGGAATAGCCTTCCAAGGGAAGCAATGGGGGCAAAAGATCTATCTGGTTTTAAGATTCTACTCGATAAGTTTATGGAGGAGATGGTATGATGGGATAATGGGATTTTGGTAAGTAATTGATCTTTAAATATTCAGGGTAAATAGGCCAAATCCCCTGAGATGGGATATTAGATGGATGGGATCTGAGTTACCCAGGAAAGAATTTTCTGTAGTATCTGGCTGGTGAATCTTGCCCATATGCTCAGGGGTTAGCTGATCGCCATATTTGGGGTCAGGAAGGAATTTTCCTCCAGGGCAGATTGGAGAGGGCCCTGGAGGTTTTTCGCCTTCCTCTGTAGCATGGGGCATGGGTGACTTGAGGGAGGCTTCTCTGCTCCTTGAAGTCTTTAAACCATGATTTAAGGACTTCAATAGCTCAGACATAGGTGAGGTTTTTCATAGGAGTGGGCGGGTGAGATTCTGTGGCCTGCGCTGTGCAGGAGGTCGGACTAGATGATCAGAATGGTCCCTTCTGACCTTAGTATCTATGAATCTTGCACCTTCCTCTGAAGGACATGGTGCTGACCAATGTTAGAGACAGGACACTGAACTAGACAGACCACAGGTCTAATCCAGTGTGTCAATTCATTTTCTTCCTAAATAAGGAGTGAATCAGCATTTAATTGAGTCTGTGAACTATTACCACCAGTGGTAATGCAGAAGAAAGAACCCAGTTTCACTTTCAGGTGTCAGGTTGAGTTTGTAGAGCGGCAGTTAAGGGCAGCTTTTTCCCTTTAAACTGAATGTTTGGCCTAGAAATCAGAAAGACACTAACTATTCAATCCCATTTTTACAGAGTCATTTTTCAGAGAAGACTCTCACCCAAAACTTGAGGGAAAACTCTAAATAGACATTAAAAAAAAATACCTGAGAAATTTGAAAAAAGCCTTGTATAGGTAGAGAACCTATGTTTGAGTAACCACTGCTGAGTTTCCTGGATTGTGGCTGAAGGATGAAGTTGCTGTGAGAAACAGGGTTGAAGACGACAATTTTGATGTTAATTTTTTTTTTAACAAAACAAATAAAATCAACTATTTTTTATACTATTAAAAACAATTAAGTATCTAATTTCCTTTCATCAGAACATACCAATAATGAAATCAGTATGAATCGCCTCCAGTTCACTGATTATTCAGCAATTAGGTACAAGGTTTGCATTGTGTAATGAAGACCAAACAGGCAACTAGATACTCACATCTCCAGACCCTTGAGAAGTTCCATCTCCTTGATGATTTGGGGAGGAAGAATTGCTATGGTGGAGAGGTGGAACAAAAATAATGATATTACTGGATTTTTAAAAGTTAAGAGAATAAAACCATTCAAACATTATTGATAAAAGTAACCTTCAATTTCCAAAATGATAAAAAAAATCCCTATTTTATGGCAGCAGCATGATTCCTAGGTTAAAGACCACTTAGGGAATAAACTGGTCTGGTGGAGATATGCTGTAAGAAAGAGGAATATCACTTAAACTGTGCAAATCACTTGGTTCCTAATCTAATCCCTGCTAGTCAACTGAAAAAGCAGCACCCATAATAAACTCACACATCCAACCATCTATCTTAAAAGGAAGAAATGAATAGTGGTCACAGGATTGAAGAGGTAAGAGAGGTGCTGTCCATCCTCTGATGCACAGGTCAGTCACAAAAAAGGTAGAGATGCCAGGATCAGCTTTCTGAACACCCTGAAAAAAATTAGTGGTTCTCCTGAATGTTGCATTAGTGACAGTAAATTACACCAATACTTTACATTTATATAGCACCTTTCAATCCAGTTTCTTATATTTTATACATATGGCACCACTGTAGAGGCCTCTGACAAGGAGGGCATCAGTCAACCAGAGCAAAACATGAGAGAGAATAGTAGGCTAACTTCTACTCTTACATAACATTCAGCTCAGATAGGTTCCATTTTTAAAGTTTAATCTGAAAGACTGATATAGATACTAGCCTGGAGTTCTATTTTGAGGCTTAGACTAAAGGATGTGCCAACCATACCAAAATGTGAAACACATGTCTACAAGACAAATGAAATATTTAAAACCTGATATTTAGATTACTAAGCAATCCTTTCCAGCCGAGCCTATAAGTTTCAGAGCTAACGCGCGTACTTTTTAAAGCTTTTCTCTGCAGAAAACGCTTCTGTCAAACATTCTTCTTCCCCCCAACACCCTTATTAGGCCAAGTCTGAAGGTAAAATCTGTAATCTGTCACTGTCATGGCATCTCCTTCCCAAACACCATCATAAGCAAAGAGATGCATATTAAATGTTTTCTGTAAGTGCTTCAACTACAGCACCTACTGCCAGTAAGCCACCACTCTTGAAGATGAAAAAGTAGAAAGACAGAAGAAAAACAGGGAGAGAAAGACAACACTCTTGATCATAAATCTTCCCCTAGGTCCCTCATCTTTAGTTGTGCTATCTCACCTGACTCCCCCTGGTTTAAATGAAGGAAGGAAGATTGATTAATTACTTAGCAGCTATTCCTGGTATTTCATTTTGAATTTCTTAGATTAGATTTACTGTAATATCCTGCTTCTCTTACAGGAATAAGTTAGAGTGGTACCTGCACTTTTATACCAATATTACTATCCCCACGAGGGGGGGGGGTTGTACTGCTATAACTTCACTGATACAGTTCAAGTGGTCCGACTTTCATGTAGATAAGGCCTTAGCAAGTACTTTTCCTTTTAACTGGGGTACTTACTACTAATTGTGCTAGGGTCAATAAATTAAGTTTCCAGCAGTGGATACTGAGAAGGGAAAATAGGATTCCTGGGGCTGAAGGAATAATTTTACAACTGAAAAAAATAATGCCAAAAGTTTCAGAGTTCTGAAAAAAGTTGGCCAAAGTCCTACATCGCGCCCCCCCACAGCTTAATTTTGGGGATTGGTAGTCAAGCTTTCATATTTATATATGATCTACATTCAAATTAAAGGAAAATGTTTTAAGCATAAGACTGATTTTTGTAAAAATACCTCAAATTAAACTACAGAAAAGAAACTTACCTGTCTGGGACACTGTAGGTACTATGTTGAGCAGAGGTAAAAGTTGGTGTTGGGGTAGGGCTGTTGTTTACAAATGCCGTAGGAGTATCAGGCCATGGTGAGCACTGATGATAGAGAAAAGAATTAAACAATACATTTATCCTAATACCTATGTCACTTTGGCATGTAGTCCTACACTCAAAAGCCCTGAATTCACTCTTGTATAATTTTAACCTTCAATTTTAATTAAGTTTCCTCCACCCCACTTGTTCCATGCATGTATCTGATCCTGACCAGGAATTTTAACTAAAACAAAGCTGTTTTTTTCTGTTCCATGAAGGAGATTCCTATTTATTAACAACCTTATTATTGCTTTCTAATGACACAATGAAGGTGGTGATGATGGAGCTGAGGGAAGGACTGCAGAGATTATTCAGTTAATAAAAAAATTTAAAAAATGAACACAATCTGAAATCCACACGAAACAACCCCAGTAGGCTGCAAATGGCTACAGAAGGTTCAGGAATAGTGAGTATAAGCAAAGCTGAGAAACTAGATTTCAGAATGGCACTCAGTCAATAAGCTTAAAATGTGCCTACCCTGTCAGTGCTCACATCAGCTGTTACTCTGAGATGTCTAGCAGTATTTCTTTTTCAAACTTTCATTCTTTGGACTGAAATTTAAAAGTTATTTAGTATAAGACTAAATTGATGCCCCCATGCAGTTCTGCTTTCTCTTAAGTTTCATGCTAAGATGGGAGTTTTATTCATGAAGTAACTCATCACAAGCATTTACTGATAAACCCACTATCAAGCTAGGTCAAATTTTTTAAAAATCTACCAGCCAGAATAAAGGCCCTTTAAAATGACACTGGTTTTAGTGCTCCAAATGCTTTATCATAATCTATTAAAAATTAAATTTTTTAAAAAAGATTTAGGTTTTAATAAAGAAATGTGCAAGGACAAATGGATAAACTCCAAAAACAAGCAGCCAAAGAAAGATTAAATGAACTGAAGGCCAAGACCATGCTAGACATGCCAACACAGGTTTCTGATACACCCTTCATGATTGTCCGTTAACCCAAATATAAGCTAAAGTTTCTTTAAGGCAGTTTTTAAAGCTTTCTGTTGAAATGCAAGAGCGAAACAGTAAGTTCCAGAATTTAACAGGAGTCTACACTTCAAAATGGAAGATTCGGTGAACTTGAAATGCCTCATAGGTTTGACTACTGAAAGGTCCTTTTATCAACTAGGAACCACACCATGAGAAAAATCTTATGCTGCCTGCACTTTTTTTTTTTTTGGACATGCTTATTAATCGTTTTGTACTAGAAGTCTGGCTTTCGCTTGCCAGCAATGGGTACACCAAAAACCCTAAAACTGGTTAACGTTCCTAGAGACACTGGCTTGGGGCCTCAAAAGCTGGAAAACTTGGAAATCACATATGAAGTGGAGACTCACTCTAGAGGAGGATTTGTGATTTTATAATTTTATTAATACAAAGAATGTTACATTGTTACAGTGTACAGATATAGCCAATCCTGGCATACTAGACTGCGACTTCACTCATACTAAACATGATCGTTCACTGTTCCCCCGTACTCCCCCACCCATTCTGTCATATCTACCTGACATCTCTCATCATAAACTAAGACTCTAATCTCTCAGGGACAAGGACTCCATTATATGCGTGTACAGTACCTAACACAATGGGGCTTTGATCCGTAATGGTGAGCTCTAGGTACGACCACAATACAAATAATAAAACTAACGAGCCATCTATTTCTCTAGCACTAAGAGGAAAGTTTAGAGGATGGAAGGTTTCTGACATCCCTAAAACATGACATGGCCAGGATACTATCTCCTTTCTGTGCTCTCGTGAGGCAATTTTCAGTATATACTTACCACTGGGACATTGGTGTTTTGAACTGTTTTGATTTTAAATACAACTTACAGTGAATTTCTTTAAAGCTGCCAAAGATTTTTTAATTTTAACTTTTTAGCATTTACACCAAATCAGAATAACCTGAAACTCTGGAGTTCTGGAAGTAACATTGCACAGTGGGCTTTTGACTTAACTTTAAGGAGAAATAAAAAAAACACTAAGTTCAGTTGGGACAGTGGGGTAATTTCCTTTGAAGATTCTCAAATTCTCAACTCCCAAAGTCCAAGAGACTTCACTATAAATAAGACAAGAATTACATCTGTCTTACTCTTTGGCTGCTTTCCTGAAGTCTTATTGTTCAAAAAAATCTGAATTTTCTGATACTATAATTTGTGATAAAATACTATGTGATAGGGCCCTATCAAATTCCTGGTCCATTTTGGCCAATTTCAGGGCCATAGGATTTTAAAAATCTGAAATTTCATGATTTTAGCTATTTAAATCTGAAATTTCATAGTATTGCAATTGTAGGATCCTGACCCAAAAAGGAGTTATGGAGGCGGGGTGGTGGTAGGAGGGAGTGCAGTACTGCCACCCTTACTTCTGTGCTGCTGCTGGCAGCGGTGCTGCTTTCAGAGCTGGGTCCTCAGTCAGCAGCTGCCACTCTCCAGCCACTCAGCTCTGAAGGCAGTAGCGCAGAAGTAAAGATGATATGTATGGTATTGCCACACTTACTTCTGTGCTGCTGCTGGCAGGGCACTGCCTTTAGAGCTGGGTGCCCAGCCAACAGCCACTGCTCTCCAGCCACCCAGCTCTGAAGGCAGTGCAGAAGGGTGGCAATGCCACGACCACCCCTAAAATAACCTTGTGACCCCCCTGTAACTCTCTTTTGGGTCAGGACCCCCAATCTGAGCAATGCTGGTCTCCCCTGTGAAATCTGTATAGTATAGGATAAAAGCACATAAAACACCAGATTTCACGGTCCATGACACGTTTTTCGTGGCCGTGAATTTGCTAGGGCCCTCATGATAATGCTTACTCAATCCTTTTCCCGTACTCTGAACATAGTTACAACATATTTGTTTTGCTTAAATTTTCTAGGTTCCCCCCACAAAATGAGAAATATTTACTAGGATTAAAAAAATTAATCGCTCGATTAATCACACTGTTAATAATAAAATACCATTTATTTAAATATTTTTGGATGTTTTCTACATTTTCAAATATATTGATTTCTGTTACAACACAAAATACAAAGTGTACAGTGCTCACTTTATATTATTTTATTAGATATTTGCATTGTAAAATTGAAAAGAAATAGCATTTTTCAATTCACCACATACAAGTACTGTAGTGCAATCTCTATCGTGAAAGCGCAGTTTACGAATGTAGATTTTTTTTTAACGTTACATAATTGCACTCAGACAAAACAATGTAAAACTTTAGAACCTGCAAGTTCACTCAGTCCTATTTCTTGTTCAGCCAATCGCTTAGAGAAACAAGTTTGTTTACATTTACGGAAGATACTGCTAACTGCTTCTTATTTACAATGTCACCTGAAGGTAAGAACAGGCGTTCGTGTGGCTCTTTTGTAGCCGGCGTTGCAAGGACTGTGCCAGATATGATAAACATTCTAAGCCCCTTCATGCTTCGGCCACCATTCCAGAGGACATGCTTCCATACTGATGATGTTCCTTAAAAAAAAGTGTGTTAATTAAATTTGTGACTGAATTCCTTGGGGGAGAATTGTATGCCTTCTGTTCTGTTCTACCCACATTCTGCCACGTTATAGCTGTCTCAGATGATGACCCAGCATATGTTCACTTTAAGAACACTTTCACAGCAGATTTGACAAAATGCGAAGAAGGTACCAATGTGAGATTTCTAAGGATAGATACAGCACTCGACCCAAGGTTTCAGAATCTGAAGCACCTTCCAAAATCTGAGCGGGACAAGGTGTGGAGAATGCTTTCAGAAGTCTGAAATGAGCAACACTCAGATACGGAAACTACAGAACCCAAACCAACGAAAAAGAAAATCAACCTTCTGCTGGTGGCATCTGACTCAGATGATGAAAATGAACATGCATTGGTCTGCTCAGTTTTGGATTGTTATTGAACAAAACCCGACATCAGCATGAACACATGTTTTCTGGAATGGTGGTTGTAGCATGAAGGGACATGAATCTTTAGTGCATCTGGCACGTAAATATCTTGTGACGCTGGCTACAACAGTGCCATGCTGTTCACACTTTCAAGTGACATTGTAAACGAAGTGGGCAGCATTATCTCCTTCAAATTGTAATCAAACTTGTTTGTCTGAGCAATTTGCTGACGTAGGACTGAGTGGACTTGTAGGCTCTGATGTCTTACATTGCTATTTTTTGTACATAATTCTACATTTGTAAGTTCAACTTTCATGATAAAGAGATTGCATTACCGTACTTGTATTAGGTGAACTGAAATATACTATTGTTTATCATTTTTACAGTGCAAATATTTGTAATAAAAAAATATAAAAAACGAGCATTGTATAGTTTGCTTTCTGTTCTAATAGAGATCAATATATCTGAAAATGTAGACAAACATCCAAAAATACTAAATTTCAATTAGTATTCTATTGTTTAACCATGCGATTCATTGAGATTAATTTTTTTAATCTGAGTTAATTTGAGTTAATTGCATGAGTTAACGGAGATTGACAGCCCTAATAGTTACACAATGTGCACATTAAGAGTTGTATGTTGCTCTCACTGTACCACTTTACATTAAGCCATGCTGCCATTACTGTTCATAATATATTAAGATCAAGAAAATGAATATATGAGACAGCCAGTCAGAGGCAAGACAAGGATATTTGTGTCCACCATTGCACAGTAAAGTGGTTGCTACTTATCAAGCATCTTCTGTTTGATATCAAAATAGTAAATAATGATATCCCTAATTTCAATCAATTAAACATTCTCAACCTTTCATTGGCCTAATATTTATTCACCCTTACTTTCTCTTAAGCCACTGACTTCAGACCATAGAGTCTCACATGAACTTCATTTCTCTTTAAAAAGCCTTGTTTATAGAAAGGTTTTTTTGTATCAGAATGGATTAAATAAAATATTACATGACAACAGCAAGATAGATGTCAGCATTGTTATATACAACTATGTCATCTTGCAGAAGAACCAGAAATATTTTCCAACAAGCCAGAGTTGCTTTAATCATATCTGCAACAACAAACTTTTATCCATGGAACAATCCTTCATTATTTCATCTTGTAATATACCAGGGTGGATAAAAATCAATTAAAAACAAAACAAAAACACAGATTTTTTGGATAAAATGCTTTTTGAGGGGAAAAAAAACCTATCTAAAGATACATTATAGTTCAAAGAGGTGTCGTCATGGAATAGGGATTATAAATTCTAATTCTATAATATGAGACGATATATTCATGTAATGTTGAAGAAAAGTTTTGTAAATGAGTTCCAATAGTTCATGGATTAGGGACCCAATCTTATTGGGTTCCAGGGGCTTCTGTATAGATTTAGGTTAATCTTTCTATCTACCCAATGGGACTCAGTGCTCAGTCTGGAAGATACCATCAGAGATGCTTAGTTTTGCAGTTTTCAAACTGTGGATTTGAGTCTCCAGAGATAACATGCTTGTTAACAGCAAAAATGTTTTAAAATTAATAAAATAAAATAAATAACGAGAGGTGAGAAATAACAGACCTCAACCCTATTGTCCCTCTGCAAATTTGTGTACACAGAGTCAATCCCTTATTTTGCACTTCTAGGGAGAGGTTTCAAAAAGTTCAATGAACAGAAGATAGTTGGGGCGAAAGATCTGGACAATGAGAAGTCTGGAGATAAATGTTAGAACGGAGGGACAGGAAGTAGAAACAAAAGTGAAACTGTTTGAGCAGCATATTCCAGAAGTCTTGAGGTCTTTGAGTATAGCCTTCATTGGATTTGAGATCTACCATACCCTTCTCTCACTAGAAGTGAAAACCTATAATGGTAGCCTGCTTTCAAAGAGACCCAGTTTGGGAATATTTTAATGAAGTGCCTCTACCTGTGGATAAGAGAGGCATGCATACAAAATGCAAACAGTGCAACAAAGAAATGCAAGGCCTGGTTGCCCGAATGAAACAACATCATGAGAAGTGTTCCTTCTCAGGAGGAAGCTGCGCTGAAGATGATGAAAGGAACATGTCTGAACATGCAGGATCTTCAGGTTGGTAAACTTTTATTTCATACTTCTTTCTTAAAGACTGGCTGTCTTCCTTCTGGCCTATTCTTGAATTCTCACGTTTGCGCAAAAAATCTAATTGTTACTCTACGGTACTATCATTTTAGATGCAGTTGTGATAAAAAATAAAAAGCGGACATTGTAAAAGGAAGATCTGCCTATCTCACCTTTAAAGTAGTACTGAGTGTCAGTGAATGCAATGAGTAATACTAAATGAGCAGTATGGGAATAATAATTAAATAACTGCATTGACTTATTTTGTTTCAGAGACTCCATCCTCAACATACAGGATTCTGAAAACTATACACCTTCAAGATCACCACCATTTTCTATAGTTTCAGAGTTATCTGTCAATGATAGTGTTTCAGTCACATCATGTATGTCACATAGCCACAATACATCACCTGTAGCAAAAAATCTCCATCATCCAGAAATAACCATAAATAAGTTTGTGATTAGAACCAGCAGATTATAAAAAGAGGTAACTGATGAAAAAATTGCCCCGTTTGTTTATGCAACAAACTCTCCTTTCCGTATGTTTGAGAACCCACACTTCATTAACATGGTTCAGTCATCAAGACCAGGATATAATCCACCCAACAGAACAGATGTCGCAGGCAAATAGCTGGATAAAGTGTATGAAAGAGAAACAGAGTAGTGTGCAAAAGGTCTAGAGAGTGAAATTGTTAACCTGAGTCTTGATGGGTGGAGCAATGTCCACCATGATCCAGTTGTATGTGCTTGTGTGACAACAGAAGGGAATGTCTTCCTTGCAGAAACAACTGATACATCAGGAAATGCACACAGAGCAGAATACTTACAAGAAGTAGCAGTAAAAGCTATAACAAACTGTGGAAAAAAACCTCAAATGTCTAGTACATAGCTTGGTCACAGACAATGCTGCAAATGTATCCAAGACGAGAAGAAATTATTTAGAAGAGAGTCCCAAGCTAACATATGGTTGCAGTGCTCATTTGATGCACCTTCTAGCCAAAGACTTCAGTGTTCCAGAAATAAAGGCTAATGTTGTTGAAATTGCAAAATACTTCCTTAACAACCACTTTACAGCAACCGCTCTAAAAAAAAAAGTGGGAGGAACCAAGCTAACTCTCCCACAAGACGTGCACTGGAACTCAGTAGGGGATTGTATTGAGCACTATATCAAGAAATGGCCTAATCCGATGAGAGTTTGTGAACAAAAACGGGAAAAAATAAGATGGCATTGTCACAGCCAAAGTTCTCAACGTTAGGCTTCAGAGAAATGTTGAACACATGCCAAGTACCCTGAAAACTTTTTCTGAAGCCATGAACAAATTGCAGGGAAATAGCTGTTTTATTGCTGACACCATTGAAATTTGGAAGGCACTGAGTGAGATCTTAAGAGAAATATGCAATGACAGAGTTAAATTACAAGCATTAAAAAAACAAATGGGACAAGCACTATCTCCAGCTCATTTTCTTGCAAATATTCTCAATATTCAGTACCAGGGTCAAACCTTAACTGCTGAAGAAGAGGAGTTGGCTCTGACATGGACATCCAGCCATCATCCCTCCATAATGCCAACGATAATAAACTTCAGAGCTAAGGATGAACCATTCAAGAAATACAGGTTTGCTGATGACGTTTTAAAGACAGTCACACCAATGAACTGGTGGAAATAACTTAAGCACTTGGATTCAGAGACTGTTGAAGTAACATCTCACTTTTAACAGCAGTAGTTTCTTCTGCTGGTGTAGAAAGAATATTTTCTTCCTTTGGGCTAATTCATTCCAAATTGAGAAATCGTTTGGGACCTGAAAAAGCAGGAAAGCTTGTTTTTCTTTTCCAGATTATGAACAAACAGGAAAATGAAGGTGAAGACGACTGAGTTAGCTGCAGAAGCCAATATTTTCTCATGTTGACCTGGCTGACAGTCTATTTAATTTTTTTTTTTAAATATTTCATTTAACTATTTTAGTGAGAACAATTTTAACAAAAACAAACCTGATTTAAAAAAACTTGTATGTTTAACTAAAATTCAAAAATTCATGTTTGTTTTGTTAAAATATTATAGGTTTGCTGTGTGAAGAAAAAAATCCAGAATACATAACACTATTGTTTTAAAGAAAACAATTTAAATGTCTGTCTGGTGATGTTTTCCTCCTAATACAACAAGGCAAGAAAATCCTCCAAATATTAATGATTAACCTGTTGAATTGGAGATATTTATGAAGTCATTGGGAGATGAACTATCTGCTTCAATTACTTTTGGTAAATGAAATAATCATTCATTTTCTGTTAAAGCTGTAAAACTAATCTGAAAAGTTTTCAAAATAAATCACTTTAAAAATGTATAGTGTGTACCTTCTAAAAATGAAACCTACATCTATCTCTGAGTTGTGAAAAATATATATTAAGGTATGTATAACAACCAACAAGAATGCACTTTTATGTGGAAATCCAGATTCAATCGAGTCTTCCTGACTAGTGATTTAAATCATGATTTAAATCAAATCCACCCTGTCAAGACTCAGTCTCCAGTTGCTTGGAAATAGAATTGCAAGAGCATGCTTTAATTTTTGAGATTCTCGGGTCCAAGTATGCCTGACCGAAGAGCCTCAATTTTCTTCACAGGAACATCCGGTCCTGTTGAATGAGGCTATTAGAAATAAAGTTGCTTGGTTAACATTATTTCTTTTAAATACAGTTTAAATATCAAAGGACATGATAACCAAGCAGCATTACAGAGAACTTTACAAATTATAGGGTTGGGATGTTGATAAGAATTCTCCCCAAACAGAAAAGAGATTCTGTTATAGTGATCCAGTCTGTGCAAGGAGAGAAAGACCATTAGTCATTTTGAGTTCTTTTCCCACCCAAGCCGTAGTTTGTTGTAAATCTCTAGTTTGGAGTCTCATTCCAGCAATCAAACCCAAATTCTGCTCCATATAGTTAATCTCAGCAGCTAAAGTTGCTAGTGAAATTTTGTTCAAGTTTTTGCAGTCTGAAGCTTCAGCAGCTCATCATTCTGAGGGATGAAAATTGTTGAGATACACATACAGTGATAATTGCCTAATTTCACAAATGACCGAACTCTCATCTTCTCTGCCTTTTGCCAAGAGCTCTGTAGTTTTTTCTCTTGGGAATTGTGGTCTATTAAGTGACCATTCATAATTCCCATTCATAATGAGGGGTTCTAGAAGCAGTGTGGAGCACGTTTTCTGTTTATTCCCAGCTATTGCACAAAAATTTTCCTTGAGTTGCATAGAATGTGGCATTAGCATGTTCTGCCTCTTTCATTCTCTCTAGTAGGTTAAAGAAGATAATCTACATATTGAAAAATAAATGTAGATTTTAAAAGATACTTTCAGAGGTAATTCGGCAGAATCTGAACTTGTCCTGTGCCTGTTCTTGTTCTAATAAACTTCTGAACCACTCCATGGCATCAGTTGCATTCAAATGTTGCTCAGTCCCAGCTAGAGTTCTGACTGCAGACCTCTTAAATTCACTCCTGGGACAGGGCAGAATATTCCAACCAAGTGTAGCCCCCCCTACTTCTCTTATGTATACATTTCCTCCCTTTGCTCTGCCCCTAATTAACACTGTCCATACCATAACTGCCCATACCATGAATAAAGGTGCCAGCAATTAACCATCACTAAAAAACTAAAAGCCAGAATTAGACAATTTAACTATTTTCCAGTCTTCCAATGGGCAGCTGCAGAGCTGCCTTCGTTCCTGTTACCAGATAATACTATACAAAGAGAATCATAGAATATCAGCATTGGAAGGGACCCCAGGAGATCTAGTCCAACCCCCTGCTCAAAGCAGGGCCATTCCCCAATTTTTGCCCCAGATCCCTAAATGGACCCCTCAAGGACTGAACTCACAACCCTGGGTTTAGCAGGCCAATGCTCAAACCACTGAGCTATCCCTCCCCTGCTTTTAAGCAACACTTAAAAGAATGCTCAGATCTCTAAAACAAGGGCAACTGAGTGGACAAGAAAAACCAACTCTGTAGTGTGCACCCTGAAGGTAGGTTCTCTTTTCCTATCCTTCCTTGGAATGTACAACTCAAAGGGATCTTAATACAGACATAGTGTGTTTATTTAACCCTTCAATGATAAACCCTTGCGCCATAGCAGACTGCCCTCCACAATAGATAAGGTAAGGTAATAGGAGGAGAGTATTGGACAGTAAGGGCTTCCCATTGCAGCTGGAGGGCCCCCCTGAAGTCTTACAGATTAATCAGTCCTTCAGTTTCCTAAAGACCTGGGGTGATGGGTTCACAGCTTTCTTCAGTCATTTTCTAACCATTTGCTTGCATTACAGAATTATGCAAATTCAGAACTACCTAGGCATTCTGAAATATTAATTGAAACTGAAGTTAGCTTTGGCAGGAACATGATGAAATAGTTAACCAAGTTCTGAAGTCCCAGGTGCTTGGAGACAAACTTACAAGATGAGACTCAAAGGGATGCCAAATAAGAGGGCACCTTTCGTATTATTCTTTTGAGATAAACGTTTCAAATGTTTTGGTTGAGAACTGAGGTTTTTGCCAAATGAAATGCCTCCATGTTATAGAAAATGAAATTTCTAAAAAAAATAAAAATAAAAAAAAGCAAGCAGCACTGAAGTGACCCTGACAGCAGTCCAGTCTGATTCAGGATTACAGAGGGGATACTACTGTACAAATTTGGAGATCATATTCTGATGGATTTATTGCAGCCTTGGAATAAGGATGCTGGAATTCCCCTTTGACATAGGCAATGCACAAAGATACATTTGCAAATGAGAAGGAACATGACTCTAGGACTCTGGTTCCCTTCATTATATCATGGCTTAGACCTTGGACAAAAGGATTAACCTTAAGAGGACCTACAAGCCCATGCTCAGTTTCTTAAATTTCATAATCTGAGTTAAGTAATTCCCCAAAAGTATTATTCTGCTCAGAGAAAATAGAAAGACCGCTCTTGACAAAATCCGGACCAAATCCATTGTCAGAAAAAACAAACAAACAAACAGTAAGTACTAAGAGATGCTGCCATACTACAGGGGGAAGCCCCAACTACCTCACAGGTAGGGTCTTGAGAAGTTGCCATCTGATCTAAAATGAAGACAGCCTTGGAGAAAGAAGGCTCATCATCATCTTCCAAGGTTTGTAACTACCTTTTTAAAAGGTCCAGGATGTGTTAGAGAGCCATTTGCACACAGATGCCCCTGAACACAAACTCTTAAGCTCTGCAGATACCTTCTAGTTCATCAGGTCCTTTGGGGCCACTTCCCAGAGCTGTTTTCTCCCTATTCCCAAAACACTGAAATTCACTCTGAATTTGTGCTTTGAGAAGGTACAAAGTTACCTAAAAAGTCAAAGATTGTGGATCCTGGGAGAAGTCCACTCCCTATCCAAAGTAACGTAACTAGAGCAATGAACAAAGACAGAATTAGAGGCCTTTTTATGACTACCCTAAATAAGATCCTTATTCTCAGCAAGAGTCACTTTTCAGATTTAGAGTGTGTGCTGCTTGATCAGCATGACTATTTATAGAGCCCCCATAATGGCATGTCAAAGAACATATAAAAATATAGGGTTCCTGTCCCAAATAGCTTTTAGTCTAACATGACCATATACAATTAAAAATTCTGTTCATGTACAAGTTACTTTAAACAGAGTCAGAAGATGAGGAAGTTACTGTCCCCATAATGCTAAATCAGCTATGCTACACATCCTGTACTTTTGGCATTTAACTTGAATATATTAAAAGATACATTTAAGAAGCAACAAACATAAAGAAGTAAAAGGTACATGCTATAGGGACAACCAAAGGTTACTACGATAACCTTAAAATTAAGTGGAACCCACCTATATGCTTTATACTGCATCATCTGGCTTTCTTTCTCCAAAGGAGTGGAAGAGAATGCAGCAGTGTGGAGGAAGGAGATATGGTAACATGGAGGATCTTACTTGGATACTGAGCGTCTGTACATGTGCAGAGAGTAGGGCATGGTAACTCGGAAAGACCCAGAAACTTCCAGAACAGAGTAGTAGTTATCAGACATTCTCAGTTGCTGTTCTGAGGCTGTATAGAAAGTTTTCACTGTGTGCTACTCACCAGCAATCATACTCTAGTCACCCTTGGAGAGCTGAGCCAATCATAAAGCATTAGATGAGGTGGTTATAAACAGAGGTGCTAAAAGTGGCCCCATGGACTCAACAGGTGATTGACACAGAACCAAGAGACTATCTGCTGTGAGGGCTGGGTCCCAAGCCCTGTACACTTTGGACATGGGCTGCAGATTTCCGTTTCCTCACAACTGAGAGCACCTGTCAGCTATTAACCCAAGGCTTACAATGCTGCTAGCTGTGGAGGCCCACATTGTTTGCTGACAGGGTTCTGAAGTGTTTGAAAGGACTGCAATGCTGCCATTTCTCAAGCTCTGAAGAGTCCAGGTGACTTACTGTGGTCACGCTACAAAGAGCAAGAAAGCACCTGTTTGAAGATCAGAGGGGAATGTGTTTTGATAGGTGCACTAATGTACAGAAAACATTATGTTCAAACCTTGTATTTGAATGTTTGTAACAGAAATAAAAGGGGGAAGTCTGTATAAGGAACACCAGCAGACTACTGTTCAATAGCTTTTATTTAAAAGTTATTCACAGCATTCCACATACTATTTACCATGTTATGTGCATTAAATGTTTGTTTTACTAAGAAAACGTATGGTAGTCTCTCTGAAGCTGACTGGGAACTATTCGCATCCATGTATCAAGGTTTATATAAAATAGCCCTGAATTTTAACTGTTGTGTTTTTTGAAGTCATTAAAAGACAGAACTCTAGCCTGTGCTTCAGCAAAGAGCTAAGCTGAGGTGCAGTATAGTTAGACAATATTGCATGAGCAGCCCATGTTCCCCATTACATAAACACCAAGTCAAAAAGCGAAGCGTACTATGAACTGAAGTTTTTGTATTCTAATTTTTTATTTCAGTTAACTTTTGTTTAAAAGAATTAAGCTCTGTACAGTACAAGCCTTACACTTGCAAAACTCAACATTCAGCATATTATAAACTCCACATTTCAAAGATTATAAAGTTTGAGGAGTATGGCTCATAACAGAGCCCTTTAATCATTGAAAGCCTTCAGTTCTACGTGATCTCCCTTGAGACAGAGAGGACATGAATTGAAGGATTAAAACAACCAGTGTCTCCTGGGCTTAAAGAGTCTTGACTACAAGGGAAGAAAGAAGGCGAAGACCTAATGAAATCATTATGAAAAAGGCTAGGTCTATTTTTGCCAAATGTAAGGGAAGTTCTATCTTTCTCTTCTAGAGACTAAGCTCTGGCTTTCCAGCACTTAAGAGGGATGCAAACTGGAGAGCTCCTTCCCACAGGACGACACCTGCCTGACAACTAGCAGCAGCAGCAACATGCACTTAGCAGGAGGCCACGTCCAAAGAGAGATTCACTGAGCACAGGGAGAAAAAACTCCCTGGGCATTACCATACTCTAAAATACCTAATTTAGTCAGAAAGGAAAAAGATTAAAACAAACAAACACTGGAAGTCGAGCCTTGCCATCTGGAAGAGCTGCCTCTACCTAATTAGAGATTTTAACATGCTTTATAGGGAGAGACACATATTGAGCACCATTTTTTTCTTCCTGTATACATCTGCTGATGGACATCCTGCCCAGCAGCAGAAGAATGTCTGGGTTGACAAGGATACTGCAGAAGAAATGTAACAGTTTCAACTAAGGAACTAGATATTTCATGTTGCCGGTATTTTACTATGAACTTTAAGTAATTCCAGACAGCGCAGTGTTTACTACAGCATCAAGTAAAACAAAATTCTCCAAATAATTCATCCCACTGTTTACAGTGCTCGCTTTATTATAGTGCCTCAGTTGTGTGTGGCATTTCATAATGAAAGAATGAACAGGTCCCTTGCCTTGAGAAATGTACAATCTGAATTCTGAATAGCACATAAAGGGATGACAAAGTGGGGAAGGGAATACTGATAGACAAAAGTCAGCTAATTGTCACATAAGTGCTTTAGAGAAAGAGGGGTCAAAGAAATACAAACAAAACTTGCTTGTTCAGTGAATTAAGTCAAATAATTGACTTTCACGGGTGGACATTAATATATGACCAAATTCACCAAGAGGCAGATGCAGGACCATGACTTGCCAAAACAAATAAGTTGCTAAGATCTACCTTACAAATAAAGGTATCGGAAAATATTTATCATTCACCAAAAGTGTCATTTTAAACATCTGGCAGGTTAAAACTTGATAGGGATAGTGTAAAATATACGTATTTGCCTCTTTTAAACAGATCCAGGATTACACAGAGGGTCCACATTGAGAAAAGTAGTGCTCAGTAACATTAAGCCTTGCTGTATCTGACTTAAGCACGAGGAGAACAAGTTGCAAATGGCCAAAGGAAACAAAGTAATATCACAATAAACAACCTCTCTGCAACAATACATGGGGCTTTAAAAGTACAGATGTATATGGAAACTTACATTAAACACAGGTGGAAATATGGGACAAAACAAATGCTTTAACTAAATTTTGTTATTACCTTTACTTTCACTGATTATATATATATATATATATATATATATATATATATATATATATATATATATATATATATATAAAAATAAAGAAAGCAAATAGCTTTTAAAAAACATCTAGCTATTTCAATAAAGAAATGCAGGTGTAAACTGAAAGCTCTTGGGTTTTTTTTTTTTTTTTAAAGAGAGTCACGCAGTCCCTCTGCAACAATTTGTCTTAAGTGTTAGATTTAGGAAGCATTCCTCACTGAAACAGAGTAATTGGTATAAACAAGAGTGAATGAAATTAAGCCAAGGCAGTAAAAATATGTTTTTATTTTTGATCATGGAAGTTTCTCCTATATCTAACACTGCACAAGGTAACTTGCACAATGAAAAGGTAAGCAGAAGTCCCTTACAGTGCCTCGCTTTGCCAGAGAATCACCGCAGTCTGCTGGCAAAGTCCGCTTGCTGGACTTTTTCTGCTCATGTTCAACTGCATCTTCAATTATAGGCTCAAGCCTCATCTGGACAAACACCAAAGATTTGGATCAATTTCTTTTCATTATACAGTGAGGAAAGATCTAAAAGCCTTTTAAAAACTTTTGCAATCTTTAGAAAACTGTATAGAACTCACTGGTGTTTAAATAAAAAGAAAATGCAAAAACCCAGTGAGGCTCTAGCCATAAACTCAGTAGTCTCTAAAAGTACGGTTTTGAGCTCAAATTTGACATGTATAAATAAATCCTAAACCCCAGGTTTTGTTTTTTAGCTGCAAGGTTTTTAGATCTGTACATGAGACTTGTTTTAGAATTCAGCACAAACGGTGCTCTATCCAAGGGTATTTGAGTACCATATCTACTATACAGCCAAGTGAAATTTACTTAGCAGAATCTTAAAGGTTACTGGTGTTGTTCTTTGGGACAAGTTTTTCATATTAAAAAGCCTATCTTTGTCTATATGTTTAGGCTGTAATTCTCTCCCCCTTTTAAGAATATAATTTACGGCTAATATTTCATATATTGTAACTAGATAATTTTTCTTCATAAATACATGCAGTTCCATCGTGTTACCTCTGTGAGGATTGTGGTGTCATACGAAGGTTGATACTTTTCTTTTTCATGTGCAGTTCGCTTCTCCATCTTTTCTCTGTCTGTTTTCTGTTTCCTGTCTGCTCCTTTTGGCTAAAAATGAATAGTTACATGAACAAGCAGACGGAAAGCAGCTTTGCAACTGAAATATGGGCCTAAAAATCAGCCATTATAATATAAACAAAAAATTTACTTGGGACCATTATTTACAACTATTACCTTAAAAACTTTAATTTGGCAGCTGGCTGAATGCAAATGATCTGTGTATTCTCCATTTTCAGTCTGCTTAAAAGTGTCAACCTGAATCCTAAAAGGAACTCCTTTTTCACCTCCATGTTTACGTGGGGTAAATTCAGTGCTGATGCAATGTACCTGAAAAACAAAGTGAAGCTGTACTCCATTCTAGGCATATTCTTAATTCTTTTGCCACCATCATTATATAAATTTCTTTGACAGGGTGAGCAACAATTTATGGCTTATTCGGGAAATGACACTGGAAATCCAAGGCAGGTAAGAACAAATGCCTGTATCTTTGCCAGCTGCATAGGCTTGGAAGTCAGTAAATAGGGACAGGTTTAAAACCTATCAATACATCACCTATATACTCCCAAAAAAGTAATACTTTAACTCCTATATCTTTCACAAAATTAAAGAACTGTTGTGGATCCTCATCAAATGTAATTAAAATAATCCCTCTTAAATTCTCGTACGGGCTCTTAAGACAAATATAAGAGCAGAACAACTACGTGAATCATGATGAATAAATTCAAAGATTTTGCCAGCATACAGTAGTATAATTTAGCTAGCCTGAACAGTAAGATTTTCTTTAATAAAATTTCTTGAAATTGCTATCAAAACCACTTACTAGAATGATTTTTAAATATGATTTAAGGCTAGGATTTTCAAAAAGGATGCTAATGGAGGTAGGTGCTTAAGTGTCAATGAATGGCAGTGGGAATTGATACCTAACTCCCTACAGCTTTTTTGAAAATACCAGAATAAAGGCATTGGGTTTAATGAGACGTGAATATCATGGCAGTAAAAAGGTCCAAGAATAGAGTGCTATACTAAGAAACAATACAACAGTAACAATGTTGTAGGGCATTAAATACTTAGTATATCACCAATGCCACCACACTGCGCACTCCCACCTTCCAAACAGTAAGAGTCGACTAAGCTTTTCTTCATGCCATTAGCACATCCTGCAAGGTTGAAAATATAACTGTACAAACAAACGTAAAATGGATGGCTCATTACACACTCTTTACTCCCTTGCAGCAAAGCCTGACATGGAAGCAGACATTGTAACAATTGTGTAATTCCTTGACAAAGGAAGAATTATTACTGTCAAGGTACAGTAGCACAACATTATTTACTGCCAACGTGGAAACAATCCACCTGATTTAGCAGGCTAAGGAATATTGCCACCTCTCGCTTTGCACTTTTTGTTCATACCAATGCCCGATTTTTGAGACAAAATTATCCAGAAGGAAGACTATAGCATAATACAAAGGATTCCAATGAAATCTAATTCCATGGAATAAATCACTTAGAAAAAAACCTGGTCTTGAATATAATAAACAATCTGTGAAGAAGCTAACATCTTATCAATCAGGTAAGCAAGAACTGAAAATCTGCTGAAATCTAGTCATTTCAAATGCTCTCTCTATTGGTAAAGCAGATTCAGTCCTATTTGTGTCCTCATACAGGGGCCCTATTAACTGGAACTGAAGTAATAACAGTTATTTACAAAAACTGCTTTGAAAATACACCTCCCTAAATATTTATCCATACAAGATGCAAGAGCTAATCATTAATTTTCAGTTAAAACACACACTGTCCTATTCATTTTATTGATTGGTTTTAAAAAGCTGCTTCTGTTCTAAGCTATGTTTAAAACCCTTATATCAAGATGAAAACTCAGCTAGCATCACCTACAGAAGAAGCAGTTGCATGAATCTAAGTTTACAAAAATGATGGCTCTAACAGGATAATTTTGCTTTTTACTAGGATAATTATATAGGAAACAATCACATAGCACAACTGCCATCACATTCATTACCTGACAAAGACCAAATCAGTTCACATCCAGTAAAGCAAAATTTCAAACCTGAATAAAGGCAGATGTTCGCTTTCCCGGATCCCACAGAAATTCGACTGCATTGAGCTGGCTTGGATTTGTCTTTAGATCAATTACTCCAACAGACATTGGAATATCTACATAAAAATGAAAATATATGCTATACGAACACAGCAGTGAGAGGATTTGAATGGTTTGTTTCGAATAAAAACCCATTCATCTGCAAACTCATCTACAGTGAAATGTACTGTAAATTACCACACAAGGGATGACAAAAATTGTTTGTTTAATGACAGTGATCTTCTGATAAAGATGGAGATGTGTACTTAATTTCTGGGGAATAATGTGCGGTGGTCTTATGGGTTTTACTGTAAATCTTATGTAATCTGCAATAATTACGTTTTTACAGTATATTAGCAATAAAGGTTTCTCTCATGTTCCCCTGACTACCAGAACACATTTTGCTCTCAAAGAACAAAAGGGTTATTAATTGAATTATTTAGTGGTATTGTTTTTTGTAATGTTAGATGAAGGCCATTAGAGGTTTTCATGGAAAATTCACAGTGTAACATTACTGAAAAACATTTATATAAATCTCAAGTATCCTAACACAACAAGCAGCATACAGACATTAGTATGTATGCTTTTGCTATCCCCACTGTTGATATATAAATTGATGCAATTCCTATAAAGACTGAGTCTCTTATTTTAACCCTAGATAACAAGGGAACTGAGAGACGTACCTAAGTCAAGAAGTCTGTCCCCAGGGCGATTCCACTTCCAACCTTCCAGTTGCTGGTGTTCTGTATATTGCAACCTTCTGTCATGGAACACAACTCTTATGATACTCTAGTCAGAGGAAGAAAGTTAAAGATTAGTCTTAGAATCAGTACCCATTCAAGAGGAGATTGAAATATTAAAAATTTTCTGAAATACATACCAGTGATAAATACCACACACTTTTAGAACAAAATCAATGGGAAGCACCTAATCCAACTTTATTTAGTATAAAGTCTCAGAACACTTTAGACTAAATAATACAGAAACAAAGGTGTAAAGAAGGGACAAGAACCAGAGTATGGTTCAGCTGCAATATGAAGTGAAATGGAGAGCTGAGGCTGACACTGCCCAAAAAGGCTGTTGTAGATTATGTGAACTACAGAGGATAAGGCTCTCACACAGCACGGTGGCCAAATTACATGGATACAGTGAGGCTAGCATTAGGAAAATCTGAGGACAGGTCAACCGGAAAGGTTACAACTTCAGTTTCACTCACTCTGAATAGCACTAATCTATGGTTTGAACCAAATTTATAGAAGAATTTGCTGGAAAAATCAGAAATAAAGGTAACATTCTGCAGTAATCCACAAAATTCAATATTTAAACTTAAATGCGTCACCTAAAAATCTGCAAAAAAGTGTTTTGTACGATTTCTAAACAGGAGTGCATTAGTTGAAATATTTAAAGTGTAATTGTGACTCCAACAATTCAGAAAATTAATAAATGGATAAATCAGTGTGTGTGTAAAAAAGATGTATTACTAGATTAACATTAAGACCTTGTACTACACAAGGAGGACTTCAATTTATAGTTAGCATTGACAAACTGCCAATTCTAGAACTATTCCCACTCTTCTAGATACAATATTCATCTAAAAGATTACAAAAGAACACCATTACTTTGAAACCTAGACAATTTTTTAAGAAGTTAAAAATAGGTTTCAAATACTTTGCATATACTTCAAATACTTCACCTGAAATATCTGTAGCTGTTTACAGCAATGCAAAATATCCCACTACAGAAAATACTTCACAACCAACAAGCATTTCAGTATCCAAATTGAAAACATTTCAAATACCTAACTAAAGCAGTAAATTCAACAGTTATTTGACTTGCAAAGTAACCCTGATCTAAAATACTCTCCTAAAGGTTAGTCATAAGTGTGTTCAACCAGTAAAACCAACAAATACCTTTCAAATTGGTCTCAATAGCAATGGGTTCCCATCAGATGCACTGAAATGTTACTTAAAGCCCCCAAAGGAAAAGGCGGCAGAAACCTGCAACGTTTGTCACAACAGCAAAGCAGCAACACAGATGATGACACTGTTTCAGTTCCAGGGTCCATAAATCCAGCAATGCGATGCTCACATTTAACACTCATTGATGGAATTATCACAGAATAAGTTCCCTATCTGAATGACTAAGCAAGAGCAAACAGCCAGACTATACTTACCAGCCAAGTTCTCAAATGGACAGAGTTGGCATTGGTGGGCAAAAAAATTAACACACTCATTTGGAGACCTAACAACAATAGGGTATGTATTTTAATTTCTTCAACCTGTCCTTCTGGCTATTAGGAAAAAAAAGTTAAACAAATAATTCATGAGCACTTGTGTGTATTCCCATTTTTAGCTTGCCAAACATTACATTCACTCTACATTATTTTGCTTACTGTAGCTCCTAACAGCAAGTTAGAAAAAGTTTTGGTTATCACTACTGATAAGACTGGGAGTCACAAGAGATGGGTTCTTTGCTTAGCAGCCACTGCGTGACCTTCGGCAAGACACTTAGGATCTGTTTTTCTAAGGTGATGAGTACACTCAGCTTCCAACTGACTTCAACTGAAGTTGCAGGTGTTCAGCATTTCTGAAAAAAATCAAGCCCATAAATCTTTGTGCTTCAGATTCCTCTATCTGCAAAATGCGATAACTGACAGCAAAACACAAAGCTTTATACAGGACAGAGTCAAAGTGCTAATAATTTCATACTTTCAGACATTTAAGTTTCTTGAAGTTTAACTTCAGCTCTGAATTCCAAAGGGCTTTTGTCTGTTTTTGTTTAAACTACAAAAAAAAAAAAAATAAAAACAGAAAACCATTAAGTTATGACGTACTCTCAATATTAATTTTAAACAAACAATGATTGTGTCTGGTTTCCTTATTATTTTCTTTTCAAATATATATGACAGCTAGAGGGATGTAAGGAGGAGAATACCCTGCAGAGCTTCTAAGTAAAAGGGGAGCAGGGGCTCATGGAAGCCATCTGGGAATTAGGTTCAGAGACCTGCATAACGATTGATCCTCTGGTGCCAGAGAAAGTATGCAGAGCTCTATAAGCTACCTATGCAGGGCTCCTGCTGATGCCTGCTACCTTGCACTTCGCAAATTCCAAAGCCCTTTAACTGGCTTATAATAGAAAGTAAGTCTTCAATCTTAACTATGGAGCAGCTACCGTTCTCCCTAATAATGCTCAACTGTGATTAAAAAAATTAAGGACATATTACTATTTGTTATTCAGAGCAGACAATGTACAGTCACGATCAAAGTAATCAAAATAATTAAGTCTCTATCCCGAAGAGACTGAAGCCTGCAAGATAGAAGATGGGTTGCAATGGAAATCAAAGAGGTGAGACACTGTTTAGGGTTTTTTAAAACTGCCTTCTTATGGGCCTTGCTATATACATATAGAATGTTCTTCTCTTCTGTCAGCAGGACAGGTCAGTTGAAGGTAAAAAACTTAATATGCAGACCAAAAGAATATCTGATTTTTAGAACCACCATCTTGATAGCATTCCTTCAAAATATGAACAGCTTCCATACCAGAGGAGACTACAAAGATTAGGACTGTTTATCTTAGAAAAAAAGACAGGCACCTAAAATGGGATATGATAACAGTCTAAACAAATATGACTAGTGTGGAAAAAGTGAATAGACAAATGTTATTTTCCCTTTCCCACAATGCAACAGCTTCCATAACCCTGATCATCTTTGTTGCTCTTCTCTGAACCTTTTCCAGTTCCACTATATCCTTTGAGATGGGGCGACTAGAAATGGACAGAGTATGCAACGTGTGCACACCATAGGTTTAAGATACCACTTAAGTTTTATTTATTATGTCAGGTCACTCAGATTTGATTTTATCTATGAGGTTCTGTGCCACAAGTACTCCTTTTCTTTTTGCGAATACAGACTAACACGGCTGCTACTCTGAAACCTGCAGGTTGTGACTGCTTCTACTTTCTTTATGGTTAGATTAAGAGATTTGGGGGAGAAAGGGTTCCAAATTTTTTTCCTGTTGCAATGTGGAGCAAGAGTAGAAAAAAAGTTGAAAACCACTGGACTAACTTGTCAACCAGCAGCAATCTCTCATTACTATTATTTAGAGAACAACTCTACTTCACCTTCACTAGCTTTCCACTGGTCTCCAGCATGTCTCCAATCTTCCGATTATCTAGCATCCGTATTTCATAGGACTGACCTTTAGAGAAAAAAGTTTGTATCAATGAAAAGGTGACATACAAAGCCTCTCTCCCTTTAACCCAGAGAATATTTGGTTTCTATTCAGCACGTTGTAGTAACATAAGGTTAAGGAACTCTTATGGAGAGCTATAGCTGGTTGCATATTCTAGCTGGTTGCATAAGAATAAAGTGAAACTTTTACGGTACTGCTGAAACTACTGATACTTCCAAACCCTAGGTATCCTACTTTATGTCTAGTGCAAGTGTTTATGCCTTTTTGGCAGAAAGGAACAGACCACACCGAAAGTTGAATTCCTTTATATCTGAAATAGCTGAAAGGCAATATGTTGATGACAAAATAGAATATTCTCACAAGTACCATGTATACCATTTACAGCTGCCTTTATGTTCTGATTGCCTCCATTTTAAGTTGCCTTAAACATATGCTGCCTATGGGGTAAAATCCCTTCCTATAACTTTCTGAAAGTGGCAGTCTTTAAAAGTTATTTCAATAAGCAAGAGCTTGATGAATCATGCTATGCTTTACTGAGTTTGTTTCAGTACAGAAGAAGCTAGGAGCAATTTATCTAAAACTGATAAGCAGCATTTTTCCTCCTAGACTGAAACACTACATATTGGCAAGGCTAAATTTGTTCCTATTCAGGGAGGCAGGAGAAAACAGAGATCTTAAAAGGTTCACTAGGACGCACTGAATTTACTCCACCATTCTGAGTTCTCCTAAACTTTCTTTATTCCCCAACATCAACTGCACAGACATTACATTTGCTGGCTTGTTTTACCAGATACCACCAGCAAAGGCTATAAGCGAAAAGCATCAGCTTTACATCCTTCGTAAACAGTGCAAGAGCAGAACAAGTAATTTGAGAATCAGTTCCTCATCCCACACTCATGCCGTTGCTCCGTAACTTTTAGGAAGAAATTACTCCCGACTATGCGCTTCCAGTTAAAAAAGAATGACACTTAGTGTACACCAGAACCCTGTATTATTTTTTTATTATCTATATCTATATCATATAAAATACAAACACAAAAAAAATCAAGCCCATAAATCTGGTGGCCTTTCACATTGTAAGCACTTTATGATGTTATGTGTACCAGAGAAGGAAAATGGAAAGCAGATCAAGCATTTGTTACAGTAAATCTAGTAGTTTAAAATGTTACAGTATTCAGTAAATTGGAAAACGAATCCCCAATTCCTAAAAACAGTTCCCTTTCTTTCTTAAATACCCTTTGCTACCTCTCCTTTCAATCACACCTAGTAGTCTATTTTTTGTTGAAATTGAAATCAAATGCATCTTTTTATTTGTTCTAAGAACATTTAAGGCCAGGTCTACACAGAGTACTGCAATGGTGCAGCTGTACCAATACTGCGGGAATTTTATGTGGAATGTTTTGAGCACACATCCACTCCTATAGTTAGAACGGCATTAGGAGGAGCACTTGTCTTACTGGCTGCCTCTCCCTGTACCCCTATTTCCACTCTTCATACCACCAGAGTAAAGGCAACAGAACAAGAGGTCCCTGGGTCTATCAAACACACAAAAATCAAACCTTCTTTTGCCTTCACAAAAGCTATTAGGCAAGCAGTGTTAAGGAAGCCAAAGAACTTTGTTTTCATGCGGTATGCTTACCGTTCATAGTATTCTCATGAAATCTGTGGATCAAACAACATTCTGGAGTCTACCCATCCAACCCACATCCTATTGCAAAGCACACAACTCGGAAAATTCCCACCTACAGCTCCAAGCCACTACCCTAACAGATTTACTCAGTAGATCTTAATTTTACCTCTTTCATCTAAGCCTTTCAAAATCCCAGGAGGCAATAACCAGGACTCTTTCAATATCTGAGGTTATGTCTACACTAAAAAGTTAAGGTGACCTTAGTTATGTCGACGTACAGCCATCGCTGTAATTAAAATGCTGTAGCATATCCTATGCTCCTTATGTCGGTGGAACGCATCCACAGTAGCAGCTCTTGCATTGACACAGAGCAGTGCACTGTGGGTAGCTATCCCACCGTGCAACTGGCCGCAGGTTGTTTTTGGAAGGGTTTGCAATGCCTCATGGGGACAGGTTCAGTGTCACATGACGCAGGTTTCTCAATCCCATCATTCCATTGGCATCCTACTAAGTTTCTAGCTGATTTTCAGCTGCTCTGGTAACCTGCGCGCCAGCCATCTCTGCCAGAAAGCATGGATCCTGCACTGTCCTTAAGCATTTTGCTGTGTGTTATGAACACCAGGCTATAAAAGAGGAGCTCAACAGGGAGCTATTTGGTTGAGGGAGGCTTCGAAGGAGCATTTTAACAATGAACCACAGTAGTGTGTGTTGCTGTAGGGTGCTGAGCCTGGTATCGTTTGTGTGCATTGTGCTACCTCCTCCATTCATCAGAAAGTTAGCCCTATGCAATTGACATCTGTTTGAAAATGTGAATGCCAGTAATGTCTGTTTTTACTTGTCCAGGGAATGTTAATTCTGTTTCTTTTCATTCTTCCTTAAAACCAGGCCTCTTTTCCCAGAGGCAGAGGTTAAGCACCCTGACTGCTCTTCCCATCAACTCCACAACCCTGATCCCAGACCCCTCCTTGTAGAAGCAGCACATCTGCAGCTCTGCACCACATTGACTATTTGCCTTCTGCTATGCCTGCCGCAGCTCTGACTTTTTACACAGCACTGCTGCATGTCCCTATTATAGGGCCTTTCCTCCAGTCCCCGAACAAGTTCCTGCAGCTGGAGTGGAGCTCTGCCTGCAGAGCCTTCTCTGCGCACAGACCCCGGGGATCCAGCACCTTTACATACTCCTGGGAGGAGCATGTTTGCTGCGCGGAGCTGGCATGCTCAGCTGGGCAGTAGTTATATGAGCTCTCCACACTGAGCAAAGAGAGCAATTTCAAATCTTCCTGTGGCTTTAAAAGGATAGGGGTGCATGCCTGTATACTGGCTGCAGGGCAGCGGAGTTTAAAACGGTGACCAGAACGGTCACAATGAGCATTGTGGGACACCTCCTGGAGACCACATAGGGTGACATAAGCAACGCATAGTCTACACTGACACTATGTCATCCTCTTGTCAAGGTGGTTTTATTATGTCGGCACAGTAGAAGAGTAAAACTAGCGGGAGGAACATTGCAGTGTGTACACCTCTACAGTTATGTCGACTAGGCTGCCTTAAGTTGCCTTAAATTTGTAGTGTAGACAAGCCCGGAGATGTTTCAGTCAGCACCAACTGAGAATCAGACTTGCCTATATCACCTTGTCAGCTGGTCATGTTGGATGAAGCATTATGTAATTAAGAGTAAAGACTGTGTTTATCTAAGGATTATGTTAGCAGATGACATATCTCTAGCAGATTCAGGGCAACACTTGCCATACTTTGGCATTCCCTAACCACATATTCAAGACAACCAACGACGTATGAAACTAAGACATAACTGACAATCAGCTAAATTCATAGCTCAATTCCTTTGCTTAGATACTACAGTGACTGGTACCATATTAACACCCAAGATGCACAGAATTCACTTAGTTTTAATGTATACTCACATCCAGTAACCTAATCAAACATTAAACGTTACTACATTTACTCCAAAGAAGTCCAAGAGCGAAGCTTTTGGCGCTTGAATGTTGTTACACAGAAAATCAGGCCATATAGTTAAATACTGAGACACTGACTGTGGCCAGTACTAGACACTTCAAAGGAATATTAAGAACATTGAACTGGACAATTATGGAATAATTTTTCCATAAGAGGAAGTTTTGACTGAACCCTTTCAATTAGTGGTTGGTCTATCCCAGAAACTTTAATCAAGTATTTATAAAGACAAATAACTTTAAACATTTGGATTCCAAAACACTAGCCTAGAGGATCAAAAGAAATGTATGACTAGCCAACAAAGCTATTTACAAAACTACACAAAGCAGTAACAATTTATATTTCTTTTAGACTAAGCTCTTTAGGGCAAGAACCTCATATCTACTAACCTTGTGCAACACCTAGCACAACACAGCCCCTTCATAATATTGCCCATTGCTATTATAATAAAATTAGGTATTTTCCTGAACTATTCATAAAAAATTACATATATTCTTCACAGAGATACCAGTGATGGAAATGCAATCTGAAAGACCCAGACAGAACAGTCCCACACAAATTCCCTTTCACATTCCGTACTTAGAGCTCAAACAATGTACTTACATGTAAAATATTTTCTTAGAAGCATTTATTTTAGTTAAATCCTTCTTGATTATAAGTGATCCCTTCCATCTTGGAAGATCCAAAACAAATACTTGCAGTACACATACCCCCCCATTCCAAATATTTTAAAGGTCAGAAGGGAGCATTATGATCTAGTCAGACCTCTTACATAACACAGAGAATATATTATGGTCTTTTATTCAAATCACATAAAAACTGCTATTAATCTCAAGGTGCTTAAAACAAACACAGAGAGACTAGGTTATAAATATAAATGCCACAAGATGAGATCCATAGTGACCTTATTGATGTGGAAATTTGAAGATATCAGTCATCATGCCAG
Source organism: Dermochelys coriacea (assembly GCF_009764565.3). NCBI lineage: Eukaryota > Metazoa > Chordata > Testudines > Dermochelyidae > Dermochelys > Dermochelys coriacea. Next base: position 186,731,135 of record NC_050069.1, on the reverse strand, counting down.
TATTAAATTTAGATACAGTCTGCATACATAGATTCTGGGCCTCAGACAGTTAAAAACATTTCCATCCACTAACTTGAATTTCAACAGCACAATCTCATGCTACTTAAACATGTCCTAACACAAGCATTAAGATCAACTAACAGACATAGCAGGAACAAGAAGAACTGGAGCAGGGGATGAAGGCAAATATCAAAAAAAGGAGAACAAGCAGGAGCACAGTGGTGGTTGTATCAGACACTCACTTCAAATAAGGTTTCAAAATAAGTTTACTGCATTTATCAAGGTCTTTTAATAGCCTACTAGAAAGGTCATGAAAGGATAACTTTAGGTACACTAAAAAAGGTTCCTGAAGGGACAAACTTGAGGGGAGGAGAGGGAATAACCTTGGAACTTACAAGATATTGTGAATGTGAATCACCACTCAGAACAATTTACCTTCACCCTTTCCTAAAACTGTACGAGTAAAATGAAAAGTTTACTTAGACCTCACACCAAAGGAAACTTCCTAACCCTGCTTGGTTGTTCTGTTACCCTTCTTAAATTTTAATAAATGGCATACAAAGATAAACCTACTACACGGAAGAATTTAGTAACAGTAAAACTGTCTCACGTACAAACACAGAAGGCTGGTATCAGTGAATGGCAAAAAAAAGTCAGACATTTTATTTATATAGAAATGCTGAACTCTGACAATTTGTTCACAGATTTAAAGCCTGTACCAGTTCATGCAGAATATTGGACCAAAACTGCAAAACCAACAAACAGCAAACAAATGGGAGTATCACTGGAAAAATCAAATTCTCCTTGCCTTTTCCTATAATGAAAACAATTAGCACCAAACCATCATATGATGTGGAAATAATAAAATGCAAAAGGCTACCTTCTTGTAGCAAAAAGCATAAGGTATTAGTAGACTGCTAATGGCTTATATCAGTGGTTCTCAAACATTTTTTTTCCACGGACCACTCGAAAATTGCTGAGGGTCTCAGCGGACCACCTAATGATCTTTCCAAATGCTGTTTGTACTGTTGGCTAACTATTGTAAAGCACTTTGGATAAAAGCGCTAAATAAAATAAAACAACTTTATAATAAACTTTTTTTTTCTACAAATAAAAGCACACAACTCGTATTTTATTATCAGTAGTCTTACCTTTCTAATGCAACAGATGTGCCCTCTCTTCCCCGCTGGGGCTGGGAAGGAGGCCATCTCTTCCCAGCACCACAGCCCTGGAGCTGGGAAAAGTTGCCTCTTTCTCTTGCCGCCGCAGCCCTGCATGTCCTAGATTTCCCCCATTCTGTCTTCTCACCCCACTGCCCCCTCCCACCTACCCTTTATTGCCCTCCAAGGCCTCCACCTCACCTTACATGTGTCTCTTCTCCAGGGTCCAGGCACCTGATTAGTGGAGCCATGCCTGTGCGGCTCCACTAATTAAGTGGGTGGCACTTCATTTTCTCATGTGCGACTGCCCAGACACGCACCTTAGAGGGAACTATCCGTGGACCACCTGAATGGAGCTCACGGACCACAGTTTGAGAACCTCTGGCTTATAAGTTTTATTTTTAACTTACCCACTATGGTAGCATTTCTTCCCTTAAGCTCAGCAAGAGAAAACCTTCCCAAGTTTGTCTACTGACTGGTGAAGTTTAGTGGAAAGGACTTCCCTAGATCTTTCTATCATAGGCTACTAGATAAAATGTCAAGACTCGCATGACAAATAATCTAACTGGCTTCCTATAAGTGAGAGAGACAGTAAAGTACTTTATTTTGGTGTTATCGTGTAAACGTTTGCCCAGATAGAACATTCTGCATTTACCTTTCAAATATACGTCAGTCATAAATAGCTTTCCAAGACTTGACAGTAACCTACATTGTTACACAGATGTTTGAGCCCTGGCTAACAGCCATTTAAGATCACAATGATTTTCACTTTTGAAGGATCTCAAAAAACAAACACTCAATGAAAACATCAGCCAAATAACTAACCTAACCAATCATTTAAAAAAAAGAAGACACCACCTTAAAGTCTAGTGAATTTTTTCAATTTTAATTAAAATTAGTTTCAGATAGTAACATCTGTCCCTGCGTCTCCTTCCCCATTTGGGGGCATTTACAAATCACATTTTCATACTCTTAAAAATGATGTCTCTTTCCTTTATTGTTGGGTGAAAAACCACACAAAGAGAAACTGATCAGCTATAAAGGGGAGACAATTAAACCTATTATATATAAAATGTCAAACGCATGAAGTTAAAAAAATTGTGAAGTATCCCATCTATACCAAATCTTTCTATTTATATTCATTTTGAGTGCTACCTGCAGGTACAAAAAATTCAGACAGTATCCTTTAAAATGTGAAACACTTCACTTTCATATTAGTATGGTAGCAGGTCTTTCAAGCTTGATTTTCTAGTTCATTACATACAAGTAAGGTTGACCTTTGTTTTCCATGAAGCAAAATAATTTCAGTATCTTTTTCCAATACTTGCAGTCTCCTCTCAGTAGTGGTATTTCTTCTATCCCTACACGTTTCCTTCACAGAAGGATTCCCTCCACCTTTAAACTTAAAATTAATATTAATTTTTTAGATTTTTCTGGCTTTAGGTACTCCTACTGCTTTGTAGCTACCAAAATACTTTTGCAGAGTAATACCTAAAAGATTTACTTACTGTTTTGGGTGCACTTTTAACCTTCTGGATGTTTAGTTACTACCCTCTGCATATATGCTGGCTTCTCTAACTCCTCTGCCCCCAACGCTGAAATTTCATGATGCATTTTGTTACCACCTCTTCTTAGCTGTTCTTAGATTGTCCCAGTGGTCTAGTGCTTGGGCTTTAAGTTTAAGGTAGAAGGAGACTTCCTAGGAAGCCAGTGGGGAACAAAACATTAAAATACTATCGGTAGTGGCCAGTCCTATCTGATCCCTATGTAGCGGTTGCTAAAGCCTTATTTTAGTAGCATCCTGTGCAGTCTTGAGAGTTACTCATCTAATGAGGATTTGTTTATGTATCCATCCACAAGCAGAAACGCAGAATGACGAATCAGATATCTGAGACATCAAGGTCAAGATTTTCATAATTAGGTGCCTGTAGTTAGATGCCTGCCTACCTACCTCATTTTCTACAGTGTGAAGCACCAAGCAGCTCCCACTGAAGTCAACTTGAACATTAGACATGCCGTTATATGCTGTAACTTTTTAGTAATGTCATTACAAAAGTGATAAAATACAGCCCCAGGCCACTTTCATCATATAACTGCAGACCAAATAAATGATCCAACTGTAAGTTTTTATTGTTGGTAAATTCAAGCAATTTGTATTAAACTATCAAGGAATATGTAGATAAAAGCAAATATGATGCAATGCACATTTATTTTTTTAATTTAAAAAATGCATATTTACATGTTGCCCTTAGACCATGGTATATTGCTGAAATGGACCTATGTCACAAGGGTTGGACATACTGGCATGCATGCTGAACAGGAAAGACATAAGAGGAATACCATAAGCACTGCTAGATGTCACTGAAATTGACAGCCAAAGCTATAAGCTGTAAGCAGAAACCTCCCCCAGCACTCTTGGTCTTTCATTTTCACATGGAAATTCTAAAGATGAAGATACAATCCCTATACTTTTCAGCATCCCAACATTCATCAAGCTACATCCACGGTAAACATATGCAGAAGACGCATACTAACCTTGGTTCAAGTAAGTAAGAGTTTCATCATGCAATTTGACTGCTGGAGATGTTGCAGCACACATAACATATTGAAACGGTGGATGTTTGGTCTCACTGTCTGATGGAAGGCTGGAATCTTCCTGCTTGAAAATTGGCAGTGCCAAAACATCACTGAAACAAAATCCCGACAATGTCAGTCTGAAAGAAGCATGCATTTATCTTACAAAACAAAGGCAAAATTAGAACCACCACCACCTTAGGAAAAATATTTTCAAAAAGCTGAGTGGATAAAAATCAATTTAAAAAATGAGAAATATATTTAAATCAGATTTTTAAAAAATTAAAGAGATTAAATTTTTAAAAGTAAATCTATTTAAATGATAATCCATGAGAAGGTCTACATTTACCATAATCTAATAATTTAAATTAAAATTAAAAAATATTAAGCAGTACATGTCTGCTGCAAAGTTTTAAAGAAAGTCAAACCACTCAACTGATTGAAGTAACTGGCCAAGCCCCGGGAACCGGAGTTTGCTGAAGTGCTAAATCAGCTTTTGATAGCAGTAGCCTGTTGTGCAGGTTCAGAGGGAATATTTTCTTCATTGCAGTTCATTTAACTAGTTCAGTTCACTGACTAGATCGGGGTGGCCAACCTGTGGCTCCAGAGCCACATGTGGGTCTTCAGAGGTTAATATACGGCTGCTTGCATAGGCGCTGACTCCGGGACGGGAGCTACAGGCGCCAACTTTCCAGTGTGCCAGGGAGTGCTCACTGTTCAACTCCCTGCCCTGCCCCCACTCCACCCCTTCCCACAACGCCCTCACTCCTTCCCCGAACATGCTGTGCTCTCCCTTGTCCCCCATCCCCCCCCCGAGCTTCCTGCACATGCAAAACAGCAGGTAGGAGGCATGGGGGGGGGAGGGGGCGGAGCTGATGTGGGGCTGCTGACATATTATTGTGGCTCTTTGGCAACGTACATTGGTAAATTCTGGCTCCTTCTCAGACTCAGGTTGGCCACCCCTGGACTAGATCATTCAAAGTTACGAAACTAAAGAGAGCTGATCCAGTGGAAAAACTTGTTTTCCCCTTCCAATGTGTGAATAAAACTGAGGTGTATAGAAGAATGAGATCTGCTAGTTTTAGACTCTGGTGGAGCTGGACAGATGGAAGCGAGACACGGGAAGTTTTCCCCAAAACTACCAATGCAGATAAGACTATGTCTAGAACTGGGGAGGGAGTCAAGAGATATGGTTTCTATTCTTTCATCTGCCACTAATATACTTTGACCTTCTGAAGTCACTGGACTCTCTGCTTCAGTTTCTCCATCTGGGAAGCAAAGTTAAGAGATATGCCTACTTGAATGGTTCTATAAGATATATTGCTTATGGGTTCACACTCCTAAATGAAAGAACTAAGCTCAAATTTCTAAGCCATTATACTTGCAGTAAGAAGAGTTTTGTCACAGTGCCTACAATGCAACTTGTTATCTCAAGCACCTAAACCAACAGTCCCTTTCCTAGTGAAATTACTGCCAAACAGACAGACACAAACACAAACTATCTACATTATAAATTGGAAACAGGCTGTAACCAAGTTCCTGGAGGTTCTATTAGAAGAACAGCATAGACAAGGTTTAAAGGACAAGTAATGAGTGAAACTTCAGCAGCCAAAGACAATAAGAAGGATTATTAGAGGAAGTTAGGGTGCCAAGCTTCAAAGTTAACATCAAGAAAGAAAGAAGTTTGTGGCCTGCTTTACTGTACGTACACTAAATTGGCAAGATGATTTACCTTGCCAGTGTGGCAATCACAGACAATATGGCTAACAATCCAACTGAAGGCTCCTGTTCTGCCCATGTTTTTGAACAAAGGTTGTTGGCAGTCACTTCGACATCTAGGTGAATCTTCCTACTCAGGCCACCTTCAATATGGATGCAGCTACCAAGCATGTACTTTCATTTAAATGTTTAGTAAATTATGCTGATTCCTGTCTAAAACAGCCAACTCTAGGTATATAAAGCCTTTCCCAGATCAAGAAAAGGAATAGAAAGTGATGAAAGAAAATACTTTAGAACCTCAGAATTACAAACACCAGAATTACAAACTGACCAGTCAACCACACACCTCATTTGTAACCAGAAGTACATAATCAAGCAGCAGGGACCAAAAAACAAAACAAAACCAAATACAGTACAGTACTGTGTTAAACGTAAACTACTAAAAAAAAGGAAAGCAGCATTTTCTTCTGCATAGTAGAGTTTCAAAGCTGTATTAAATCAATGTTCAGTTGTAAAAATTTTTGAAAGAAAAGCCATAACATTCTGTTCAGAGTTGCGAACAACCTCCATATCTGAGGTGTTCATAACTTTGAGGTTCTTCTGTAATGGAAAGTGTTTAACTCAAGATATCTTTAGACCGTTAGTTTAAAAGCTGAAGACAGATGGAGAGACACCATCTCCCCACAATCCACAAGGATATTCCATAAAGCATGCAATCCTTTTGAGGGGAAATGGAAGGCAAAAACAACAATACCCAGGTAACAGTAACCTCACACTCAGAACTGAAAAAAGTTCACATAATTTTAGAATCTAGAGGTGCCATATTAAAAAAAAAAAATTATTGTTGCAAGGTAGCAACTTGTGCCATTGTTAAAATATTGCTCACACACATGATCTACATACAGTGGAAAGCACCTTTCAGGAAAACATGTATTATTTCAAATATGTTGAATGCCAGAAGGGCCCATTTATGATAATCTAGTCTGATCTGCTGCATAACAGGTCTCAGAAATTTACTCCATAATTCTTGCAACAAAGCCATAACTTCTGATTAAGCCACTTTTGATTAAGCCATTAAGACCATTTTGTTTTAAAGACTTCAAGTGATGGAGAATCCACTACACTTTCAGTTATATGTTCCAATAGATAATTATCATCACTTAAACATGTCTTTTTTTCTATCGGCAAGAGACGGCGATTAACAATATACAACTACTGTTAGAGATCTATCAGTTAGCAACTTTTTAAAATTCATTTAATATGTACTACATTGTTTTTTGTGCTGAGGAATTTTCAGAAGCCAGAGAATCTGGCATATAGTGTTGACAACGTCAGAATCCAGAGACCAATGCTCATCAGTGGCAAAGAGCTTCTAAATAATTAAAGGTGAACTGGATAAATCCAATGAAAATTTAGTTAAGCCTAGAAAATACAAACTGAATGCCTCCAGCAGCCAGATAGTACAGATGTAGGTTAACAGCTTAGCTTTAAAATAAAACACAGAAGATACTTAGAAGGAAGTTTCTTCTCCCCCTCACCTCCACCCAAGGTAAATGAAATTAATTTCCTTGCATAAGCCTTCCATACTCTGGTTAGTGGTGGCATTCAGTATACATCCAGGCATGAATTGTTTTTGTTTTAGCTTTACAAATCGCCTTTAAGGCTAGCTGCTGTTCAAATTTTTCTCCACAATAATTGAGGAAGCCATCCTATTTACCACTCACAGTTTTTATGACTGAATATTCCCACAGGTTTTATTTAACACAGAGATGGGGTGCGAAACCATGCTCACATGGAAAGAATCCGTAACTTCATAGACCAGTAAACCTCAGTTACAACATGTAAGAGTCTGTCTAAAAAAAAAAAAAAAAAAGCTAAAGTTTTTAGGATGGACTGGTTTAAATCAAAGTGATTTAAATTGCTGATTATAATCATGATTTAAACCAGCAAGCAGAAACCTTGATATAAGCCTTCATTTTTAATCTTTTTACATTTGTACTTTTTAATTTTTCTAAAAAAAGTTCACTCTCATTTGTTAATCATTAAAACATATTGCTTTGCAATTAAAATTTAACTAACTTCACACTAAGTTTTATGCTTTTTGTTAACCAGGATACAGTGCATTTCTAAATACAATTTAGAACTTCAGTAGTAAAACATGTACTGCTTGAACATGGGTCTCTTCCACCCCTGGTATTTATTATGGATGGCAAGATTGATGGATGACTATAAGACATCCAGATCTATGACAGTATCTTCCTCTTTGGCTGTTAGGCATCTACACTGATACTTTATGTTGTGCATACTAGCAAGAAAATTAGGTGGAATAAATGCTTGCTCCATCTGCTTGCTCATTGACTGCAAAATTTAAATTTGTTGTTGGATATCCTGCAGTGTTCTTTGAAGGTCTTTCCAAATTTCAACAGCATCAGCAATAGATCAACGATCTTTCTGCAATTTGTCCAATGCTACAGAAATAGGTTTCAGTATATTTAGCATATCTTCTACATTTCTCTGCAGTCTTATGTTCAGTCTTACATTGATTACTTTTGGCTGCGATAGTTCCGTCTATTTTGCCCTGCTTTTCTTCACAAATTTTCATCTGCATAGGCAAGTTTTTAATAAACAGCTCAAAATAGTCAACCTCTGAATTCCATCTTGCGTCATGGGGCAGAATTAGTTTTGATCCTCCTCCTGTCTTCAGTGAAGCTGCAGCAAAGTGACTTGCAGAAGTATTTTACAATTTCAAAAATTTGCTTTATTCCTGGACTATGCAAGTGTTTGACAAGAAGATCCATCAAATAGACACTACACCCATCTATTAAAGGTTTCAGGTTCACTTTATTATCCTCTTCTAGATTTCTTACCTTAATTCAACATATTTTTATTTATACATTACCATAAGCTTAGCACCTAAGTCAAAATTTCAAATTTAATTTTAAACAGGCTTATTTTTTAAATAAAAATATATTTAATGTAAACAAAAAATCTGATTTCAATAAAAAGCATAGGTTTTTTTAACCACTCTGGACTCTCTACACTTTTGGCACAGGTGGCAGTCATAATCTCTACTTTTTGCCAAGAAAATTCATCTTACAGGCAACCTTAATTCTGACATCTTCTAACTTTTGAGAGCAACATTTTACCACCTTAAAAATGTGGAAGTTTTTATATATATAATACCTCTTTTTATTAATGTGCCTATTCTCCAATAGAGAAAACCAGAATGGCTGAGCTGCAAAGAGCTTAAATATTTGTTTCAAACAAACAATGCCCAACTTTATGCTTCAGACAATTTTGTCTTCACATCCTTCCCACCGTGACCTCTATCTTTTTCTATGCCAGCCCTACCCCTGGAAACATCTTCCTTGCCTGGTCCACAAGGTCACCTCCCTTTCCAAATACAAATCCCTTCTGAACTACTTCCTCTGTGAAGAAAACAACTGGCTGCCAAGGCCACAGAGCAATTGGGGAGTTGTCATATTTATATAAACAAAAAATCATTTTATCAAGAATTTTATCACCGAAAGTGACTCTTTATAGTTGACCACTCTTAATTTTGGTTTGTTTTAGATCAAACGATCTTTTCAAGCATCACTTTTTATGTAGTATGCAGTGCATTGATATCCAGCTTGTAGTCCAGAGGTCACTTGTGGCCTTTCGGGCTCTAAATTGTGACTTCGGAGGGTGAATGTATGTATTAATGAGTATTTGATAAGGTAAAACTTGTGCTCCCAAGGCAAAGCTCTGCAATGTTAAAGTAAGTGCTTGAATCAGCCACATAGCTACAAGGAGGAGGTAGAAAGCATCACACCCCCAAATCTTTTTTCCCTGCAACCCAAGTAACAGCTCTGATGAGAGTTGGGAGCACTCAGAGCAAGCAGCCCCTGGCCCTTCCCTGTAGCAGCTGCTCAGAAAGTCCCCTGCTGCATTATAGAGGAGAGAACAACAACAGTGGCTACTCCACTGCCTTCTTCCCTGACAGGCTGTGGGAGCTTCAGAGACAGCAGGATGGAAACTCAACTGGCTATGAGCCTGAGCCAAGTAGAGCACCTAGCAAAGGATGGCTCCCCTTTCTCATACAACCCACAGCAATCCAGGAAAGGAGCAAGGAGAATCTGAGAATCAGCCACCAGTTAAATCTCCCTTGTTCTCTGCCCATCTCAGCACAGGTTAGAGAAACCAGTTGGCTGCCCCAACTTGTGCCAGCTGGTTATGGTCATGGGATCAATGCCATCTGGGGATACTGAAAAGCAGTATGCAACAACCACTCTGTTCCCCACACACACCTTTCATCAGCGGTTGTAAGGAAGGAGGCATAGGAGCTAGCTAGGCAAGCTCAACAGAATCTGTCTTAAAGTACTAGCTGTGTCTCCTGGGCCTTTTAGAAATGTGTTCAGCCATCAGGCTGAAAAGGTTGGACAGCACTGATCTAGAACATTTTGTTCTGTTGTAAATTTTTAGTTATGGTAAAGACCACAAAAATGTAAATAAATTTATCTTTCTAAAAAAGGTATTTGTAATATGTAATGCATATTGTTTTATGTATGATATTTTTATACTATACATTATTAGATTGTAAGTTCTTCAGGGCATGGATTGTGTCTATGTTTTGCCAGCACTCAGTATAACGAAACTGCAATCCTAATTGGAGCAGGACTTTTTGGCTCTACCACAATAAAAATAAGATTATATTCATACAAATGTAAAGCACAATTTACATGTGGAAGAAAACAGACAAACAAAAAATAATATTTAAAGAAAAGAAGTGCAGAAGTTGTTTCTCAAACTGGGGTCCGTGGGCCCCACTGATCAACTCCACCTGCCCCGCCCTCCCTCCCTCTGTGCCTCCTGCATGCTGGGGAACAGTTGTTCAGCGGCATACAAGAGGCGCTGGGTGGGAGGTGGAGAAGCGGGGACGGGGTGCACTGGGGAGGGGGCAGAAAAAAGGGGAAGAGGAGGGCTGGGGCCTTGGGGGAAGGGGTGGAATGGGGGCAGGGCCTGGGGCTTAGCGAGGGGATTGAGGGTCCCCAAAAAATTTAAAATCAAAATGGGGATCCTCGGGTTGCTAAAGCTTGAGAATTGCTGACTTAGAAAATTTGATGTGAGTAACTATACAAGTCTGGACAAAGATTCAAGTTTGTTTAGAAAGCGACGCAATGTTACAGGAACTATATAAAACAGTAATTTGATCTGCCAAAAGTAACAGTGCCCACAAATACACAGGAGAAGTGCAGACTGAATCACTTGCCTACATTTTTTTACTTTGTTAGTGCAGAGCTTGAAAAGTTTATCAGGATCTGAAGAGCTATGAGACAATCATATCAGCCAGACACCAACATAATCGATAAGGGGAGGGTGGACCCCCAACTGTGAGATCTAAACACGCACACCCCACCCCTATTAGTGGGGAATTGGACTTGGAGTCCTAGCCAGCTAGTGTCCATGGATCTTGTTCAATTGCAGGGCCTCCGCTTAGCAAGGGAATAGATTATTTTTGAACTCCCCAGGCTGTAAGGAGCTCCCTCAGATACTGTCAGGGTGAAAGAGTGACTGTGTTAATTTAGGTTTCAGAGTAGCAGCCGTGTTAGTCTGTATTCGCAAAAAGAAAAGGAGTACTTGTGGCACCTTAGAGACTAACAAATTTATTAGAGCATAAGCTTTCGTGAAGTGAGCTGTAGCTCACGAAAGCTTATGCTCTAATAAATTTGTTAGTCTCTAAGGTGCCACAAGTACTCCTTTTCTTTGTGTGTTAATTTAAGCTCCCCAACCTCCATTCTTTGTTTTGGTTCTTACTCCCAAGAAGAGAGACTCAGTTCCAACCCCAAGGCCACTCCTAACTTTCCCAAGCTGCAGCAAAGTCAAGATGAACAGATCCTTTAAGGGACTGTCTACAATTGGAAATACACTGAAATAGCTATACCAGAATAGTATATTCTGGTGTGAAGACTCTTGTTCCAGAGTAAGAGTACTTTTTCCTGATTTAGCATAATCCACTTCTAGAATAAAGATCTGCACATGGGGTTTATACTAAAGTAACTATTTCAGAATAGCTGTTCTGCTAAATTTCCAAAGGTAGACAAAACCTTTGTGTGCAGTAGAGAAACTAAGTTTTGAATAGTAGCAATTCAACTGACAAGCATTACACTTCCCACATGAATTTCCGTGATTTTTTTTCTAGCCCACTGTTAATGGCTATAGTTGGCTCTCAGTTAAAGCATTTAAATATACAAATCCCCAAATGGTAGGCCATATTTTGGCAGGTAACTTATGAATACTGAAATCTTTATTTTTTAAAACAGAATTAGCCAGTTACGAAAAAACTAAGCATAAAACATGAAAAAAACTATATTAGTAATCTGATTTAATTTAAATGAAGGCTCAAGACTCTTATGATATGGAAAGAAAAAAATTCTCATTCCACCACAGAAACAGTGAGTAGTTTCCTAGATAAACATTTTCTCTCGACACAGCCTTCACTACCTGATGCCTTATTTAAAAAAAAAAAAAAAAAAAAAATCTAACAACAACAACAAAAAACTCATTTGCCCCAAAAGAACCAAATTTATTACATCTGGATTACGTTAACCCTCTTTCAGAGTATTCAGCATTTACAGAGGTTATGCAGTTTTCACAGGGCTGCAGAACTATACTGGTTTTGGTCATGAACTTTGACAGGACCGACTTGAAAAGCAGTTAATGTCATGTGTCTATGAGAGTGTCATACCTAGTATAGTTGCTTGTAACAAAATTACCATCACTGAAAGAATTTAGCAAAAAAGATGTATTTCCGCCCCCCCAGTTCGGGGGGGGGGGGTTGGTGTGTGTGTGTGTGTGTGTACGTACGTGTGTGTACATTTAACAGCATTAGGTACATATCAAGTGTCACTGTTTCATATGTAGAGTCAGTTTCTCTGTAGCATAAAAGATGCTTAAACAGATGATCATGCAATTAAAAAATATAGTTTAGAATTTTTTTTTTCTGATCTATTATTTAAAGAGCATCATTAAAACCTGGAAATTTTTAAAATTACTCAATTTCAGATTGACAACATCTCTTTAAAACCTACTGTCATTGATCAATAGACATCCACATTTATTATATTTGGATAAATGCTGGACTGGCTGACATCTTGTACTTATGGACATAAACTGATCATCAACTTGGGTGAGAATCCCCACATAGAAAAATAGTGTTCAGGTGACCAAATATATAATGAAGACTGGCAATGGGGCAGGAAGCACATGCTAGTCTTCCTTTAGAGAGACAGAGCATGGACATATGATCTAGAGGCTTATTTCTATATAGCAAGCCTATTTTTCAAAAGATGAATACATTCTTCTGTCACTTCCTTCCAGAGATTACAAATATTGGACTTCTCATATGAAAACAAGCACAACAGAATGAGACTCATATGGTCACATTCTTTACATTCTATCACTTGCTTTTATTTTTCCATTTATGTCACCATCATTAACCCAAATCATACCCTATGTCCTACTGCAGGTACAACACCCAAATATGCTGGGTTTTTAGGTACCAACAACAGATACGTTAGGTAACAGGTAACTGACTATGAACTTTACCCAAAGAATAAAACAATTAGATAATTCCTTTGATCATATGCTTAGGGATGAAAACTGCAAAATAACGCTAATGTTTTTGCCCATAGGTTATCCAAAAATACTTAGTTTGTCCTTTATTGTAACCCTAAAAATATATGCAATATTGACTTTAAATTTTTATACACAACTCACACATTTTTAATTTAAAAATGTTTTAAGTGCTGCTGCTATGGCTACTATTTGAGTGATAACTTCTTATGAGATCATGATTTATATCATCTATAAACAGCAAAATCTCAGGATAGGTACCCAACACAAAGGAAGATGTGGCTGGGAAAAGAGGAGCATTAGCATAGTAAGGAATGGATTCACAGGATGCAGCAGTACTGGAGCTAAGAAACAATACCATTCAATATGAAGCATTAAAATCTATAAGCATGGAAGGAGAGGCATCATAAACAAGGCTCAGATCAGAATTCCTCAGAGAGATAATATAAAGAACTAGAAGAAAACGCATTTTAACATGACTACTCAAAAGTCTGGGTTTTTTTTAAACTTATAACACACCTTTTTTTTCAAATAAAACAAAGAAAATGCACCAAAAAAATGGGCACATAAAATCAGCTGATGTTTGAGAGGAAGCATGAACAATAATCTTAAAAAATAAAGAAAAAGGAGAATGAGTCAATGCTAGCCAGACTGGTTACAGGGAATAAGAAGTGTTTAAAAACATACCTGAGAGAAGAGTTGTATTAGCAACCAAAACTACTAATAAGCTACAGGAAATAAATGATTAACAAAAATAATTTAACTAAGAAAAATAAAAAGATGGACAATAAGAAAATAGACCTCACAGAAATAATCGATTACAAAAACAGCTCAGAAAAGAGCTGCAGGCCCTACACCACTTGGCACACAACTTCATCCCCATGAAATGAAGCATCGCAGATTTTGACAGAAAGATGGGCTACCACTCAAGGAGAGTTGAGTGCATAAATACCAACAACCTCAAGTGGAAAGGAGCTACCCGTGAATTTGATGATTTAAAAAAAAAAAACAAAAAACTAATTTTTCAGATTGGCAGACCTTTAACAAAAATTGCTATTTTAAAAGTGCAGGTAAAGTGAATTAAATGAAAATCACCTTAGAAGGTATACACACTAGAATACCTGGACTTTGAAGACCACTCAGAAGCTTCAGCTAATGTTCAGTTTTGCCACATATGTCTGAGTATATAAACACCTGTGCTTTACATACTGTATTCGATACCAATTCTTTTGTGCATTAAATTCAAGGTACTTGTTACTTGACAAAATCTTAAACTGAATAAAAGCCATCACATATGCACCAGTACGTCATCTGTTTTTATCAAAATCACTTTGTCTGGTCCAAAGATGATGTGCACAGAAGGACAGCATTCTCAACAGCAGGCCCTCACCTCTGAAAGTAGGTTCTACTGGATACATATCCATGCCTGGTTGCCTTTACTGCCCAATATGAGATCTGTCTCTGACTAAGCTTTCCCAACCAAGATCTGGAACCTCTTGGCACTGAGCCTATGGCTAGGTTTTCCACTACTCCATCTTTGCCCTTCAAGGTTGGCTAGATTAGTCTTATTAGTAAAGGAGGGAAGACAGAATATAATCTATTTATTCTAAATAAACATTGAAATTTGAAGTGCATCCAGATGCCATGGTGATGGGCACCTTAAACACTTTCAGAGGAAGACAACACCTGGAAGCCCATAATGGGGAAATATACCTAATGAGAACAGACTATAAAATTGGATATGAACTGGAAAAGTGACTTGGTAAAAAAAAAAAAAAAAAAAACCGAACAAACAATAAAAGCCATCGCTATTTTAGGTTGCACAGAGACACAGTCACCATTATTAAGTAGAAGATGAGATGCCTAATAAAAGTACAACTAGATACTATGCTGAAAAGAATGCTACTACAGAGCTCGTGGAAGAGCAATAAAAGTTATTAGGGAACTGAAAAAGATAGAGAATGAAACACTAAATAAAACCAGCTTAACTGAGTAACACCTATTTTGGGAAACATGACGGACGACCACTGCGAAGGATGCAAAAAAACCAAGAAAGCTAGATTTAGGGTAGACCACAGATCTAAACCTTCACTTTGGAAAGACTTCTTAATATGGAATGTTCCCAGGTTGCAGAAGTCCCCTCCCTGGAGACGTCTGAAGCTAAGCTGCACAAGAGCAATATGCTGCACTAGTCTCTGCAAACATGGGCTACTCTAGACGGTGCCATCTGCCCGCCCGCGTCCCCACCCCGGTACACGTTACTGGGGTATGGCGGTATCGTCTCTGTTCGAAGGAGGAACGCCCAAGGCGCAGCTCTGGGCACATGCTGGAGCAGGAAGGGACTGCGATCTGCCTGCTCTCTGCCACACAGGCGCTTCCTCCCCCCTGCAGCGGGCACACACTGCCCTGGTGCCTAACATGTGGCCAGGCTCCGGGAGCGCCGCAGCTGCGGTAGGTGCAACGCAGACTGTGGAGCGGGGCTGCCTGGCCGCGACGGGCCCGGGAGCGTGGCGGGGCGGGTACCTCATGCTGTAAGCGCTGGCTCCCAGCTCCTGCCCAATGCCGGAGAGGCTGGCATCGAAGTCGTGCGCCAGCCCGGACTCGATCACTTCATCCATCTTCAGCACCCACGCCATCTTCCGCCGCTCGGCGCGGCCGGAGGGGAGGAGCAGATCCGCCGCCGCTGCTACTCCTGTGGGAGGCGGTGACGGGTAGGGCCCGGGGGAGGCGCCGAGAGCCCGGGAGAGGAAGGGGAGAGTCCGCGTTCAGCCCCGCGGGGGCCCTTTCCCCGCGGCAGCAGCACCAGGGCGCGGGGCCGCCCTCAGCATCCTGCGCTCGCCCGGCCGCCGCGTGGGGCCCGGGACCCGGCGGCCTCTGCCCGGACACAGCAAGGGGCCGCCGCCGGCCGAGCTCCGACCCAGCCCAGCGGCGGGTGCCGCATCGTTCACGGGAGAAGAGGCAGCAGCACCGTCCCCCGCCCGGGAACCCGCCGCCGGCTACAGCCCGAGCGGGGACCCGCCGCCGGCGCCGCTTCCCTCCCGGCCCCGCTGCCGCTGTCCCCGTGTCGGGCTCCGAGACGTGGCCCTGCTCCTTGTCAGGCGCTCGGGGGACTGGGCTCTCCTAGGCTCTCCGCTCCAGCGCGGCTACAGAACCTATACTAACATGGCGGTTGGCTACTTCCCCTTCCCCGTTCAGGTCCCCGGGCGGGGCTTAGCCATAGCGAGAGGGAAGATTGGCTGGAGCTTGTTGGCGGGCAGCAGGACTGTCCAATTGGGACCTCCAAGAAAGGCAAAGTAGACGGTAGCCAATCAAAAGGCAGTGCCCCACGCCTCGCGATAAGCCTTCGGTGCGTGCAGGGAACGGTTGTCCCTATGGTGACCAGTATTACAACCCGCCCTCAGTGACGACGCTGATTTGTGACGTATATGCACGGACAGCGCTTGCGTTAACCCTGCGTCGCTACTGGTTGGAGCCTAAGACTGACCGCTGCAGAAACCAATCCATGCTGGAAAAGGAAACGGGCGGCAGTAGAGCGACACGCAAAGGAAGCTCCGCAGAGCAGCTTGGGTAAGTCATTGTCGGGGGAGGGGCCTGGCTCCCAGGGCGCCTGTGGGCTACAGCAGGGGTGGGGTTAAGAGAGCGTCCACTTCAGTGCACGGGGGAGGCCGCGTGTCACCCCCCCCCCCCTCCGCCTCCAAGCAGGGAGCGCTGTGCCTTGGGTCTGGTGCAGGAGGGTGCCTCTCCCTCGTCTCCCCCAGCATGGTCAAAGGTGGAAAATGGGGTGGGGGATAGGCACCTACAAAGACTAAGCCCCAAATATCGTAACTGTCCCTGTAAAATCAGAACATCTGGGCATCTTCATCTCGTGCAATAGTCAACTAGTTACAGGCAGCTATTACCCACTCTAGAATGAAAAGTGCAAACAGTTTTGTTCACACACACGTATATATATATATATAAATAAAATAAATTAAATAAAGGAAGCAAATTAACAATAAGAAACAAATTCTTATTTAGAGCTAGGTCAGCTCACTAGGTACGGGTTTACTGAACACCCTTGACAGCCTACTGCTGAAGTTCTACTAAAATATACTGGATAAAATACGATTCAAAAATAAGAGAAAGGGTAGTTTTAAAGCCAACTAATACATAAGCTGTAAAAAGAAGCTGAACTCACAGCAAGCCTTTGGAGCACTTTGGAATATGGTGCTGGGTTTAAGGAATGACTTCTAAAAATGGTGAGGATAGAGAAATGTGGCAAAAGAGGTAGAAATGTTAAAATATCACAGTATGCTAAAGTCATGGGGCCTTACACAGATACCAGATTCAGAATCCTTGAAGAGAACAGAAAATGCAAATTTTTATCAAGGGACAGAGGTTGTGAAGCCTTGGGATACAATATTCACTTTCCAGCTAACTCTGTAAATGTAGGTTCATCAAGAAAGAAAAAAATATATACAATGGAACTTGCACACATTACTCCAAAACACAAGCCACGGCTGCTAATTCAGTTTATAGGGCCAAACATTGGGTGCATGAATATGCCTTCTCCCAAGGCTCTCCTTTTCCCTCAGGTGAAACTGCATAGATCCCAAATCCAATGTAAGGTTTCCCTTGATTGTAATAACTAGAGCCATCTACAAAGAAATGATACCTTTTGTAGGAATCTTTTTATGGAATCAATGGTAGAAAAAGCTTCCTTTTCGCCTTCCCCCTTAAACTCAATCGGTCAGTATCTGGACCCACATGGCTCCTCTTGGTGCAGTAGGTCAGTTGGTAACGGTGTTTAACAGGGAGTGTGTGATGAGTGTAATAGGATTGGGCTGAGGTTAATCAGGAAAAAAATGTATGACCCAATTAGTGGCTAGTAAGTAACTTTTCACAGTTGCCATATTAAGCTCTACTGGTGACATTAAATGTGAGGCATAGGCCACAGCTCTGATTTTCCCATGCCTCTCTTGTGAAGCCACAACTGCCAACCCATTAACATTCACCGCCACCTCCAGGTGATAAGGTGTCAGGATTTGAAGTGATCAACACTGGAGCCATGACAATGGCCTGTTTCAATGGGGACACTGCTTCCATGTATTGCTCAGTCCGTTCCTATTGAACACATTGCTGTAGCACTTGGTACAAGGTACCTAAGTGGAAGCAAAATTGGGAATGAAATCTCTGTGGTACCCAATCAAACCCAGAAAGGATGTTAAAGCCGCTGGATTCTTTGGTTGAGGCAATTTTTGGATTGAGTCCACTTTCTGTTGCACTGGGGTTCTACCCCATTTTGTCAGGGTGAGACCTAAGAAAGAGACACGAGTGGCCACTAATTGTACCTTAGCAGGATTGCACTTCAAGTCTACTTTCTTTATGATCTGCAGGAACTCCTCAAGCCTTTCCAGATGCTACTTCTTGGAATGGGTCACTAGACAAAAATCTACGTACTGAAATAGAACCATTATTGGTTTAGAAAATTGTGACAGTACCTGCCTAATTTGAGCATGAAATAACGTAAGGAAATATTTGTACCCCTGGGATAAATGGTGCCAGGAATATTGGACCTCCTGAAAACTAAACACAAACCAGTACTGGGAAATGTTGGCCAGTATAACATCCAAAAGTTATTGCTGATGTTGAGGACAGTAGACGCTGTGGCCTCTGGATCAAAGGACTTAATGAGATCTGGCAGCTTGCCTACCATAGGGGTACAAGTAGGTGACCTGATTTAGGCATCTCTAATCAATGGTTAGATGCCAGGAACCATCTGGTTTCTTAACAGGCCCAATAGGGGAATTGGCAGAGTAAGTACATCTATGTAGAACTCATTGGGTCAGAAAGGACTTAATAGTCTTGTCTATGTATCGTTTGGCTTGATCTGGATAAGGATATTGTTGTGGAGCTGGTACATTTCCTCCTTCCACAACAATGACTGTCATACATCCACAGTCAAGTTTGTGTTTGGCAAAGGCATCCGCATGCTTGAAAAGTAAAGTCTGTAACTTGGGTGGATCTACATGCTCTGCCATTATTTTGTTCAAGTTATATCTCTATGGTTCCGGTTCCTCCGCTAGAGGCATCTTGCCACATTCAGGCATGATCACCGGCGGATAATCCATTGCCAACTCTGTAGTATGACACAAGAGGAAGTTACTTACCTCATACAGTAACAATGGTTCTTCGAGATGTGTCCTCCTTAGGAAGTGCCACAGTAGATTTTAGGTAGCAGTGTCCCTTCAGCCCACTCATGTGTTCTCCTCTCTCATGATCTGCCTTGAGGCTATCTAGCAGTGCACAGGCAAACCTCCCTCAGTTCCTTCTCTACTGCAAAGCCCCTTATGGAGAACTCTGAAATAGAGGGGAGTAGGACAGGTTGTGGAGCACCCATAGGGGGGACATCTCTAAGAACCATTGTTATTGCACAAGGTGACTTCCTCTTCTTCAAGTAGCATCCCTATGGGTGCTTCACTGTAGGTGATTTCACAGCAGTATTAGCCATGGAGGGCTGGGGCTGGGCTTTGGAGTGGAGTCTGCTACTAAAGAGAGTACTAGGGAGCCAAAGATTACATCAGAGGCCTCATCAGGGCATGTATGGGACAAACCCAGTCCAGCCTCAGAGAAACAAAGGACACTGGCCTAGGCAGCAACAAAGGATCTGTTGGACTCTCAAGTGAGTCACCTCCCTTCCTTTGGTCAGTTTGGGACTGCGATGAGGTAATGCTCACCTGACTCTGAAGGGGGGACAAAGCCAAGAGGAAAGAAAGGACATGATAAAAGGGAGAGACATTTGCCATGCTCTTCCTCTCCCTTCCACCTCCATCTACAGACATCACAACCAAAGTGATTGAAGCACTGATCAAACCAGCCAGCCCTTCAGACAGGTTGTGAGAAGCATCTTAAATTTGTAAAGGCACTGAAAGTGTTGAGATCAGCTTAGAATGCTGATTTGACCAAATCTGACTCGTTAGGCTTTCACTTATAATCACTTAAAATCTATTTTTTTAATTAATACATTTGTTTATTCTACCTGAAGCAGTGCGTTTGGTTTGAGGAGCGTCAGAGACTCTCCTTGGGATAACAAGCCTGGTATATATCAATTTCTTTGTTAAACTGACAAACTAATATAAGCTTGAGGCAACAACAACTCAGGAAGGGACGGGGGTGTAATGTCTGCCAAGGAGGGAAGTGTCCAGGTTGTTGGCTGCCAGCAGGTCGCAGCTGAACTGGAGACAAACCCGGCTCTAGGGAGCATAGAGAAATGTGTCCCAGAGGAGAACCCAGAGAAGGGGCAGGGGATCTCAGAAATAACTGAGGTGGGTGAGGATTCCTGTGACTCTGTACCGCGGGGAAGCAGTGTGCTTCCAAGTATGGGAGGGGCTGAGACCAGTTTCTTTCTAGCAGAAGGCAACATGCCCTCAGGCGCAGGGGCAGGAGAGGTGTTGTCAGTGATTAAGGAAACGGTCCCAGTTCTTAGCTGGCACAGTTTTGCAGATGAACAAGAGACAGAACCCTTCCAAGGAAGCACAGAGAAATGTGTCTTAGGAGGTGGCCCAGAGGAGGAAACTGGGGAAGGAATAATCGGGGTACAGGAATGTCTCCTCACTAGACACTTGGGGCAGGATGCCCAGGATACTATGAGGATGGCTGGGTCAGCATCTGTGCACCCAGGCACTCAGCCTGTGACCCAAGTTTTGAGAAGGAACTGTGTAACAAGCCTGTTACATCTAATATAAACTTGCAGAGTCCAGCAGGCATAACTGGAGACTGCAAGACGAAGGTTCCTAAGGTTGTGTCTGGGACCAGAGATATTGGCTAGTGTCTTTCGGTTACAAGTAGCTGGGAGCAGCTTACATGCCAGAGGCATGTGAACAGCCCAGCAGTGGGGGTTCTCACAGCAGAGTAGGGTAAGGCTGGCTTCCAGAGTTGAGGATTGGCGTGACCTAGCGGATCACCGGTCCAGATAACAGCAGAGGGGAACGTCACAGAAACCCATTTGGATAATTTTTGAGCTGATATTGCAGAGCTTTTGGATCTTTCTGTGAACAAAAGGAAGAGTTATAGGGACTTCCTGAAGTCCTTAGTCCTGTCCACGTAGAATGCTAGTGCCCTTCTAACATCTAGCATATGCAGAATTGCCTCCCTGTTGTCACGATGTAGTTTTAGGGAAAAAAAACAGGAAGATGCTTCTGTTGATTCATATAAAAAGTGGAGGCAACTTTAGGGAGAAACTTGGAATGCAGCCTCAATTACTTTTTCTTTAAAAAAGACCATGTATGGTCGGTGTGCCATTAGGGCCACTATTTTTCCTATGCACCTATCTGAGGTGATAGCAATTAGAAATGCTGTCTTAATGGACAGATGTAAGAGAGAGAAAGTTGCCATGGTCTCAAACGGAGGTCTAGTCAAAGCTCTGAGAACTAGGTTAAGATCATAGGTTGGAGCAGGTGGTCTCACGTGCAGGAAGAGATTTCCAATGCCCTTAAGGAATCTACGCATCAGCGAGTAAGCAAACACAGAGTATCCATCTATCTGATGGTGGAAAGCCATTACGGCCACAAGATGTACCGTAAAGGTGCTGAGTGAGAGTTTTGACCTTTTGAGGTCTAAAATGTAGTGTAAAATCAGAGGAAGGGAAGATGAGGTTGGATGCTTAGAATGACATCAAACTTTGAATCGTTCCCTGTTTTGTAGTTAAGTACATCAGTGATCAACTTTAGTCTGTACAGCAACACGTCTTTCTCGTCATCAGAGCATTCTATCTCTAAGTCTTGGAACAAAAAAGGAGCCAGGCTTAGAGGTGGACGACGCAGACGGGGTGAAGGATCAGCCCATCACTTTGAAAGTGCATGTCGGGAATGTGCCAAAGGGGAGCCAGAGGACATATTGCTATCTGTGTCAGTTAAAGGAACCAGACATGTCTTTGCCAGAAGGGGGCTAACAGAATAACTCTCACTTTGGCTTGTCAAATTTTCAACAGGATCTTGGATAGAAGAGGAAATGGAAGACAGACATACAAGAGGTCCCTGTTCCATAGGAAGATGAGAGCGCCACCCAGTGAATGTTTCCCCAGGCTGGCCCTGGAACAGTAATGAGGACATTTCTTGTTCCGGTAAATAGCAAAGAGATCTGTAGTTAGTGTTCCCCAAAGGGAAAATGTGTCTTGAAGCACCTCTGAGTGCAGTTCCCATTTGTAGTCATGAGAAAAGTTCCAACTGAGACTGTCGGCTGTCATCTTCTGTATCCCTAGTAGACAGACAGCTAAGATGAGCACGTTGCGATGGATGCACCAATTCCAAAGTTTGAATGCTTCTTTGGAGAGGAAGGAAGATCAGGCACGCAAGTTCCCTCTAAGCTGTGCAGCTGGCAATCAGGGGCCGCATAGGTAGGGAGAGGCGCTTCTCCCCCAGCCCCAGGCTGCTGCAGCGAGAGAGGGCTGGGGGGAGTCCTCTCTCCCTGCCACAGCCCTGAGGCAGCCTGCACCCCAAACCTCTCATCCCTGGATCCCCCAGCTGGAGCCTCACCCCCCCCCACACCCTATCCCTCTGCCCCAGTCCTGAGCCCCATCCCACACCCTGAACCCCTCATCCCCAGCCGGAGCCCTCACCTCCCGCACCCCAGAGCCTTCATCCCCAGCCGGAGCCCTACCTCCCGCACCCCAAACCCAAGCCCCACCCCAACCAAAGCCCTCATCCCCCCACATCCCAACCCTCTGCCCCAGCCCTGAGCCCCCTCCCGCTCCCCAAACCCCTCAGACCCAACACCGCCACACATTACCTCCATATTTGTGTACATAACAAAATTCATTCCACACAGGGATGTAAAAAAATGAGAGAGAACATTGTCAGGCACCCCCATGGCAATTTATATAAAACATAAAGAGCATATTATTTATCATGAACTTTGTGTGGGTGTTCTTGATGAAAGGCAGAAAGTGTGCAATGATGTTTCTGATGGCCCTTAGCTCCAAAAGATTGATGTGGAGGGTTGATTTTGTGGGAGTCCACTTGCCTTGAACCTTGCAGTCGTGGAGGTCAGCTTCCCACCCTATTAGAGAGGCATCCCTCATTAGAGTCAGCGTTGGTGACGGCTGCATGAATGGAATGCCTGCTCCAACATTGGATGGGTCTTTCCAGCTGTCCAGGGAGTGCTTTACTGTGGAGCGCAGTGATAGCAGTCTGGTTAGTCTGTCCCTATTTGGGGAATAAAGAGAAGTGAGCCATATCTGAACACACCTCATGAACATCCGGGCATTTGGAGTGATGAAGTTGCATGCTTCCATATGACCTAGTAACTGCAGGCAGTTCCTGGCTGATGTTTGAGGGCCAACCTGGATGGGACTTGTAAGGGCAGTGAGTTTGTGTAGTGGGAGGAATGCTCTTGTACAACGTTGAGGTCAGTTTTGATAAACTCCAGTCACTGTACCGGGGTGTTGATTTCTGTAAGTTGATTTCTCTGTAGACCCAGCTGCGCAAATATGTGCATGGTCATCTGAGTGGCTCATATGGCATCCTGAAATGAGGGAGGCCTAAGGAGGCAGTCATCTAAGCACAGGAAAATCACAATGACCAATGTTTGCAGGTGTGCAGCTACGACAGACAGAACCTTGGAGAATGCTCTGGGTGCAGATGAGAGGTTGAATAGGAGCACTCTACTGACAATGGTCCTGCCCAAATGTAAACCACAGGAATCTCCTGTGCGACGGTCATATCAAAATGTGGAAGTAGCCATCTTGTAGGCTGAGGGCCAAAAACCAATCTTGCTCTAGAGCTGGAATAATGGCTGCTGCATGACCATCTTGAACTTCTGCACCTTCACATGTTTGTTTAATACTTTTAGATCTAGAACGGGCCTCCAACCTCCCTTTGCCTTGGGAATTAGGAAATAACAGGAGTAAAACCCTTTGCCCCTGATTTGTGCAGGGACTGGTTCTATGGCCATTAGGCATAACAGATGATCTGTTTCCTGGTGAAGTCAGTTCTTGTGAGAAGAGTCCCTGCAGAGGGAAGGGGAAGGAGGGTGGGAATGGGAGAGGGACATGCATTCAGATGTATTGTGGGTTTCTCTTCAGGTTGCAGAAACTTGTTCCTCTCCTATCCCCACATCAATTTCAGTCCCTAAGTCCAGATATCACCATGAGCATTACACCAAGTTGTAACTCAACATATATGAGGAGGAGTACTTGATTTTGGTAGTTAGGGCTGCAACTCTTTATCCCAAACCATAATGTACCAGTACCTCAGTACTAATAGTTTTATACCCTCAACCTCTTTACCCCTCTCAGCAGACCTCTTGGTCCCTTCATGCGGTCTGCATAAGACATGAACACAAACTGTGGGTGTGATCACAGCATTGCCTTATCCTTGGAGAACTGAGTGTAAGGCAGCTCAGCCATTAGGGCCTGCAACTCTCATACTCTTCTTGCTGATATGATGGCTATCAGAAACATGGTTTTCTGAGACAGGAGGGGCAGTGAGTAGGATGCAAGGGGCTCTAACAGAGAGCAAGAACTTTGTGTAGGTCCCAAAACAGAACCATGTTTTTGGACCGGAGGAGGTAAGTGGAGAAGCCGTTTCAGAAATCTGATCACCATGGCATTGGAAAAAACTGACTTTCCTGGTATCAGGGGATGGAACACTGATATTGCTGCCAAATGCACCTTCAATGAGCACAAGGCCTGATTTCTGAAGATGTTACAGGTACTCCAAGATGTCCTGGATGGAAGCTTCTGTTGGTTAGGTCCCATGGACCAATGACCACACCAAAAACCTCTTCCATTTTGCTAACTAGGCCGTGCTAGTGGAGGACTTCCTCCTGTTGAGTAGGACTTTGTGGACAGTCTCTGAGTACTGTTCTTCCTCTTCATTTAGCCATGCAGCTACTGTGAGGTGCAGGGAGCTGATTGCAGGATGGAGGGTGCAGCTGTGGTTCTGAGTGAGCAGATAGGAATCGAGAGGAAGCGATATGGGAGGCTGAATTGACAGAGGAAGGAGATCTGAGAACCAGCACGGTCTTCGCCATGCTGGAGCAATGAGGATGAGCTTGACCCAATCTGCTTTGAGCTTTAGGATGACCTCAGGAATGACTGGAATAAGTGGAAAGGCATACAAAAGACAACCAGCTGCAGTGAAAGGCATCGGAGAGGGAGGCCCCAGCTGAGGCCTTCTGGAGAGCAGAATAGTCGACACTTCCTGTTTTCCCTCGTCACAAACAGATTGATTGTGAAGCTGCCTCATGTTGCAAAGATGACCTGGAGAATTCTCTCCTTCACTCGTGGCACAGGGAGAAAACCCTGCTGAGATGGTCCATGAGACTATTTTGAACCCCTGGAAAATGGATTGCTATGGGATGATGTCTTCTTTGACGCAAAATTTCTACAGGTTGATCACCTTCAGGCAGAGTAACCTGGAATGCATCACCTCTTGCTTGTTCACATAGTACATCATGGTAGTATTGTCAGTGAGTATGTGAACCAATGAGTGTCTGATGCGGTCCTGGAAGGCACAACATGCATTGTGGATGGCCCAAAGTTCCAGCATATTGATATGAAGTGAGGCTTCCTGTTCCAACCACAGCCCTGCACCCTCCATGAGTCCAGATGCACCCGCTAACCCAGAAGGGAAGTATCAGTAATCACTGACTTAGTCAGAGAGGGCAGAGTGAAGGGGACTCCTTGCCACACATTGCATGGGGACTCCCACCAGCACAAGGAATTTAGGACTGGTTGAGGAAGGTGAATCAATCTGTCCAGGTAATGCAGGGCAGAGGAGTAAACCATCCTGAGCCACATCTCAAGAAGGCGCATGCGCAACTTGGTGAACTTGACCTCTTGTGTGCAAGTGGACATGTGGCTCCATAGGCTCAGACACAAATGGACTGAGAGGAGTACACATTGGTTAACCGGGGACTGGCTCTGCAGCTACAATGGGGGGATGGAGTAGAAAGTTTAAGCGCAGTATGTAAATAGTCATAATTTAGAAGTGACTGAATGTTCTAATGAAAACTGGATTTGATTTAACCAAATTACAAAATTTAGGAAATCATATACTGTGCACATGTAGCACATTCTGTGTGCATTTCCTAGTAAGATCTCAGTCCTACAATCTAACTCTCATACCAAGACAGAGTCCCACTAAATTTGTGACACAGGAGGGGTCTGAACTAAATCATATTGCAGGATTGGAATCTAAACTCAAAGTACTCAGTGAGGCTAAGAACAGGAACAAAGGGGTCAAGGGAGGGTTCTATGTACTTTATAAGGTGCGCAGGAGGGAACACCACTCTCTGATACATCTTTAGAACTCTGCAGCACCTACATCTCACAGGAGAGGAGCTCTCTCTTCCAGACCTCCTGTGGCCCAGGAATCAGGGTGTTCTGGTGATGACAGTTCAGCAGTACCAGACCGGAATTTATTCACATTATGAGAAAAATGTGTAAGAACGAAATTCCTTTATATGTTTATATTCCCCCCACATCTCATTTCTTAAAAAAAATAAAAATAAATTCCACATTGAAAAACACAGGGCCCAGTTCTGTTCAACATCTTCTTAAATGATTTAGGTAATAGTATAGAGAGTACACTTATAAAGTTTGCAGACAATACCAAGCTGGGAGGGGTTGCAAGTACTTTGGAGGATAGGAATAACATTCAAAATGATCTGGACGAACTGGAGAAATGGTCTGAAGTAAACAGAATGACATTGAGTATGGACAAATGGAAAGTACTCCACTTAATCCATTGCACACATACAAAATGGGAAATGACTGCCTAAGAAGGAGTACTGCAGAAAGGGATCTGAGAGTTATAGTGGATCAGAAGTTAAATATGAGTCAACAGTGTAACACCATTGCAAAAAAGCGAACATTATCTTGGGATGTATTAGCAAGAATGTTATAAGCAAGACACGAGAAGTAATTCTTCTGCTCCACTCCATGCTGATGAGGCCTCAACTGGAGTAGTGTGTCCAATTCTGGGCACCGCATTTAAGGAGAGATGTGGACAAACTGGAGAAAGTCCAGAGGAGAGCAACAAAAATTATTAAAGGTCTAGAAAACATGACCTATGAGGAAAGATTGAAAAAAACTGGGTTTGTTTAGTCTGGAGAAGAGAAGACTGAGGGGGCGACATGATAACAGTTTTCAAGTACATAAAAGGTTGTTACAAGGAGGAGGGTGAAAATTTTTTGTTGTTAACCTCTGAGAATAGGACAAGAAGCAATGGGCTTAAATTACAGCAAAGATTTAAGAACAGGTTAGACAAACAGGAATGGTTTAGTTATTGCTTAGTCCTGCCTTGAGTGCAGGGGACTGGACTAGATGATCTAGATGATCTTCCAGTCCTATGCTTCTATGATTAAGAGAGCATTGAGGTTGCACAATTAAGTGTGGAGTCAGGAAATTGCACACTCAAGCTGAACTCTGCCTCCTTACGCATAGCCATTACAATTCAGTCTTTAATTATATGATCACATACTATTTCTCAAACATACTTTTTTCCCCTACAACCTTAGATGCAACATGTGTATATCAGTGAGTGAGAAAAAAATATTTAGAAACAAGACACAGCGAACACTACCTACATCACTTATTACATAAAACACATACTAGGAGAACACGGGTCTTTATCCCACTCTAATGGTTTGCCTATATAAGAGGTTTATGAGCTTTCCACTACAGGATTTAGTCCTTTAGCTTAAGTGCCAGAGGCTCATGCTTTTTAACACGAAGGTGCAGGATTCATACCCTGCTCCCCACCAAACTGAGGTCAGTAATATACAGATTAAGGGTAACAAGAGTAATAGTGAAAAATTGTTAGTATACATAGGCCATCTGAGTTTACATCTAAAGGTATGTCTACACTTACAGCAGCATGTAGAGTATGAACCTGCATGCTCAGTTAGCCTGGGTATAAATAGCAGCTTAGATAGTGAGGCATGGCTTAGGCAAGTGAAGTAGTGTCTCCTACATGCCTGAACTCTAGAGTATACACCCTACATGGCTCTCTACACATTCAAGCAGGGCCTCCCACGTCTAACTGCTATTTTTAGCAGTGCAGTGTCCTGCTGCCTCCCCACTGCCGGAGCCTTTCACTGCCACGTGTAGCTATGCAACACAGTGAGCATGGATGCAGCTTTTCCTTGCAGTGTGACAGTAGCTACACAAACCCTACATACTGCCGCCATCTAGTCAAGGTCTGATAGCTGTATAATTAACTACTTCAGCTCATCAATTGCCCTACGGAAAGCTATGCTCTGCTCCTGCATGAAAAGAAAATGTAGAGAGTACCTGGTTGTTGCCTAAAGGCCTGATCCTATTGTCATTGGTTTCAATGGTTTCAGGATCAGACCACTGATTATTAACAGGTTTCAGAGTAGCAGCCGTGTTAGTCTGTATTCGCAAAAAGAAAAGGAGTACCCGTGGCACCTTAGAGACTAACAAATTTATTAGAGCATAAGCTTTCGTGAGCTACAGCTCACTTCATCGGATGCATTTGGTGGAAAAACTGATTATTAACATAAGAGAGATGTAGTAATAATTTAAGATATTCTGATAACGTAGATAGCGTAAGTATACAACACCCTCACTACCCACCCGCACAGAGTTTAATATAACAGATTGCTACATATGTATGCCTAAGGTCAAAGAAAAGATTTTATGAAATATAATTGAGAAATAATGTGGATCACGTAGTTATAGACTTTCATAATGCATTCTCACATGGGAGCAGCCTGATCTTTCAATCGAGTGTGCAGCTGCACCGCTGCTTCCTCAGGGAACCCTGTTGACTTCCAGTTCCAGGACTGGGACCCAACAATTCAGCAGGGGTCTGCCAGTGCAGAGCAACTTGCAGGATTGTGACCTACATTTGAGCAGGCTGCCTTGACTTTTTCATTTCCTGACTATTTTTGAGTACTTAACACTGCAGCTTAGACCCTGTTTCTGAAAAGATCTATGCATGTGCTTCCTTAACACATGTGAGTAGCCCTTCTGTACAGGACCTCACCCATTACATTGTATGTTTATTAATATAGTACAGGAAAACTCTTATTAGCCAAATTCCTATTATCTGAATTTCAGATCCCCTGAAATTTTTGTATTGAAATGAATTTTGATTATATAAAATTCCACTGAATGATTCTGGTGATTCTGTAACAGACTGTATGAATTTCACTTTTTTGTTATCAGGATCCAAATATGGGTTTCTTTTTTACATTTCTAATCATGTAAATTTATAAACAGATTTCTAATAGAAACATCTTATTCAATAGTCCAAAAAGGATAATGTAAAATTGTTGTGATATAAAATAGCATTTTACATGGTCTGAGAATTTTCAGAAACATATTTTAAAGATATGTATATAATATAAACCTTTAGTAACGGAACACTATATTCAACACCACTGTAAATTAAAGTTTATTCCACATAAAAGTAAACCAAGTTATAAATTGTGATTCAAATACAATAGGCAAGACTATCCTGAGACTCTGTACTTATGAGTTCTTCTAAAAGCTTTTACTCCTTTTATTAGAAATATTAATTTTTAGTGTTAACAGCTTGAATACCAGAAAATATTTAATTTCTGAAGAGGTAAAGTAAATTCATAGCCCGTGGAAGGATTCTGATGAAACTGGCTGTATATTGCATCAGAATTTCACTATGTGCAATTTCCATTTGCATGTGTTGAACTTTACATTATACCCTCCCACACACATTTTTGCTGCAGATCAATTGAATTTCAATAAATAATATGCACTTCCACAGTAGACATGAAATCTCAGCGTCTTTATGAATTTATAGGGTCATTCCATATACATAAAACCCTACACACTTCATATAAATTGGATATGGAATTAGCCCATATTGTATGTTTCAATTGTTGTAAATAAAATTTTACGATTAGTTATATATATACACGTGTATAAATATTTATAAATATATTTAGGGGTAAAATATCGATAGTCCTGTTACTAGCATATGTATTGTGGTATGGTTTGCAAAAACAATGAAGTTCTAGCAATGAAAGACTCCACTACAGAGACTGCTATTAAATCTTTTCTGGTAAATGGGATAAAGCCACCAAATTTCTTATATGAATTACTGGATTTGGAGGGTTCTTTTGTAAGAATCGTATTCTTTTAGTATGTATTTCACTTTCTTCTATACATGTACTTTTTGGAAAAAACCCCCTCATTTTTTAAAAATGAAGAACCCGTCCATTGTTTTCTTACCGCAGAGAGTTGCCGTTACGGGTGCGATACTGGTGATGATGATAGTGTTCAGGCTGGTTGTGCCAGAAAAGCATTTTATGATGAGATGATGCACTGTGCTCTACTAAGAGATGGTCACTGCTGTGATGAGAAAGAAGACAAGCAAAGTCAGAAATAAATTCAGATTAAAGCTGTTGGTTGATTTCCTCTTACACCGTTAAATTCAGCTGTTGCTAGTGAGTTTGCCAGGGGTCACTGTCTCTGGGGCAGGAAGGCAGGCAGCAGTAGTGCGACAGTCATTTCTCCCTCTACCCTCCTCCCCCGGCTCTCCACCAGTTCGTTCTGCTCTCAGCTACCATGTTTTATTACTAGCTATCCTGTCATCAGGTGCAGCCCAGACGTCAGCAGCATCCAGCTACTGATCTCCTCCCTTCTATTCCTCACTCTCAGTGCTTCCCTGTGCAGAGTTGCTGCCACTTCTGTGAATCAGAAGAGGAAGCTGCACTACGGATGAGGATAAAGGAAAAATGAAAGTAGCTTTTGATCTCTCCCCAACAAGGCATGGGAAGCTGCAGACCCCAGTGTTATATGTGCAGCTCTCCCTTTTTGCAATCCATTAAAAATACTTGATCAACATAAGCAACAAAAGCATTGCTGAAATGAAAGAAATGGGAAGCCTTAGCCCTGGTCTACAC
This sequence comes from Dermochelys coriacea, assembly GCF_009764565.3. Classification (NCBI taxonomy): domain Eukaryota; kingdom Metazoa; phylum Chordata; order Testudines; family Dermochelyidae; genus Dermochelys; species Dermochelys coriacea. Next base: position 186,700,176 of record NC_050069.1, on the reverse strand, counting down.
TAGGCATTGAGGTTGAATTTAGCACCGTTAAATCGATGTAACCCTGCACCCGTCCACAGTGTGGCAAGCTGCAGGTGACCATGCAGAGCTCATCAGCAGAGGTGACCATGATGGAGTCCCAGAATCGCAAAAGAGCTCCAGCATGGACCGAATGCAAGGTACGGGATCTGATCGCTGTATGGGGAGAGGAATCTGTGCTATTAGAACTATGTTCCAGTTTTGAAATGCCAAAACATTTGTAAAAATCTCCCAGGGCATGAAGGACAGAGGCCATAACAGGGACCCAAAGCAGTGCCACTTGAAACTTAAGGAGCTGAGGCAAGCCTACCAGAAAACCAGAGAGGCGAACGGCCGCTCTGGGTCAGAGCCCCAAACATGCCATTTCTATGATGAGCTGCATGCCATTTTAGGGGGTTCAGCCACCACTACCCCAGCTGTGTTGTTTGACTCCTTCAATGGAGATGGAGGCAACACGGAAGCAGGTTTTGGGGACAAGAAAGAGGATGATGATGAGGTTGTAGATAACTCACAGCAAACAAGCGGAGAAACCGGTTTTCCCGACAGCCAGGAACTGTTTCTCACCCTGGACCTGGAGCCAGTACCCCACGAACCCACCCAAGGCTGCCTCCTGGTCCCACCAGGCGGAGAAGGGACCTCTGGTGAGCGTACCTTTTAAAATACTATACAAGGTTTAAAAGCCAGCATGTTTAATGATTAATTTGCCCTGGCATTCGTGGCTCTCCTGGATATACTCCCAAAGCGTTTGCAAAAGGTTTCTGCAGAGGGCAGCCTTATTCCATCCACCATCCACTTTACCACTCCAGGCCAGTAGCACGTACTCGGGAATCATTGTAAAACAAAGCATTGCAGTGTACGTTTGCTGGTGTTAAAACAACATCTGTTCTTTATCTCTCTGTGTTATCCTCAGGAGAAGGATACCATTCATGGTCACCTGGTTGAAATAGGGTGCTTTTCTTAAGGGGACATTCAGAGATGCCCATTCCTGCTGGGCTGTTTGCCTATGGCTGAACAGAAATGTTCCCCGCTGTTAGCCACGCAGTGGGGGGAGGCAAAATGTGACTTTGTAATGAAAGCACATGTATGTAATGTTAACAGCAAGGTTTACGGTGAAAGAGTGGACCCATTGTTCTATAAAATGTGTCTTTTTAAATACCACTGTCCCTTTTTTTCCCCTCCACCAGCTGCATGTGTTTCAAGGATCTTCTCCTTCCCAGAGGCTAGCGAAGATTAGAAGGTGAAAAAAATGCACTCGCCATGAAATGTTCTCTGAACTGATGCTGTTCTCCTACACTGACAGAGCACAGACGAATGCATGAAGGCAGACAATGTCAGAGTGCAGGAAAGCACAAAATGACCGGGAGGAGAGGTGGCGGGCTGAAGAGAGTAAGTGGCGAGCTGAAGAGAGGGCTGAAGCTGAAAGGTGGTGGCGGCAGCATGATGAGAGGAGGCAGGATTCAATGCTGAGGCTGCTGGAGATCAAACTAATGTGCTCCAGCGTATGATTGAGCTGCAGGAAAGGCAGTAGGAGCACAGACCACTGCTATAGCCCCTGTGTAACCAACTGCCCTCCTCCCCAAGTTCATAGCCTCCTCACCAGATGCCCAAGAACGTGGTGGTGGGGGGTCTCTGGCCACCCAGCCACTCCACCCCAGAGGATTGATCAAGTAACAGAAGGTTGGCATTGAATAAGTTTTAAAGTGCTGTGTGGCCTTGTCCTTCCCTCCTCCACCACCCCTCCTGGGCTACCTTGGAAATTATCCCCCTGTTTGTGTGATGAATTAATAGAGAATGCATGAATGTGAAGCAACAATGATTTTATTGCCTCTGCAAGCGGTGATTGAAGGGAGGTGGGGAGGGTGGTTAGCTTACAGGGAAGTAAAGTGAACCAAGGGGCGGGGGGTTTCATCAAGGAGAAACAAACAGAACTTTCACACCTGGCCAGTCATGAAACTGGTTTTCAAAGCTTCTCTGATGCGCATCACACCCTCCTGTGCTCTTCTAACCGCCCTGGTGTCTGGCTGTGCGTAGCCAGCAGCCAGGCAATTTCCTTCAACCTCCCACCCCGCCATAAACGTTTCCCCCTTACTCTCACAGATATTGTGGAGCGCACAGCAAGCTGGGAATATTGGTTTTGCTGAGGTCTAACCGAGTCAGTACACTGTGCCAGTGTGCTTTTAAACGTCCACATGCACATTCTACCACTGTTCTGCACTTGCTCAGCCTGTAGTTGAACAGCTCCTGACTACTCTCCAGGCTGCCTATGTATGGCTTCATGAGTCATGGCACTAAGGGATAGGCTGGGTCCCCAAGGATAACTATAGGCATTTCAACATCCCCAATGGTTATTTTCTGGTCTGGGAAGAAAGTCCCTTCCTGCAGCTTTTGAAACAGACCAGAGTTCCTGAAGATGCGAGCGTCATGTACCTTTCCCGGCCATCCCACGTTGATGTTGGTGAAAAGTAACCCTTGCGGTTTATGTACTTGCTGGCTTGGTGCTCCGGTGCCAAGATAGAGATATGGGTTCCGTCTATGGCCCCACCACAGTTAGGGAATCCCATTGCAGCAAAGCCATCCACTATGACTTGCACATTTCCCAGGGTCACTATCAGCAGATCTTTGATTGCGTTGGCTACTTGCATCACAGGAGCCCCCACAGTAGATTTGCCCACTCCAAATTGATTCCCGACTGACCGGTAGCTGTCTGGCGTTGCAAGCTTCCACAGGGCTATTGCCACTCACTTCTCAACTGTGAGGGCTGCTCTCATCTTGGTATTCTTGCGCCTCAGGGCAGGGGAAAGCAAGTCACAAAGTTCCATGAAAGTGCCCTTACGCATGCAAAAGTTTCGCAGCCACTGGGAATCGTCCCAGACCCGCAACACTATGCGGTCCCACCAGTCTGTGCTCGTTTCCCGGGCCCAGAATCGGCATTCTACCGCATGAGCCTGCCCCATTAGCACCATGATGCCCACATTGCCAGGGCACGTGCTTTGAGAGAAGTCTGTGTCCATGTCCTCGTAACTGCGCTGACGTCGCCTACTCGCTCAGTTTCGCTTTGCCAGGTTCTGGTGCTGCATATACTGCTGGATAATGCGTGTGGTGTTTAACGTGCTCCTAATTGTCAAAGTGATCTGAGTGGGCTCCATGCTTGCCGTGGTATGGCGTCTGCACAGAAAAAAGGCGCGGAACGATTGTCTGCTGTTGCCTTGACAGAGGAAGGGGCGACTGACGACATGGCTTACAGGGTTGGCTTACAGGGAATTAAAATCAACAAAGGGGGTAGCTTTGCGAGAAACTAAATGGCTGTCTCAAGGATAGAATGTAAAACCTCAAGGACAGAACTCAAAACTGGGTTTAGCAGGCCGTTGATTTCACAGAGGGAGGGAGGGAGGGAGGAGAAAATGAATACAAAACAAATCTGATCTATATCTTGTTTTGAGCCACTTCATCTATCTTTATACATCTTGCTGGCATCAGACTGTGCAGTACGACCGCTAGCCATCGTCACCTCCTGGGTGCTCGGCAGAAGACGAGTATGCTGGTCATCATCTTCTGCTGGCTGCAGATTAAAAGACAGTGCACTGCCGGTAGGACTCAATCGCCATGAGACGAAACAAGGGAAATGACCTGGCTAAGTCACTCCCATGTTTGCCCATGTGCCTGGTTAAAAGAGCACTCAGGACTATGTTCACGACGGCTACCAGGCATACTGCACTGTCTGCTGCCAAAAGGCAATAAACTGCTGCTGTGTAGCAATGCAGTACCACGTCCGCCAGCACCCAGGAGACATACGGTGACTGTTAGCTGAGCGGGCTCCATACTTGCCATGATATGGCGTCTGCACAGGTAACTCAAGAAAAAAGGCGCAAAACGATTGTCTGCCCTTGCTTTTACGGAGGCAGGGAGGGAGGGAACGGGGGCCTGACTATATGTACCCAGAACCACCCGTGACAATGTTTTAGCCCCAGCAGGCATTGGGATTTCTACCCAGAATTTAAATGGGTGGTGGAGACTGCGGGAACTGTGGGATAGCTACCCACAGTACAAAGCTCCGGAAGTCGACGGTTGCCTCAGTACTGTGGACACAGTCCGCCGACTACATGCACTTAGACCATTTGTGTGGGGACACACACACTTGACTGTATAAAAACGCTTTCTACAAAACCGACTTCTATATATTCAACCTAATTTCGTAGTGTAGACATACCCTTAGGCATCTATCTGAGGCAGATAGAATGCACCAAATATTTGCCTAGGATCTGCCTTCTCTATAATGTTTGATATTTTATCCCTTGTATCTATTCACTGTCTACATGTTTCAATGGCAGGCTACTACATACTGCAACACTATTCTACCATCTATTCCTGACCCCTAGGGTTAAGCATATTTTTTAAAATCAAAAGTTATCATTTCTGATTATTTGTTCCTATTTGGAACACGAAAAGTCTCTCGTTTCAGTCTCTTTATGCATTGATTTTAGTGGTTCTTCCTCTCTTTGGATCTACACTGCTAGTCTCTACCTCTAATGCCTTTTTCCCATTCCTTTTTTTCACAAATATAGTTTAGAACTCCTCTGTTAGACCCAAAATATTCTAGCCAAAGGTGTAGACAGCCAAGCTCCACGATGAGGCTTGTCAGAATTCAGAATTCAATTTTTATTTTTAGTAAGTTTGACCAATATATATGATGCTTTTTTAAACCTTTTTATTTTTATCGATTTAAATGTTCACATTTGCACAAAATTATGGAAATTAATCATTTCATCTTCTTCCCTCCTTCACAGTTATGGGAAATTATGGGGGGAGGTCAGGCAACTGGAGGGGTGTCAGACAATTATTTAATGACAGTAGATGTTGAGATTAAAAATGTTAAAGCTTTATAAGCCATCAAAACCACAAATTGTCAACATCACATGTCAAAATATACAAAGAAACCAGCCTTAAATCAAAATCTAATAAGTTCTAAAGCAGTATTTTTCTTTTATTCCTTATGTATACATTTCCATTATTATTGATGGAAATATTTTTTCATCAGTTTGTGTGTGTGTCCAGTGAATTCAAAATTTATCGGCATTTAACAATAAAAATCTAATCCTTCCCAAGCCTAACCATGATGTACAGTTTTAACTTCCTGCAGATATTAATTGAGCCCTTTATTAATACCAGGCTAGATCTATCTGCATCACTGTGTAAGACCTTGATTCTGACTTCACCAGAAGTCACAGGTGCTCATCAGCACCTCATATAATCATAAAAAGAAAAGGAGTACTTGTGGCACCTTAGAGACTAACAAATTTATTTGAGCATAAGCTTTCGTGAGCTACAGCTCACTTCATCGGATGCATTTGGTGGAAAAAACAGAGGGGAGATTGATGTACACACACAGAGAACATGAAACAATGGGTTTATCATACACACTGTAAGGAGAGTGATCACTTAAGATAAGCCATCACCAGCAGCGGGGGGGGGGGGGGGAGGAGAAAAACCTTTCATGGTGACAAGCAAGGTAGGCTATTTCCAGCAGTTAACAAGAATATCTGAGGAACAGTGGGGGGTGGGGTGGGGTTGGGGGGAGAAATAACATGGGGAAATAGTTTTACTTTGTGTAATGACTCATCCATTCCCAGTCTCTATTCAAGCCTAAGTTAATTGTATCCAGTTTGCAAATTAATTCCAATTCAGCAGTCTCTCGTTGGGGTCTGTTTTTGAAGCTTTTTTGTTGAAGGATAGCCACTCTTAGGTCTGTAATCGAGTGACCAGAGAGATTGAAGTGTTCTCCAACTGATTTTTGAATGTTATAATTCTTGCGTCTGATTTGTGTCCATTCATTCTTCTACGTAGAGACTGTCCAGTTTGACCAATGTACATGGCAGAGGAGCATTGCTGGCACATGATGGCATATATCTCATTGGTAGATGCGCAGGTGAACGAGCCTCTGATAGTGTGATAGTGTGCTGGTGATGGCTTATCTTAAGTCATCACTCTCCTTACAATGTGTATGATAAACCCATTGTTCCCTGTGTGTGTATATCAATCTCCCCTCTGTTTTTTCCACCAAATGCATCCGATGAAGTGAGCTATAGCTCACGAAAGCTTATGCTCTAATAAATTCGTTAGTCTCTAAAGTGCCACAAGTACTCCTTTTCTTTTTGCGAATACAGACTAACATGGCTGCTACTCTGAAACCTGTCATATAATCATGTCATAGGCAAGCATTTATGCACATTCCAACTTTAACAATGTGGTAAAACAACATACGTCAATGAGACTGCTAATGTGCTGGCACTTAAATGTTTGGTTGCATCAGGGCCTCTGTGGTTACATTATATGTAGCAGTGTGCATGTATATTACAAGTGGGGGTCGTGGGGGGGGGAAGAAATGAGCCAGTGTAGGTAAAAATTTCAAATACTATAAGCCCAACTCCCATTCAAGTCAATAAAGGAATAGATGCTTCAGACTGTATTATTTACATATATTACAATTCAGTGAACCATTATATGTTTAGTCTTTTTAAAATACACATGCAAACCAGAAGAGTAGCATTGATACATAATATGATGGTCTAAAATTAGAGTATTGTCTAGAGGTTATAGTATGAAACCTGGGACTCAGAATATTTAGTTTCCAATTCCCAGCCTGTGTAATCCTTTGTAAAATGGGAATAATTTTTCTTTAGCTCACAGGGGTGTTGAGAGTATTGATTCATTGTTCATAGTGTATTAACATCCTCAGAGGAAAGGTACTATAAAAACTGCAAAGTAAAATGCTACTGTGGTACAAAAGAACACTGAGCAGTAGCATATGGAACAGATGCCCTGGAGCACCCACTACTCTCCACTCTGCCTTCAGTGCTGGCCGGGCACTGGGGGCATAAAGAATTACAGCTACAAAGAAAGGGGCCGCGATCAAATATATTTGAGAACCACTGCATTAGTGAACCAAAGATTCACCCACTGACATAGCTTGCATAGAACCCACTAATAAGCTTCTGCCACGTCCACTAAGAATAGAAGCTTTCTTGGAGGGACTGCAGCTTTCTTTGAGTGAGGAACAAATGCTTTGGCTTGTCTCTGTTCATCATGTGCAATCATGTTTCCCCCTTAATTTTTTACAAGAGAATTTTGAGACATACAGGATTTATCTGAAGAATTATCTGTTGTCCAGGGTGAAAGCCAGAGCTGGTGCCCAGTCATTGAATTAGCTGCCTTGGCTCCTGCTGCCAGCCTCCTGAAATCCATAGATCAACCAGCCACTAATACAGTGCTTAGGGACATCTGATTTACTACAAACTTGAATTCATCATGGTTCTGGAGGTCAATGCTTTTTAGGTAATTGCACCACAACTTTATGGCCTACGCAAAGCATGTGACAGCCAGGGAGACTCTACAGGCTGCTGAAGAGGATTCAGATATCTCTTGTAAGAGTGGCTTCTTCTCCAAGTGCTTGTCCATATGTATTCCACTCTTGGTGTGCACGCACCATATGTGCTTGAGATCAGAGTCATTTGGCCAGCAATGTCTGTTGGGGGTGTACACATGCACGCAGTGTCCTCATGCTCCTATACTGCGGGCACAATGGGCAAAGTGGCCCAACCGCCAACCAGTCTCTTTTCACTGCATGTGGCAGCAAGATGGAGCTCCTCAGTGTCTGCGTCTTCTCACATTCTTATTTGTTCTTACTTGTAAATAATTGTGTATATATTGAGTTATAACTGCCCATTGGCAGATATTTTTCTCTCACTACTTTTGGAAGTTTTTACTTCCTTATTTTATTTTGTTTCTTTTCTGACAGAGTTTTCTGGTACTGGGATTTATTAATGCCCCACCTTAAGTCTCCTGGATTTAAGTATTGATACACGCCTAAGAGGTGGCAATTCTAGGAAATGAGAGGCACACTAGATGACTCTTTTGTTTAGAGGAAGCACGTGTCCCTCCATTTCTTAATTCCCCAAAGTACTCAGAAAGATCAGAAAAAATGCTGGCAGGGTCATGATAGCTCCTGCCTGGTTGAGCCCCTTGTGGTACCTGGAGTTGATGATCTTATCAAGTTGTCCACTGAACCTATTACTCCTTCTGCCAGACTTAACATCTAATGGCCATGGGAATATCTTGCATTCTCCCTCCATCTCATGGCCAGGTTACTGGATGGATGTCAGACAGAGAGATTGTATTAAGGTGATGTCTAAAACATTCCACTACAAAGTAGAAAAGATTCAAACCAGACAAGTCTATGCTGCCAACTGGATAAAATTTGGGATCTGGTGTGGTCAGTATCAACTACCATGGGTTGACTCTCAAAATCTTGCTATCTTGGACTATTTATGGTCACTAAAAAGTTCTGGACTATCAGTTAGCTCTAAGAGAGTGCACCTAGCAGACATTTCAGCATATCATCCTTTCCTGCTGAAAGCTACAGATCTCTTGGCAGGCCTCCCTATACTGTATTTCACAGGGTTGAATTATTACTCAGACTCTATCCCAAGTTCTTACGTCAGGTAGTTATGGACTGTCATTTAAATCAAATGATTGCTCTACCGATATTCTTCCCTAACCTGCACTCTCACCCAGGGGAAGTTAGACGACATGCTTTGGATGTTCATAGGGCTCTGTGGATCAAATCCTTTAGCTCTTCATTTAAACTATTTGTAATATTTGAGGACAAAATGAAGGGTCAGATGACATTAGCCCAGGGTTCACCCAAATGGGTTTTGGGATGCATTAAAATCTGCTAAAAATTAGCTTGTTTAGATTCCCAGATCAGTTTAGGGCTTACTCCACTAGGGCCCAGGCATTTTCTGCGGCTTCCTTGACAAGCATACCCATCAGACATCTGCAAGGCATGTACTTGCGGTTCAATACACACTTTTACTAAACACTACTGCCGGGTAGAATCATTGAGGCCTGATGCTTCTTTTGCCAGAACTGTGCCACGATCTAAGTGGACTCCAAGCACCCCATCCCATCCTCCTTTCCATCACTGCTTAGGATTCGGCAAGAATGGAGAATTTACAGACAAGCATGCAATGAAGAGAAAAAAGTTACTTCACTTACAGTAATTGGAGTTCTTTTGAGATGAGTTGTCTATGTATCCTACAACCTGCTCTCCTTCCCTGCTACTTTGGAGTCCTATAATTCCAGATTCTGCAATGGTGAAGGAACTGAGTGGCAATTGGGCCACTCAGTCCTTTATGTCAGATCCTGCTCCAGGTAACTCAATTATCCATTTAATAACCTAGCATAAGAAACTGGGTTTTATTGGATTTGAGGATTCAGAGGGAGTTTGTGATTTACCCCTGATATGTCCTACCAGTTAGTGAGGATGGTCCTACTTTCTGAGTCTTAATCGTTGAAGATGACGGACAGACTCCCCTCTAGGTGAGGAGTGTGTGTCAGTCGGGGGAAGCAGAAGCTACAATGAGCCATCTGAGCACCTTCCCATGGCACAGCAAGTGCTCATGGGCTGGAAGCACTTATGACACAACTCCACTTCTTTGGCTCCTGAAAGGTCTCTCTGCAACTGGAGCATCTTTTGGCCTTTGGCTTGCTCTGTTTCTCTTGCTGAGAAGAGCATGGGGTGAACAGAGAGGTGTTCAGCCAGGGAACTTACTCAGAGCGAGGGTGAGAGAGAAGAGGAGAGGTTCTGCTTGTTTTAAATAACTTTTGCAATGGATAAGGCGAGAGCTCCGAACCATTGCTGTTTGTATTGCTAGAGGCAGAGAAACTGACACAAAGGCAAAAGGGTGCAGCCAACTCCTGGATCCTCATGGACAAGTTTGAACTGCAGCTCAAAAAGTCTGACAGACAGATCACGACCAAGAGAGGAGGTTTCCAGCAAGAAGTGAGGCAAAATTCCTGTTTGTAGGCAAAACATTTCCAGAGCTTAGATGGAGTTGGCAGTGACATTAATTATAGATTACACAAGTACAATGATTCACTTACAGAGGTGAATGTTTAGGTTCTATGTTACACTGTTACTTGTAGGTGGATCTCTGTTTATTGTCAGCAACAATTTAATAAGAAATCTATACAGATCCTTGATAATAGCGTTAATTGAAATTACGTGTTGAGAGAATTTGGGAAAGTAGTTGTCATGTAGACATACCCTTAGACTGCAACAAGCCACCAAGCGATTGCTCTTTGTCAAGAAAGGGCTGAATATTGCATGGAGGATAGGGGCAGGTGAAGGGGAAAAACACAGAATGATGAGATAGAGAACTCTATCCCCATTTCTGCCCTCCCTTCTTCCATGTAATGATATTTTAAGGAAACAATGGAAAAAATTCCTACAGTAGTAACTAATAAAAAAAATAATAAAAAGCTATTTTCAAAACAGAATACTGACTGAAATCATTTGCAGCAATACTGTTTCCAAAGAAAATTAGAAAGTGCAAAATTAACAATGCCAAATACAAATCATAAATGAGTACAACACAGCCTGTAAATGCAGAAGTGAAAATTTAAGTACATAGAAACAATATTTGTACCTTGACTTAATTTATATTGAAAAATAGATATGAAAAAATACATTATGAACTATACAAATGTGAAATAGCTACGCAACATCTATATTTTGTTTTTTACAACACCAACTTAAAATGATAGTTTAGTTTCTGACTTGGACAGAAGTACATTTTTGCACCATAAAAGTACTTAGTTCTTAAGCAGAATTATAAAACAATGAATAGTGCATATAAAATATCAAATTTTGGTTCTTTCAAGATGTGGGGTCTATTTCCCCCAAGCAGGAATGTTAGGTACCTATCAAAAGGATAATCAACTTAATGAGATTCATTAGGGCCTGAATAAAATGTTTAAAAAAATTCAAGTTTAACAATTAAACTCCATATAACAGTTGATAACATTTTTCCCTCTCTCATGGTAATATAGGGTATATAAATAGTGTTTTATGGAACCTCCTTTAAGGGAACAATTAGGATTGCTGGGTTCAAAAAGGTGTCACTTAATGGTTTCAGGTACGGTTACATTTGTTATTTGAGGGATGAAGAAACTAAGGGCTTGTCTACATAGGAAAATTATAACTTGCTGTAAGAGTGGCTTTTTTCATTTTTGCTAAAACCCTTCCCAAGTGGCATAGGCTCAATTGGAAAAGCCCCTCTTATACTGGAATAAAGATCCACTTATACCAGAATAAGTGTCCACAGGGGGTATTATATTAGCACAACTATATCAGTTTAAATTCACACCTTAGCTTATACTAGTTTAACTTTCCTGAGTAGACAAGCCTTAAGTCCCCAGCCACGTATCAGGATCTACCACCACAGAACCCTAACTTTAATAGGACTTCATGCATGTACAGGGGTCCATGCTTGTGGATCCCAATACAAGACTGAGAGCTAAGAAAATAAATTTGTGACCCTAATTATGCTATATTCTTTTAGGAAATGAACAATTTAAAAAAACGGTTACCTACCTTTCATAATTGTTGTTCTTCGAGATGTGTTGCTCATGTCCATTCCATTCTAGGTGTGCTAATCTTTAGAGGCACAGAAAGTATTAAACACTGTTCTAAATACTTGTATAATTTCCATCAAGTATAAAGTTTCTGCAGATGTTAGTGTATTTAGAAACCTTTGTATCTGTGTTTGAACTGAGCCTGTTTCAGAGAAGTGGCAACGGAATAAATAAAGGCTATGTAGAGCGTTCTGGGGAATATCCTTCTGGAGGAAAAAAAATAAAATACATGCCTCTTTTGGTGCAAACTGGCACATCCTAGACAAAAAATTTGCTTCTAAACATATCTTTATCTGGCAAGGGATTAGAAAGGCAACTGAACTCCATCAGACTTGGAAAGTTCCCATGCACTCCATTTCCTTCATTTTGAACACTGCTTTGTAAATAAGCACTATGTACAATTGGTTATTTTATGTTCTTATGTATCCAGTTATTCTTCGAGTGCTTGCTCATGTCGATTCCATTCTAGGTGTGCGCACACGCACATGCACGGCCATCAGAGATTTTTGCCCTAGCAGTACCCATAGGGCCGGCTGTAGCTCCTTCCAGAGTGCCACACTCATGCGATGGTATATCAGGCGCTGCCGGCCCTATGCCCTCTCAGTTCCTTTTTGCTGACAACTCCAACAGGAGGGCGGGTAATGGAATGGACATGAGCAACACATCTCGAAGAACAAAAGTTATGAAAGGTAGGTAACCGTTTTTTTCTTCTTTGATTGCTTGCTCATATTGATTCCATTTTAGGTGACTTGCAAGCAGTACGAATGGAGGTGGGCTCGGAGTTCACCATCGTGCGACTAGTAGTCCAGCTCTGCCAAAACTGGTGTTGTCTCGCGCCTGATGAGTCAGTGCATAGTGTGCTGCGAACATATGGATGGACAACCAGGTGGCGGCCGGACAGATCTCTTGGATCGGCACTTGCACCAGGAAGACTGCCGAAGACACCTGAGCTCTAGTGGAATGAACCATCACAATCGCTGGTGGGGGCACTTCTGCCAGCTTGTAGCAGTGGCAGATGCACACCATGATCCAAGACAAAATTCTTTGGATTGACACCAAGCAACAGCAAACAACTATGTTGACTCACGGAATAGTTGCGTTCTATCGATATAGAAGGCCAGCACCCATCTGACGTCCAGCGTATACAACCTGAGCTCCTCATCTGATGCGTGAGGCTTCAGGCAGAGGACTGGTAAGTAAATGTCCTGGCCTGTGTGGAACTGGGAAACAATCTTGGGCAGAAAAGCCAGATGCGGGCGCAGCTGGACCTTGTCCTTAAGGAAGACAATATAGGGCGGCTCCAAGGTGAGTGCCCTGATCTTGGACATTGGCTGTGCTGATGTTACAGTGACCAAGGAGGACACCTTCCAGGAAAGGAGCAGGAGGGAGCAGGAAACTAGGGGTTCAAAAGGAGGGACCATGAGCTTTGAGAACACCAGATTCAGGTCCCACGGGGGAACCGGGTCTCCGACATGCAGGTATAGGTGCTCTAGACCTTTCAGGAATCATGCCATCGTGGGATGGGCAAAAACAGACCTGCCCTGAAGCGGAGGATGAAACGCAGAAATGGCCGCCAGGTGCACCTTGACCGAAGACAGTGACAAGCCCTGGAGCTTTAGATGCAGCAAATAGCGTAGGATGTCCTGCAATGTCCTCAGGACGAACACACTTGTTGAAGGTCCAACATGCAAAGCGTTTCCACTTGGCCACATAGGTAGCCCTGGTGGAACGCTTCCTGCTGGATCACCATGGAGCACTCTTCTTGTCTGTGCTTAGCCATGGAGCAGCCACGCTGTTAGATGCAGTGATGCCAGGTTCGGGTGCAGCAGATTGCTGTGGTTCTGGGACAGCAGATCAGGACGGAGAGGTAACTGCAGTGGGTCAGCCACGGAAAGACTCAGCAGCATGCTGAACCAGTGCTGGCAAGGCCACGCTGGGGTAATGAGAATGACTCACGCTCTGTCTTGCTTCACCTTTAGCAAGACTCTGTGGATAAGTGGCACTGGCAGAAAGGCATACATCAGCGCTCCCAACCATGGGAGCAGGAAGGCATCTGTCAGGGAACCCTTGTCGTTGCCGTATAGGGAGCAAAACATGTGGCACTTCCTTGTTCTGCCATCGGAAGATCAGGTTGACCATCTCCGGATGGAATGACCACTCATGATGAGAGGAGAAAGTCCTGCTGAGGTGATCTGCCAGGACATTCCTGGTTCCAGGTAAGTGAGCGGCCACAAGGTGGATGGCATTCTGCACACAAAGGTCCCAGCGGCTGAGTGCCCCTTGATACAGGACCAAGGATCTGGCGCTGCCCTGTCTGTTGATGTAATATATTGTGACCGTGTTATCCGTGAGGACCTGCACCACCTTGCCTTTCAGGTAGTGCAAAAACACCTGACAGGCCAGGTGCACCACCTTGAGCTCCCTGACGTTGATATGAAGAGTTAAGTCATGCTCCATCCAGCGACCTTGGATGCTGAGCTTGCCCAGGTGGCCTCCCCAGCCCAGATCGGACATGTCCGAGACCAGGGTGAGTGATGGAGATGGGGACACAAAAGGAACTCCCCACAGCACTGACTTGGGGTCTAGCCACCAGTTCAAGGACAAGAGGATGTGGTCCAGCACCCTAACTGCTCAGTCTAGGGAGTGCCCACTGGGAATGTAGACCGTTGCTAGCCACGTTTGCAGGGGTCGCAGATCATAGAATCACAGAATATCAGGGTTGGAAGGGACCTCAAGAGGTCATCTAGTCCAACCCCCTGCTCAAAGCAGAACTAATTCCCAACTAACTCATCCCAGCCAAGGCTTTGTCAAGCTTGACCTTACAAACCTCTAAGGAAGGAGATTCCACCACCTCCCTAAGTAACCTATTCCAGTGCTTCACCAACCTCCTAGTGAAAAAGTTTTTCCTAATATCCAACCTAAACCTCTCCCACTGCAACTTGAGACCATTACTCCTTGTTCTGTCATCTGCTACCCCTGAGAACAGTCTAGATCCATCCTCTTTGGAACCCCCTTTCAGGTAGTTGAAAGCAGCTATCAAATCCCCCCTCATTCTTCTCTTCCGCAGACTAAACATCCCAGTTCCCTCAGCCTCTCCTCATAAGTTATGTGTTCCAGGCCCCTAATCATTTTTGTTGCCCTCCGCTGGACTCTTTCCAATTTTTCCACATCCTTCTTGTAGCGTGGGGCCCAAAACTGGACACAGTACTCCAGAGGAGGCCTCACCAATGTCGAATAGAGGGGAACGATCAAATCCCTCGATCTGCTGGCAATGCCCCTACTTATACATCCCAAAATGCCATTGGCCTTCTTGGCAACAAGGGCACACTGTTGACTCATATCCAGCTTCTCGTCCGCTGTAACCCCTAGGTCCTTTTCTGCAGAACTACTGCCTCGCCACTCAGTCCCTAGTCTGTAGTCCTGCATGGGATTCTTCTGTCCTAAGTGCAGGACTCTGCACTTGTCCTTGTTGAACCTCATCAGATTTCTTCTGGCCCAATTCTCTAATTTGTCTAGGTCCTTCTGTATCCTATCCATACTCTCCAGCGTATCTACCACTCCTCCCAGTTTAGTGTCATCTGCAAACTTGCTGAGGGTGCAATCCACACCATCCTCCAGATCATTAATGAAGATATTGAAGAAAACCGGTCCCAGGACCCACCCTTGGGGCACTCCGCTTGATACTGGCTGCCAACTAGACATGGAGCCATTGATCACTACTCGTTGAGCCCGATGATCTAGCCATCTTTCTATCCACCTTATAGTCCATTCATCCAGCCCATACTACTTTAACTTGCTGGCAAGAATACTGTAGGAGAACATATCAAAAGCTTTGCTAAAGTCAAGGAATAACACGTCCACTACTTTCTCCTTATCCACAGAGCCAGTTATCTCATCATAGAAGGCAATTAGGTTAGTCAGGCATGACTTGATCTTGGTGAATCCATGCTGACTGTTCCTGATCACTTTCCTCAACTTGAAGTGCTTCAAAATTGATTCCTTGAGGACCTGCTCCATGATTTTTCCAGGGTCTGAGTGAGGCTAACTGGCCTGTAGTTTCCCAGATCCTCCCAGATTTTAAATATGGGCACTATATTAGCCTTTTTCCAGTCCTCTGGGACCTCCCCTGATCGCCATGAGTTTTCAAAGATAATGGCCAATGGCTCTGCAATCACATCCGCCAAGTCCTTTAGCACCCTCGGATGCAGTGCATCTGGCCCCATGGACTTGTGCTCATCCAGCTTTTCTAAATAGTCCTGAACCATTTGATGAAGCCAGGCGTGCCTGACCATGTACGTTCACGCTGCCATGTGGCCCATCAGCCTTAGGCAAATGTGGGCTAAAGTGATCGGATTTCTCCTCATGTGGGCAATGAGATAAACCATGGCCTGAAAGTGCGCTTCCGGAAGAAAGGCCCTGGCTCGCATAGCATCGAGAACCACTTCGATAAACTCTACGCGATAAACTGGTGTTAATGTGGACTTTTCTGTGCTTATCAACAGACCAAGGTCATTGTAAGGGGAGCATACCATATCGAGGTTTCTCTGCACCTGTTCTGGAGACCTGCCCTTGGTGAGCCAGTCGTCAAGGTACAGAAAGATCTGGACCCCCCGGTATCTGAGGTAAGCCGCTACAGGCACCATGCATTTTGTTAACCCCTGGGGGCTGAGGCCAAAGGGTAGCGCCATTAACTGGAAGTGGTGCCCTGTCACTATGAAACGCAAGAGCCATCTGTGTCCTGGAAATATGGAGACATGGAAGTACGTGTCCTTTAAGTCGAGAGTGCCGTACCAGTCCCCTGGATCCAGGGAAGGGATAATAGAGCCAGGAGATCATGTGAATCTTCAACTTCTTGAGAGACTTGTTGTGGCCACGCAAGTCCAGGATGGGTCTGAGGCCCCGCTTGGTCTTTGGGATTAGGAAGTTTTGGGAGTAGAATCCTCTTCCTTCCATGTCCCAAGGAACCGGCTTCACAACCCCCAACTGCAGGAGCTTGTCGACCTCCTGAACCAGGAGTTGCTTGTGAGAAGAGTCCCTGAAGAGGGACAGGGAAGCAGGGGAGCGGGAAGGTGGGGTATCCACAAACTATAGGGTACAGCCCAAAGCTACTGTGTCCAGGACCCAGGGGTCTGAGGTAACCCACAACCAGGCCAAGCAGTAGGGAGAAAGGCAGTTGAGGAAAGGATGGGAAGGATCCGGCCAGCTGACTGGGGCTCTCAAGCACGCCCTCAAAACAATCTCTTTTGGCCCCCTGGGTGCTTAGCGGGTCTAGGCTGGGTTGGCAAGCAAGAGAAGGAAGGGCAGTGACTGCTAAACCTGGTGTCCCTTCTCCTTGCAGATCCCTGATGTACTTGCCAAGGCCTCGGTGGTGGTGGAGGCCAGAATGGCTTTCTGGCAGACTGTGGGGTATGCATGCCCAATGAGCAAAAGGTAGGTCTAGTGTCCTTCAACCTGTGTAGCCTGGCATCTGTTTGATTGAAGAAGAGCCCAACTCTGTCAAAGGGAAGGTCCTGAACTGAGGCTTCATCTCCTGGTAAAGGCCTGCTGCTTGGATCCAGGAGCTTCGTCACATAACCACCGCCAATGCGACTGCCCTCATTGCTGAGTTCCATGCCATTTGCAGGGAACATATGGCTGCCACGGTCGCTTCCTCTACCAGGTGTGACAAAGTTCCTCCTCTGCCTTGGTGGGTCCTGTGCTGATTGGCGGATTTGCTCGCCTCAGAGGTTCACAGCAGCCCTCAGTTTGGCCACTTTTGTGACTCAAAACTGTCGTTCACTCACTTAGCCTCATCATTGGCCAGCATGGGGAAAAGAAAGAACAATCCCCGCAGTCTCTGCTGATCCACTTAGTGGATCAGGGAACAGGCCAGAGACCTTCCCTTCTGGTGGAACCCACAGTCCAGTTAAACTCCTCCGGTATCAAGTAGGGAATTGGGGGGATGGAGGGAACCCGGGCCCGCCCTCTACTTTGGGTTCCAGCCCAGGGCCCTGTGGGTTGCAGCTGTCTACAGTGGCTCCTGTAACAGCTGCGTGACAGCAACAACTCCTGGGCTACTTCCCCATGGCCTCCTCCCAACACCTTCTTTATTCTCACCACAGGACCTTCCTCCTGATGTCTGATAATGCTTGTACTTCTCAATCTTCCAGTAGTACACCACCTCACTCTCAGCTTCTTGCACCTCTTGCTCCCAGCTCCTCACACGCACACCACAAACTGAAGTGAGCTCCTTTTTAAAACCCAGGTGCCCTGATTATCCTGCCTGTCTTAATTGATTCTTGCAGCTTCTTGATTGGCTGCAGGTGTTCTAATCAGCCTGTCTGCCTTGTTTCCAGAAAGTTCATGATTGTTCTGGCACCTTCCCTGTTACCTTACCCAGGGAAAATGGACCTACTTAACCTGGGGCTAATACATCTTCCTTCTAGCACTCTCCTGTAGCCATCTGGCCTGACCCTGTCACACAGGGTACCACACGCCTGAGCCTGACCCTGAGGGAGGGAGTCCTAGAACTTCTGGAGGCTGTCCCAGAGGTTAAAATTGTATTGGCCCAGCAGGTCCTGATGATTCGCCACCCCGAATTGTAAGCTGGCTGTTGAATAAATTTTTCTGCCAAATAAATCAAGTTTCTCAGCTTCTTTGTTCTTGGGGATAGAGGTGGTGGGGACCTGCTTATCCTTCTTGTTGGCTGCCAACACAACCAGCGAGCCCAGGGGAGAGTGGATATACAAGTACTCAAAACCTTTGGCTGGCACACCGGAATGCCCCATGCGCCTCAATACAGCCATGGTGTTGGCCACTGGCCTTGCTGCCACTGCGGTGCCGAAGATGGCAGAGTAATTTCTGGTGCCCAATCTGATCACAGAGACAAGAGCGATGGGCTGAACTGGGCCTCCGCCCCAGAGGAACCACTCTCCAGTGACCAGGGAGGTGCCGTTGACATCTGGGTCTGCTTGCTGGTCGTGGCTACTGGTGAGCGCTGACCAGGCGTAAGTGACCAGTGGCTATAGTGGGGAGAACGGTCCCGGTGCCAGGGAGATTGGCGTCAGTGGGAACGGTGCTGCAGAGACCGGTAACTTGAGGGGAAGTGGTTCCATGGTGCTGGTGATCGAGACCAACCTTTAGATGTGGATCCGTGAGAAGGCCAACGGCCCTGGCCGTAATATGGGGAGCATCAACCTCTCACTGGGGAATAACATCTCGGCGTCCGGGGTGGGAGACTTTGGGTGACTGGTGGCGCGGTTGCAACCTGCCACAGGATTGCTTGTCCAGAGACCTGCAGCGCTCCCCCACCCCTAGAGGGGTCATAACAGCTGGCTTGCCCTCTCAGGGAGCTTTAGCTTGGTCCTGTGGCACCAGAGACATCATAGGAGGTGGTGGAGACCTGTGCTCTCTGTGCCTGGGATGAGGATGGTGCAGGCAGGATGGTGGGTCCCATACTGCTCACCAGCATCAAGTGACAGATCTTTAAGAGGGCTAAGAGCCCCAGCTGGGGAGGCATACTCTGGAGGAGGTTGGTGGACAGGCCCAGTCCCTCTACTGGATGACCCCAGGGGCCTTCTTGCTTGGCGCTGGCAAGTGCTTCTTTGCCTTCTTCTTCAGCACTGGTGCCGGCACCAAGAGGTGCGGCTGCCGGCGCACTGCACACGGAGGCCAAAGTATTCGGTGCAGCCTGCATAGAGGGCTCAGAAACTGGGAGAAGAGTGGACTTCACCAGGAGATCCCTGAGGCGAATGTCCCTCTCCTTCTGGATGAGAGGCCGAAAGTTCTTACAGAACTGGCAACGCTCCTTGATTTGTGATTCCCCCAAGCACTTAAGGCAGCTGTTGTGGGGGTCACTCACAGGCATAGGCCTGCCACAGACTGAGCAGGGCTTAAATTTGGGAACTTGGGGCAGCTAACTATGCACTTTACTACTACTTAACACTAACTACAATCGAACAAAGGCCTGAAGTCCAATGGGAGAAACCGCTAGCTCTTGACAAGAAAGAGAGGCGCTCTGACTGACACCATGAACTGTAAAAACGAACTGAGAGGGCATGGGCTGGCAGCACCTGGATATACCGCAGTATGAGCATGGCACTGTAGAGGGTACTACAGTCGGCCCTATGACGCTGAGGCAAGCTGACAGCCGCGCATGTGGGTGCACACACACCTAGAATGGAATCAACATGAGCAAGCATTCGAATAATAACTGGATACATAAGAACATAAAATAATCAACTGTACATAGTGCTTATTTACAAAGCAATGTTCAAAATGGAGCACATAGGAACTTTCCAAGTCTCCGATGGAGTTCAGTTGCCTTTCTAATCCCTCGCCAGTTAGGACTTATTCTTAGATGATAAGCGAAAAGGAGTACTTGTGGCACCTTAGAGATTAACAAATTTGAGCATAAGCTTTCGTGAGCTACAGCTCGCTTCATCGGATGCATTTTCCACTGAATGCATCCAATGAAGTGAGCTGTAGCTCACGAAAGCTTATGCTCAAATAAATTTGTTAGTCTCTAAGGTGCCACAAGTACTCCTTTTCTTTTTGCGAATACAGACTAACACGGCTGCTACTCTGAAACCTGTTAGATAAGTGTACATTTGACAAGCAAATTTTTTGTCTGTATGACGTGCCAATTTGCATCAAAAGAGGCACGTATTTTACTTTTTTCCCCTCCAGAAGGATATTCCCCAGAACTCTCTACATTGCCTTTATTTATTCCATTGCCATTTCCCTGAAACAGGCTCAGTTCAAACACAGATACAAAGGTTTCTAAACACACTAACATCTGCAGAAACTTTATACCTCATGGAAATTACACAAGTGTTTAATATTTTATCTCTGTGCCTCTAAACATTAGCACATTTAGCATACTATACCTTTTATAATATTTTCTCAAAGAATTTGAAGAGCAACTAGCGAAAGACACAAAAACTAACTGGAAATTTTTTTTAAAGTACAACAGAAGCAGGAAGTCTGACAAACCATCAGTGGAGATGCTGGACAATTGAGGTGCTAAAGGAGCACTCAAGGAAGACAAGGCCATTGCAGAGATGCTAAATGAATTCTTTGCATCAGTCTTCATTGCAGAGGATGTGGGGAGATTCCCATACCTGAGCCATTCTTTTTAGGTGACAAATCTGAGAATTATCCCAGATTAAGGTGTTGATAGAGGAGTTTTTGGAACAAATAGATAAATTAAGCAGTAGTAAGTCACCAGAACGTGATGGTATTCACCCAAACACTCTGAAAGAGCTTGACTATGCAATGGTAGAACTACTAACTATGGTATGTAGCCTATCGCTTAAGTCAGCCTCTGTACTAGATGACTGGAGAATAGCTAATATAACACCCATGTTTATAAAAGGCTCCAGAGGTGAACCTGGCAATTACAGACTAGTAAGCCAAACTTCAGTACCACGCAAACTGGCTGAAACTATAGTAAAGAACAGAATTATCAGATGCACAGATGAACACGATGTCGGTGAAGAGTCAACACAGCTTTTGTTAATCATGCATAACCAATCTATTAGACTTTGAGGATGTCAACAAATGTGGACAAAGGTGATCCAGCGAATATACTGTACTTGGACTTTCAGAAAGTCTTTGGATAAGGTCCCACACCAAAGGCTCGTAAGCAATTATGGAATAAGAGGGCAGCTCCTCTCATGGATCAGTAACTGGTTAAGATAGGAAAACAAAGGGCATGGAATAAATGATCAATTTTCATAGAGGAGAGAGATAAAGATTGGGGTCCCCCAAGGATTTGTACTGGGACAAATGCTGTTCAACATACTCTTAAATTATCTGGAAAAAAGGGTAAACAGTGAGGTGGCAAAGTTTGCTGACAGTTCTATACTACTCAAGATAGTTAAGTCCACAACTGACTGCGAAGAGTTACAAATTAGCGGTTACTACTCCAGAAAGATCTTTGGGTCGTCATGGATGGTTGTCTGAAAACATCTGCTCAACGTGCAGCGGCAGTAAAAAAGCTAGGAATGGGAGGAACTATTAGGAACGGGATAGAAAGCAAGACAGAATATACCATAATGCCACTATATAAATCCATAGTACACCCACATTTTGAATACTGTGTGCAGTTCTGGTTGAACTGGTTAAAAATCTGTTAGAATTGGAAAAAATACCGAGGGCCAATAAAAATTATTAGGAGTATGGAACAGCTTCCATATGAGGAGAGATTAAAAAGACTGAAACTATTCATCTTAGAAAAGAGATTAAGAGTGAGTATGATAAAGGTCTATAAAATAATGGTGTGGAGAAAGTGATTAGGAAAGTGTTATTTACCACTTCACATAAACCAGGAGTTTCCCAATGAAATTAACAGGCAGCAGATTTAAAACAAACATAAGGAAGTACTTCTTCACACAATGCACAGTCAACCTGTGGAACTTGTTGCCAGGGGATGTTGTGAAGCCCAAAAATATAACTGGGTTCAAAAAAGAACAAGAAGTTCATGGAGAATAGGTCCATCAATGGCTCTTAGCCAAGATGGTCATCATGGACAAAACCCCATGCTCTCGGTGTCCCTAAACCTATGCCTACTAGATGCTGAGACTGGAAGACAGGGGATGGATCAGTTGGTAACTGCCCTTTCCGTTCATTCCCTCTGAAGCATCTAGCATCGCCCACTGTTGGAAGCCGGGATACTGGGCTAGATGGACCATTGATCTGACCCACCATGGCCATTCTTATGTTCTTATCAGTTATCAGTCACTACTGCTTAACAGTAACAGACCACTGATAGTTTTTTAAAGAATGCTTGTTTTTTAAAGAATGCTTTTGTAAACATCACTATAGGAATTTTCCAACTAAATCATCCCATTATATATATATTACTAAAACTTGTACGATCAGTTTTCATTGGTGATTTTTTGACAGTGGTCTCTGATCAAAGTTTCAAAATTAATCATTTAAGAACTCTAAAACTAGTTATAAAAAGTGTATACTCTTGCAATAGTTTCTCAGAGGATCTAACCTGATTACAAACCTCTTTGAAAGCTGATAGTATTAAAATAATTGTTCAGCTTTGTCTTGTATAGTTAAATAATGTGGCAGTCACAGACTGAATAAACTTGGAAGTTTCCCACCTGGAAATCTGCTTCAGTACGTAACTGGGACTGTAATGCTTACTCCCCATCATCTTCTGAAACTGTTTATATAGCTGGGGTTAACCAAGGTGTAAAACTTTCTTTGGGACGTATTTTCACAAATATACATACAGAAATGCTTTATACTTATAACAAAAGAAAGAGGAAAAGGATTTCTTCTTGCTTGCCTGTCAATTATCTGTTCCATTTTTCCAAATTCAGGATGGGGTCTCCAGAAGAGGTATGGATGGTAAGAGGAAGAGACTGGCTGTGCTATTTCCTAATCCACTGCAGAGGGAGACAAACCTGGCTAAAAGGACTTGTGGAGAAAAGTGGCACTTGTTAACGTGGGTACCAAATTAGAGCTTGTGTCAGGGAAAGAAGCCAATGTGAAATGCTCTGTTAATCTATAAAACAAATAAGGCCTGGGCAGCCTCTAATGTTCTCACATGACTACATCATAACGCTTCAGACTGACTCGAAGAAATGATCTCTAATGGTGAGAGGATACTGCAATTTCTACCCAATCAGTCCATGGCATGTGTACAGAAATTATCAGCACAGGAGCTAAATGTGATGCAGGCAACATTTTTTGAAATATAAATATTTACACGTAGGATCTAGACAGACTACTAATTTATTTCACAAATACATCTCACTTAGTCACCAAATATCAGTCTCTCATCATTAACCTGGAGTGGACTTTGACTGGCAACCTAGGCTCTGTATTCCATTACCAGTCCCCTAATCTATGAAACAGAGATATTTTGGATATTTTCAACAGTTTTAGGCTGAGTTCATCCTGAACTCAACATTAACTTTCATAGTTTTGGAAGGTTTACATGATACTGAAACAGTCCAGAAACACGTATTGGGGCATTTGTAAATGACAAACATTTATTAAAGGTGTGTAGTGAAATTTTCAGTGTATGAAGGTATTAAGAAGCATAAAGATTCAAATGGGGCTTGTATATCCTGTAAGTCCTTCTGAAAATCTTCCCTGTATTTAGGTAGACAAACTTTTTAAAATTATATATCATTCAATGAATTTTAAGAGAACATTTTTGATCAATGAGGTACATCTTTTCAGTCTACATAGTTGCATGCCTGGAAAGGTTGGGAGCAACATTTCCACTGGACAATTAGAAAGGTATTTATTTACAATTTATTTCAAAGAAAATTTTTATGAAAACAAACTAAAAATTCAGTGGTACTAGACTATTTTATGATATTTGCAATTGCAAAACTGGTAAGAGTTTGCTAAAATGGAAAAACACTAGTCTTCATTCTCCTGATAACCTTGCTGGTCACAAATTCCCCACTTTATTTCCTTCTCGCTTAGTTTAATGTTTACCATATTCTAAGTCTATGGCTCAAAATATTTGACCTTGCCACAACAACATTACCACAACAAACCGAAAATTTCTGTTACCATTAAGCATCAAATACATTTATTGCTGCCTAATTCACCAGACTTACTTCTCAGTCTGGCTTTGCCTTGCATGTATTTGTTTTCAAAAGGAAAACATTATATTTGAAATTTATAATTGAGAATTATTTTAAAATGCTTCCTTTACTGAAAAATGACAGTTGGAGTTTGTCTTCAGTACATTTTTTAACCTTGAATTAATTTATTGCCAATTAATTCAAGGTAACTAACATGTTTGTAAAGGCTAGCATGGATATTCCTGAAATATTTTTCCCAGAACACAAGTATTTAATCCTTATCCTAGGACTCAGCCCTTAAAATACTGAAAACAAATCTGTTGTCTGTAGTTTTTAAATGAACATTTTAAACAAAATTAAAAATCAACAATTTAAGTTTACAGTGTGCCTTCAAATAATTACCCCAACTTCCTGGCTGGGGCTTAGGTTGAGCACAACACAATAATCAGATTTTATTACAAGACAATTGGCATGTCAAATCACCTTTACATTTATTATTCTGACTCTGGATATATTGTGGTTTCATTTTTACATTCAACTGCAAAATATAGATATTCTACCCCCAAAATCAAACTTTTTAAGAACCATAGGTACAATACAATGTCTTCCAGCTTAAAAGTTTTGCATTATAACCTTACAAGGAAAGAAAGGCTATTAACAGATGACATCATCCTTAGAACTATCTGAACTTTTTGCTGACCAGCAACACTGTAAAATTTCTTTTCACTGCACATATTTTTATGCACATTCATTAGAGATCTCCAGTTTAACATGTATAAGACACCATTGATTATAGTTGCAAATAAACCGAGCTAGCTTTTATTTACAATATAGGAAATAAAGCCCAAGTAAAGGATTATTGTAGCTTGTCCAATGTTAATGGGGGCAGCATGCATTTTTTTTTTTGTAAACTTCCACACTCCTATCCTATGATTAAATGAATACAAAACATCCTTTTCACAGGAAAGTGCATGTTTATCAATCTGTTCCTTGTGACTAGCAGATATGGTCAGGTTGATATCAGGTCACTATTGATAAATTTAAAATGTTTAAAAAATTTTAAATTTATGTTTAGTTTTTTTAGGACATGGGATGTTTAAATATGGTGTGATACATGACTGTGGTCCAAGCTTCTTATAAAAACAAGATTTCTTTGTCTCTGTGAAGATAAACAATTCCTCCCCACCCCCAAAAAAGTGAAGAACCAACTTTTAGCCTTGCTATCTGTGTACTGAAAATAACATCTTTCTCTCTCTCTCTCTTCCCCCTCTCCCCCAAGGGACTGATTTTTATTTTTTTCCCCTGTCCACACCATTAAGGAAAAAAAGAGTTATAGCATTAGGCCATAAACATATTTAAAGAGGGTTATTTTTGTAGTGTAAATGGGACAGACTCCATGTTCGGAAAGAATGGAAACAGCAAAGTCTTCTTGAGGTCAAGACTTAAAAGAACAATCTTCAGAACAAACAGAATTAACACCTTATATATGCACACTTATGAAGAAGGGTTGAAGTAGGGCTGTTAAACTGTAATCTGAGTGACAATTTTAAAAAACAGGGATTTTCTGTACCACTGAAATAAAGATAGCAAAATCCTTTATACAAAATGGGATACTTAGAATGTCTAAAAAAGCAGCATTCTGCACACACAGCAATTATGCAGAATCTTTTGAAACCAATATTGGTGCCTATGACATCTATAATCTTTCATATAACATGATTAAATAAAACAGAAAAACAGCCTGTATACATTGCTAATTTTTTTTCAAGTAATGTTATGTACATTTTATTGCCAGTATATGCACAATGGTAAGCAAAGAACTATAAATACACAATGTAGTTAAACAGTAGAAAACAAAGAGAATGTTGCACGCAAGGGAGGAGAGCAAGGGGAGACACTACTTTCCTGATGCAGCTGCTAAAAAAAAAAGGGCCAGTGACAAATAATGGGAATTTTCCTTTTTAAAAGTTTTTACATACATTTCTACATTTCCCCCTGCCCAAAGGAAACAAATCTCTGCAACAGCAGCAAACTGCTTCTTTAATAACCATGTCTCAACTTTCTCTGTCAGTTTCACTTCAGATTAAGTGAAAATGACCTCTCAAAGAATGTAACTGCAAGTATCCAGCTCCACTTTTATTCAGTTTTGTCTTTCAAGATAACTAGCAATTGAAGTACATTAGCATTTCCTTATATTTGGCTACATGATAAAGAACAGGGCTTCGAATACACAGTAGCAAATGGTGATTTGAAAAAATAATTAAAAAAAGATGTCTATAGATAGTTTTTCCACAAGACACTATGGGCAGCAGCTCAGTCAAAAGTAATCACCCTGAAGAAGGAGAGAGAATTTTAGCCTAGCACAGAAGAACATCCTTGGCACTGCTATTTTCTCTTACCAGGACACATTTCCTAAAACTAGACCTTACCATAGTAAAAAAAAACCTCAGGTTCCATCATTCCTGGACAGGGTGCTGTTTTACCCCATCTCTCAGCTAAGTAGCTTGTTGATTACATCTGAGAAACAGAAGACATTCAGGGACATATTTACTTGATTTTTGTTCTCTCTTTCCATTATCATAAATACAAAGAAGCATTATTAACAATAAACTAAAATTTGAAAAATAAAAACTTGAAAACATTCACACCTTAATCAAGATGGGTCTTGATGTTGCTATTCAAGAAAACCATGCAAATCATTTGGTGCAGCTTTCCCAATTCATCCAAAACATTTTTTTTTAAAAAGTGGCAAGATTCATAGTGCTGTGATTCTCCCCCAACCTTAAAAATTCAGTGCAGAATGTTGTAGTGCTTTTAAAAAAACAACCAATGAACTGCACTGTTGTCATATACCCCCCCCATGTGAGTTACAATACAACACTACTGGTTCCAGCAACTAGGTTGAGAGGAAACATTCTAGTGATAAAGATAAATACATACTGAGCATGCTTGGGCAGAGCACTCCACTCTGAGGCATCCTGCTTAAAGAAAGGATGATGACAAGGATGGTTCAGGTCCATCAAGTAATTGTTTTCTCTGCTGCTAGAAAGCAGGTTGTCACACTATCACCAGTTCCGCAACACTGGACCCTGAACTGGGCTGTCTTCCAGATTAGGATGTGCTAGCTGTACTAGTCCTCTATTGCTCACACTAAATTCTTATTTATGGGACAAACATACAACCAATGAACAATATCACTTTCAAAGAACTGGATCAATCCAGTTTCTTTATGGGCATAATTCTCATATTCCAGAATATCCCAAACAAGATGCAAATATGATGATGTACCACAACACTGACTGAATCTAGTTGCAATTCAGACTAGTCCTGCCTTGTTTCATATAATTTCTTCTTTCTAGGAAAGGATAGGATATTTAAACAAAACTGCAATAAAAATGGCATGTTATTCTGCAGCCAAAAATAAAAAAGCAAAAGAATTTAGATTTTAACTTTTAAAGCTTAAAGCATTCCTGTTTAATTAGCATTTTTAAAAATTCTTTTTAAATACAGTCATAACACTGGTAAAAGTTAATGGGAAGACACATAGAAGAGTGCGAACAGGAAAAGTGATGGATTAGATTTTTAAAATGTATTGTGTTTTGACCAGCTGATCTTAATACTGTTTTCTCTTTGGATTTGAATAACTCTACTGCAACAGTTGCATGCAGGCTGAGGGGTAGCCATCAGTTTAAAAAATAACAAAACAAAAAACAAACTGGGAAGGGGAAAAAAAAAAATTCCAAAGGTGCGTGTGAGAATTTTCCTTTCACTGATATCAGAGTGCCTGTTCTTTTCTTTCTTTAGGAGACCTGGTTCACTGTCGTCAGCTTCATTAGCTTTGTCCAGAAACATCTGCTACTGTGTCACCTGCTCCAGAGCCTGTTTGTGCACGTTTGATGTAAAGGTTCAATAATTTCATCTGCAGATTTAATTCAGAAATGCATTTGTTTAACATTTATCAGAAATAGTTTAATAGTAAAAATTCTAAAACAGTCTATCAGCATGAGTAAGAATACAGTGAAGAAAGTTCTAACTAAAGCTGAGTGAATAATGGACTTCTTGCTTCGCTGGTAATTCTGAAACACCCAACAAAATTTTGTTTCAGGTCAAACCAAACATGAATTTTTTTTGGCGAATCAAAAAGTCTGAAAAATTTAGAGTAAAGCTGAAACAAAACGTTTCAGTTTAACCCAACATTTTTCATTACAGTTTTGGGAAGTTTTACAAAAATAAAGGACTAGAGTCACAAAATGCCTGGGGGAGAGGAGAGGGGAGAAGAGGACCTCTTTTACAACCTTTAGCCCAGTATACTCCTTGGGGAATTTTGCACCAAAAAATTAAAAATTCTGCCCACAATATTTTAAAATTCTGCAAATTTTATTTTTCAAAACAACACTATATAATCATGCCAGTTTCAATTGGTAATTTATTTCAAAATAGCTGTCAGCAAGTATGTCTGTAACAATACAGACGCACACAAAATTTCCCCCAGAAGTAGTGTTCAAGAAACCCCTACAATAACCCAGTTCCTGTTTCTCCACCCCCTCCTCCCTCCCGAGCCCAGCCAGGGGCCAGACACTCACACCTCCTCCCCGCAAGAGCCCAGCCATGCCTCCTCCCAGACAAGACACCCTACAATAACCCAGTTCCTGTTTCTCTGCCCCCTCCTCCCTCCAGAGCCCAGCCGGGGGGCCAGACACTCACACCTCCCCCCGGCCCCAGAACCCAGCCATGCCTCCTCCCAGCCAAGACACCCATATTTCCTCCCCCTTGAGCCCCCCCTGACACCCCCTACCACCCAGAGTCCAGGAAGCCAGAGGGAGAAACAGCCTGATGCTGAGTCCCAGGCTTGGATGGAGTTTCCCACGTGCCACTACTTCTTTCCTTCAGGGTGTTCTGGGAACTGCAGCTGCTGGTAACCCTCCAATTCCCTCTTTCTCCCTCTCCTCCTGGCCTTGTCTTCTATTTGTGAGCTGGGCTCTGCCAGGTCCAGCAGCCCCTAGTGGTGGCCAACAGCTCTGAGCCTATTTTGGGGGGGGGAGGGGAGCGAAAGGAAATTCTGTGTCCACAACATTATTTTCTGCAACATTCTGCATTGCACAGTGACACAGAATTCCCCCAAGAATAGCCCAGTGGTTAGGGTCTCTCCTGAGACATGGGAGACCCAGTTCAATTCTTCAGATGTGGAGCAGAAACTTGAACTGGGGTCTCCCACATCCAAGGTGGATGACCTAACCACCTGGCTATAGAGTAATTCTCACTCTCTCTCCCTGGCCCAATGATTACCCATTGTTATTTATAGTAGATATTCATGGTCATTTATGACAATAGATAGTCATTTTTCCTGGAAAAGAGAGCGAGAACAACTCTCTTCTGTGGTGGTTAGGGCACCCAATCTAGGATGTGAGAGATCCAAGTACAAGTCACTGATCCTCATGAGGTAGAGGGAATTGAAGCTGAGTTTCCCACACTCAGCACAGTACCCTAAACCATTAAGCTAAAGATTATAAGGGTGGTCTAAGTAACCAAAAATATTCATCCAACTTTAATAACTGAGCTGTTTTCCCTTCAGTGAAAGTAAAAATCTTTAGGTGGTGAATTTAAAATAAAGGAAGAAGTATCTTTTTATGTACCTGCAAATGAAAACCTCAAAACAGACCAACATTCTTCACAAGAGGAGTTATTGCTCAAGTTATATTAAACGCACACAAAAAAGGGGGAGCTGAAGTAGTTGAGCTGGGGTTAATGTTGTTTATTCCTCAATTTTAAAGGCACTGTGAATAAGTTGGTGTTATCTATATCGCAGAAAACCCATTTTGATTCTAGTCACTGGTAGGGTTTTGGGAGCCCTTAATGCTCAGGGTAAGTGGGGTTTTCTATTCCCTAAAAAATCCTTTGTTTTGGGTCACCCTAGGTAAAACCATGTAAAATAAAAGCAGGCAATATCCACACAGTGGAAGTTTTGGATCTTATCAAGCATCATAATGCATAAAAGTGAGTCATCTTATGTATTTCCGAAGACAAGATCATATATAATTAATGTTCAATTGTCTCTGTGTAAATTTTATGCAAATGTGCATAAATCCAAAAAGATGCAGTAAAGATTTTGTGTTTTTCAAGTAATACAAAAATAAAAATGTACTAAAAAGGTTGTGGCATGCAAATTAATTAAGGAGAGGAACAGACAGAAACATAATTGGTTAATTTACTTCTAATGTGTATTTATCTCCCACTAAACAATGAAATTTTCAAAAGGCAACCACCACATGGAGCAATGGTGGAGATGAAAGTCAGTACACTGATTATGTTCACTGTGGAATTACCTACTATCTTGTATAATGTATACACAACATTAAGTCAATACACTGATTTTGAAGGTGTACTCAACCATCTTAAGGATGTTTATGCAAAGGTTTCTTAATCTAATTTTTCAAGGAGAATTTTTTTTTTTATATTTTGAGGCACATTTGTGCTTTTGAGCTAATTTATAAGATAACCAAATCTAATCTAACACAGCAAAACATGGGGCCTAATTCAGCATTTCTTATAAATCAATGAGAACTTCACTTGCATGAAGACTGGATTTATGGTTTGCATATTTTTGAGTCTCACATATGAAAGTCACCTTGATCCTCTCTGCTTGCTAGTAACTTCAGAAACCTGGGTTATTATTCCTCCAGATATATATTTTCTTAATTTTAATAGTTGCTCACACTGTAAACATATACATGCAATTAGGGACTAGGATTTCTGTAAATGGAATTCTCCACTTACTTTACTGCCTGTGAGTTGACTGAGATGTGGTTTTAGTTCATCACCAATTACTGCATGAATAGCTACAAGGCAGAAAACACAAGCCTTACGAACACTGCTCTCCGAATTATCATAACCCTGGGAAGCAAGAAAATTAACATTAATAGTTAGCATATGATTAAAATTCCAAGAGAGGTTTCTTTTTATAGATACATCCCCTCAAAAAATAAATCACACTAAATGAACGGTAAGGTTACTAAGAGAAGCACTCCAAAGTTAGAAAATGCCAAAATTAAACTTGCCCAGATAAAGAGAGATTATTTATCAGTAACTGTTGTTCTTTGAGAGTCACCTCTGTGCATTTACACTTGTGCAATATGGTGCCCCAAGCATAGAACTGTGGAACTGCCTTGAAAATCCTTTGTCCATTGACAGGTTTCAGAGTGTTAATCTGTATTCACAAAAAGAAAAGGAGTACTTGTGGCACCTTAGAGACTAACAAATTTATTTGAGCATAAGCTTTCGTGAGCACATCTCATGAAGTGAGCTGTAGCTCACGAAAGCTTATGCTCAAATAAATTTGTTAGTCTCTAAGGTGCCACAAGTACTCCTTTTCTTCTTGTCCACTGAGATGCACATGAGATCTTGCATGCGTGCAACATCATTTCCCTACTCGACAAGAATGCGTCCACCAACCACCTCAATTCCTTCTCTAACTGTTGAGTCTGGATGTTGTATAGAATTCTGAGGTAGAGAGGAAGGGAGTAGGTAGTATGAATATAGAGAGGTGACTTCTGAAGAACAATAGTTACTGGTTAGTAATCTCTTTCTTCATCAAGAGTCTCTGTACACTCCCACTTGTGGGATATCAGCAGGATGATGGTGGGTGAAGAGTTCTTAGTTAAATATGGACTGTTGTGCTACTCTCCCAAACTGAGCATCTGAATGCAACTCTAACGGGATGTCTACAATTACCTCTGGAGTGAACGATCCAGCGGGGGTCAATTTATTGTGTCCAGTGAAGACGCAATAAATCAACCGCCGAGCGCTCTCCCGTTGACTCTGGTACTCCACCAGAGCGAGACGCATAGGTAGAGTCGACGAGGGAGCGGCCGCAGTCGACCTACTGCAGTGAAGACATTGTGGTAAGTAGCTCTAAGTACAACAACTTCAGCTACGCTATTTTCATAGCTGAAGTTGTGTAACTTAGACCAATTTAAATCGCGCCCCCCAGTGTAGACCAGGCCTAAGGCTGAGGAGCAGTGCTTTGTGAAAGTGTGCACTGAACTCCAACTTGCTGCTTTACAAAGTCTCCACGAGGAGATCCTTACTAAGGCACACCATAGAAGCTGTGTTGGTTCTCATCGACAGGGACTTAAAATCACAGGATACTGATTTTCCAGATAAAATGTAGCAGTGTTCCTTACATCTCCTAATCCAATGTGAAAGTCTGTTTGGTAATGAGTACTTCCTGACATTTCATAGAATCATAGAATATCACGGTTCGAAGGGACCTAAGGAGGTCATCTAGTCCAACCCCCTGCTCAAAGCAGGACCAATCCCCAACTAAATCATCCCAGCCAGGGTTTTGTCAAGCCTGACCTTGAAAACTTCTAAGGGAGGAGATTCCACCACCTCCCTAGGTAACGCATTCCAGTGTTTCACCAACCTCCTAGTGAAAAAGTTTTTCCTAATATCCAACCTAAACCTCTCCCACTGCAACTTGAGACCATTACTCCTTGTTCTGTCATCTGCTACCCCTGAGAACAGTCTAGATCCATCCTCTTTGGAACCCCCTTTCAGGTAGTTGAAAGCAGCTATCAAATCCCCCCTCATTCTTCTCTTCCGCAGACTAAACATCCCAGTTCCCTCAGCCTCTCCTCATAAGTTATGTGTTCCAGGCCCCTAATCATTTTTGTTGCCCTCCGCTGGACTCTTTCCTATTTTTCCACATCCTTCTTGTAGCGTGGGGCCCAAAACTGGACACAGTACTCCAGAGGAGGCCTCACCAATGTCGAATAGAGGGGAACGATCAAATCCCTCGATCTGCTGGCAATGCCCCTACTTATACATCCCAAAATGCCATTGGCCTTCTTGGCAACAAGGGCACACTGTTGACTCATATCCAGCTTCTCGTGCGCTGTAACCCCTACGTCCTTTTCTGCAGGACTACTGCCTCGCCACTCAGTCCCTAGTCTGTAGTCCTGCATGGGATTCTTCTGTCCTAAGTGCAGGACTCTGCACTTGTCCTTGTTGAACCTCATCAGATTTCTTCTGGCCCAATCCTCTAATTTGTCTAGGGCCCTCTGTATCCTATCCCTACCCTCCAGCGTATCCACCTCTCCTCCCAGTTTAGTGTCATCTGCAAACTTGCTGAGGGTGCAATCCACACCATCCTCCAGATCATTTATGAAGATATTGAACAAAACCGGCCCGAGGACCGACCCTTGGGGCACTCCACTTGATACCAGCTGCCGAGTAGACATGGAGCCACTGATCACTACCTGTTGAGCCCGACAATCTAGCCAACTTTCTATCCACCTTATCGTCCATTCATCCAGCCCATACTTCTTTAACTTGCTGGCAAGAATACTGTGGGAGACCATGTCAAAAGCTTTGCTAAAGTCAATAACACCACGTCCACTGCTTTCCCCTCATCCACAGAGCCAGTTATCTCATCACAGAAGGCAATTAGATTAGTCAGACATGACTTCCCTTGGTGAATCCATGCTGACTGTTCCTGATCACTTTCCTCTCCCCTAAGTGCTTCAGAATTGATTCCTTGAGGACCTGCTCCATGATTTTTCCAGGGACTGAGGTGAGGCTGACTGGCCTGTAGTTCCCAGGATCCTCCTCCTTCCCTTTTTTAAAGATGGGCACTACGTTAGCCTTTTTCCAGTCATCCGGGACGTCCACTGATCGCCATGAGTTTTCAAAGATAATGGCCAATGGCTCTGCAATCACAATTTCTTCCCATATGCTACCCACAACCTTCTGAAGGGCTTGATCTTTTACAGGTAAAAACAGAGCAGCCTCATTACATCTAGAGTATGGAGAAAAAGTTTTCCCAGGGTGGAAACGGGGAAGAACGCAGTGAGAGAAATACACTGAGATTGGTGGCAATCTGAGACCACTTTAGGCACAAAACTGGGATGGGGCTTCATTATGTAGCAGACACAAATGCACTAAGCTCAGTCCCCTTCTGAGCAGATGCAATTGCTGTAAGAAAGGCCATTTTGACCAATAAACGTTCAAGAGACGCTTAAGCAAGAGGGTCAACCCATCAGTTCTGTTAAGGCAAGATTTATGTTCTATGAAGGTGGGGGCTGCCTAATGGGGGCAAATGCATTTACCATGCACATAAGTAACTTAGTGACAACAAGATGAAAGAGGATGTTTGTCTTTAAGGTATCTACTTGCCGCAGTTACGTTAAGGAGGCTAAGGCTAAGCCCTGAGACATCAAGTAAAGAACTCTAGTTGTGCGGGAACCCCAGCTCAGGATGGCGTGAGTCCTCTACCAGTGGCCCAGATTCTAAACCTTTTCCATTTTTGTTTACAGCATTTTATGGTAGAACCATGGATTGTAGGAGGATGGCCTGCATCCTCCAGGAGGAGAAATGATCCACAAAAGTCAACAGATTATCCTCCACACTGTGAGTGTCTGGGTTGGGTTGCACAATCCTTTCTTGCTGTTGAGACAGGAGGGCTGAAGACAGAGGCAACAAGTACAGTGTTTCTCTGGCTAGCTTCAGTGGATCAGAATCCTAGCAATCACAAGGCCCCATTGTGAGGCCTATGCCAGCTGACAGACTTGTGGGGCTCAGGCTGCAACCCAAGCTCTGTGACCCTCCCACCTCTCTGGGTCCTAGAGCCTGGGTTCCAGCCCAAGCCCAGAAGGCTACACTGCAATTAAACAGCCCCAAAGCCCAAACCTGGTCCAGTCGTAGGTTTTTAATTGCGGTGTAGACATACCTCTTCGGACTATTAATAGGAAGTTGGTGCTGTCCAGCAGAAACATTTTGGAGAGAGCACTTATCTGTGTGCATTTGTGCAATATGCTTACCATCTGTTCTGTTTGCAAGCATACCAGACTATTACCCTGTAGCTCCTTCTACAAAATATGGCACTGGTTAGCACTGGTTTCAAGGACCACTCAAGTTGATCCTGAGACCTCCTGCTGAGGAAGTCTGCCTTCGTGTTCTCCCCTGAAAGATGCAAGAGCTACTGGGTGGATTTGGACCTGCATGCACCACATCCAAAATTTTCTTACCTCCACTAAGAATGCATTCTTCCCTGTTTATTGCTGAAGTATGTGGCCGTGGTGTTGTCTGTAAGCACCTGTACTACATGATGATGCAGAGATAGCTGAAAAGCTTTGAGGGCTCACTGCAGTGCACTGAGTTCCAGTACACTCAGATGAAGTCTGGATTCCCAGATGTTCTAAAGGCCACATACCTGATGGTCTAGGCCAGCAGTTCTCAAATTGTGGGTCGGGACCCCATTTTATTGGGGTTGCCAGGACTGACTTAGACTTTCTGGGGCCCGGAACCAGAGCCCGAGGGCTTCAGCCCTGGGCATCGGGACTCAAGTTACAGGCCCCTTGAAGTCTTTGGGCTTTGCCCTCCCCTCCCAGCTGGGAGCTCAGGCTGGCTCAGGCTTCAACCCGGGGGGAGTAATTTTCATTGTCCAAAGGGGGTCGTGGCGCCATGAAGTTTGAGAACCACTGGTCTAGGCAAAATGCACACACCAGTCCAGACTGGAGGCAATGATGGCAACTGATGTGGGGAGCAAAGGATACCTCTCCCCCACCCCCAGTGGCTGTTGTCCTTGTTTTCTTACCAATCAAGCTGTTGAGCACTCTAGGAGGAATAGTCTCCTTCAAAGGTCATGCATATTTGGTGTGTAATGATCTGTTCATGTTCACACAAGCGAAGAATGAGATGTTGGTCAAAAAGGCCATCAGCTCTCATAGCCTTAGGAATATTTGTCTACCTATATTGGGACAACTAGCTGCTAAGCACCGCTCACAACAGGGCTTTTCCTCAGTGACTACTCTCAGAGAACAACTGGTACAGACCACAATTTCCCCTTGATGTCTGAGGAGTGCATCAACTACCGGAAGGTGCTTGCAAGCCAACAGGAAAGACTGTGAACTGATAATGTCTCATCTCCACACAGCGCCTCAGGCCCTTGAAGCAAATGTTGTCTGCCACATGAAACTAAGCACTCTTTAAGTTGACAGTTGCACACTAATCTCCCTGGAACAAGGAAAGGATAGCGTCCCCTGGAGTTAGCATCATGAGCTTGAATTTTCTTATGTACTTGTTGAGGTTTCTGAGGTCCAGGATGGGTGTCAGACTGTCATTTTTCTTGGGGATCAGGAAATGGATGTAAAATCCTTTCCCTTGGTGTTGCAAAAGAACCTCATCTTTAGCTTTCTTCTTAAGAAGGGAATCCGCATCTTACAAAGGGATTCTCTTCTGGGAGAGGTCCCCAAAGAGGGAGGTAACCATACAGTTGCTTGTGCAACCTTATTTCTGGAATTTCCTCATCTTTGAGAGCTTGATGTCACAACTGTAATGCCCATTTAATGTACGTTTCTTGAAAATGTAACTTCCTAATTCTTTTAAACACCCCCCCACGAAATATTGTGGAATCAGACTGACCCCCAACTTAACTCATCAACAGAATTTGGACCATTAGGTCCGCAGACATCTACTACTTGAGCTCACGGAGTAACTGGCAGCAGCAGCAGGTTGACATCCTCCATGTGGACCAGCACTAGAGGACGATGACACACACACTTTGCCAGTAGGTTTCACAGCTGACAGCAGAAGAATGCAGACTCAGGACTACCAGATTAAGTTCCAGGTTCTGAAGGGAGTGTTTGCTAGTGGTTAGAGACCCTTTTCCCCATTTCACTCAGCCTCTCCCTGTCCTCTTCTGTTCTTAGCCTCTCTTCTCCAGCTTCTTCCCCGCCATCACCATCTGGCTCCTATCCCCCTCTTCTGCTCTTATTCCTTCCCTGGTTCCTGCTCTTACCCCCATTTCTCTATTCCTGCCCTTCACCAGCTCCCGCTATCTGGATCCCCCTCTTCACTTCTATCCTCCTGCAGAGCTGGGCTAGACTATACCGAGTACAGGTGGAATCTTTGGAGAATTTAGCTAAAGTCTAACAAGCTTTTCCAGAGCATGAGCAAACAGAAGTGTTCTGAGGTTCATAACCTGTCCAAATATGGGCAAGTTTTCATGGGGATAGCAAAAAAAGGCATCCCTCACAAGAGGGTGACTCCTCCCGCCTCAGCAGGACCAAACTTCAAGTCCTTGGTCCAAAGCATGGAGCAAAATAGTTACAGGATTTTTTTTTTTAAATGGGCAAAACAATGCACTTTCCCCTAACCTATTTCTTGGAAATGGCTGAATCATTTTTACTAAAACTCCTCTCCCTGATCAAAAAAACAAAAACAAAAAACAAACACACATGCCTGAGACACTTAGCACAGAAAATTTCAGTCCAAACTGTTAAGTTTAGCAAAATTATAAGTAACTGAAAACAGGTTCTTATAATGGAAAGTATCTGGCAACCTTACCTATGGCAACATTTCCTGCACTTCCTATAAGGAGGATTATGATAGCACTGTAAAAGTATCTTTTGTGCCAAAAAAGTAATACTGGAAAGAAGCACTGCTGAACTGGTACAACATTTTCCATTTTAATACACAGGTTAACATAAAGCAATTTTTAAAAACGTTTAGGCTATACTTCAGTCTGCCCTATCCAAACCTCAGCTCGGTTTTGAGACCATTTGGGTATGTCTACGGTGCCATAAAATATCCATGGCTGGCCCATGTCAGCTGACTTGGGACTCATGGGGGCTTGGGCTGGGAGGGCTATAAAATTGCTGTATAGATGTTTGGGCTCAGGCTGGAGCCTGGGCCCCTCCCCATCATGGGCTCTCAGAGCCTGAGTCAGGTGACACAGGCCAGCCACAAATGTTTTATTGCAGTGTAGATATATGCTTTGTGGCCCTGTCTTCTCTTTTCTTTCTCACTTTTAAAACAATGGCTTTTATACAAAAGAAAATAAAAATTATTTTA
Source organism: Dermochelys coriacea (assembly GCF_009764565.3). Classification (NCBI taxonomy): domain Eukaryota; kingdom Metazoa; phylum Chordata; order Testudines; family Dermochelyidae; genus Dermochelys; species Dermochelys coriacea. The sequence goes on along the minus strand of NC_050069.1, from coordinate 186,662,293 downwards.
AAGGAACAGAGAAAAATATTACATGGTATCTAAATATACAAAGCATTTAAACTGAATTAATAGAGCCAATTTAAGTCACCCAAATGTAGGATAAGATCCTGCAATGTGCTGAGCATCTAATAGGTGATACTCAGAACCTCACTGGATCAAGATTCTTAATGATTTAGCAGAGATCAGCATGTGAACCATAAATATGATGAATGCATAATATTATTTATTTAACTTGAACCAGGACTTCTCAAATGGTAATTTCAATGTATATCATCACTGACCACTAGATTAAGAAATGTAAAATCTTCCTGAAAATAAAGTATCACTGAAATGGTTTCAAATCATCTAATCTGAGGCTGAAAATATGTTGCACCTAGATAAATGTTTTTTAATGTTTCTAAGATCTTAGGGCTTTGATGCACTGTGGTCTGTTGAAGTAAATGAGAGCCATTTCTAATCAACAGCACAATTAAAAACTGCAAATAACTAAATTTGGTAAAATGACTGCTAGATTATTCTGCACATCAATACAAAACCAGACTTCAGTGGACCCAAAACAGATTCTCCAATGTTTTCATTCTTTGGTCAACTTCACACAAAAA